>NC_083340.1:50400441-51007005 GCF_019175385.1 Lycium barbarum
TACCGAAATTTCGGCAGCATTTCCCCTATAAATCTAACACCGCCGAGACTTAGCTCGGCTCAAAATACATCCACAACAACAACCCAAACATCATCAAACACCATAAACCATAATCAAACCATTCTAACTTCAATGTTCTTCCTTACTATATAAGTTGGCAACTTTTCATTCAAACTTCACAATTCCAAATCTATGTCCATATTATTGTATTCATTCAATCACTCAAAATTATTCAATTACACCCCAATTATGCTCCAAACCATATACAAAATTTCCCAAAGTTCATTACTTTCCATATTTCATTCAAAACATCGAAAATTACGACGAACGTTCTAACTCTCATTGTTTCACTCCAAATTCATTAACATCAACCATAAGTCATATTTAAAGTCTTTAGCATCATATATATACAATGATATACACAAATATACCAAAGGTATACACTTCTCCATAATGTTCCGAAATCATTTTCCAACACCAATTCAATTCATTAAACGATCATTTACGTCATAAATGTCACAACGACGCCACAAACCAACTAACAAGATCAAATTCACATGGCCTTGCACTTCATGTAGCTCACGGCTACAACACCAAACACACACACACACACGGTTTTCTACACATATCAAAACTACGGGATTCTCGTCTATTCTCAATCCTTATCACATTCATACAAATTCCATAACAAAAGAATAGCAAAATTCTTACATTTTCTTAAATTTCCGACTTGTCGCAAACGCGCACCTTTCGCCAAACTAATTGTACCCCGTCGGAGAGCGTCTTGAGTAGTCTACAATTATGGAAAGAACAAGACTTTTAAGCCTCAAACAAAAGCTAGGAATTTTTTTTTTTTGAATGGGAAAAGGGGTTCGGCCGAGAGCCCTTTCAAGGGTGTTCTTCAATTTTTTTTTTTGTGTTCTTGATAAGTCCAAATGATGACTTGATATATATCCATCTATAGGTCATGTGTAAATCACATGACCATTAAAAATGGGTCTTGGGCCATGCCAATGGCCGGCCACCCCATCAAACTTTGGGCCTCAATTTTTTTTTGTTTGTCCAATTCTTGGCCCAATTCATAAAAGTCCCGTTTAGTAATTCCCGAAACTAATTTTCGAAATTCCAAGTTTACCCTCGGCCTTCCCCAATGTCTTAACATCAATGATTTCATAACCAACATAGTCATATCAACTTGAATCAAAATGTTTCTTCATAACACACAAGTCTTACTTATTTCTCGAATTCCAATTATACGAAAACACGGGACATAACATTCTCCCCCCCTTAATAACATTCGTCCCCGAATGTTAAATTAACCTTATAAAGTCTTATGACCAAGGCGGGGGAGTTCTTTATTATTAGTGGCATACGAAATTATGTTTATCAACCAACATAACAAACTGAAAGGTTTAGATTACCTGCGGACGTCGGGAACAAGTGAGGGTATTTCCTCTTCATCTCATCCTCCGCCTCCCAAGTCATCTCCTCCCGATTGTTGTTGCGCCACAGGACTTTGACGGAGGGCACTTCTTTAGTGCGTAGTCTCCGCACCTGTCGATCCAGAATAGTTACAGGCTGCTTGTCATAAGACAACTGCTCCATTACCTGAATGTCATCCACTGGGAATATCTTGGAAGGGTCACCGATACATTTCCGCAGCATAGACACATGAAATACCGGGTGTACGGCCTCCAAGTCGGATGGTAAGTCTAGCTCATAGGCAACCTCGCCTATCTTCCGGACGATCTGATACGGCCCAATATACCGCGGGCTCAACTTACCCTTTCTACCGAATCTCATGACACCCTTCATGGGCGACACCTTCAGAAACACCCAGTCGCCAATCTGGAACTCTAACGGCCGACGTCGTCTGTCTGCATAAGCTTTCTGTCGACTCTGAGCAACCAATAATCGCTCCCGAATAAGCTTTATCTTATCTACTGCTTCCTGGATCACATCTGGCCCGATTAACTTAGTCTCGCCCATGTCGAACCCAACCAATAGGAGATCTGTATTTTCTACCATAAAGGGCCTCGTAAGGTTCCATCTGAATGCTAGAGTGATAACTATTATTATAGGCAAACTCAATAAGTGGCAAGTGATCATCCCAGCTGCCTCGAAAATCAATAATGCAGGCCCGCAGCATATCTTCCAGCGTCTGAATAGTGCGCTCGGCCTGCCCGTCGGACTGAGGATGAAAGGTTGTACTTAGGCTCACCTGAGTCCCTAATCCCTCCTGGAATGACCTCCAGGCGTTTGCCGTAAACTGGGCACCTCGGTCAGTAATAATAGATACAGGGACTCCGTGAAGTCTGACTATCTCTATGATGTACAATCTGGCATAGTCCTCAGCCGAATAAGTAGTCCGGACTGGGAGAAAGTGGGCTGATTTCGTCAATCGGTCAACAATAACCCAAATAGAATCATACCTGCGTGGAGTGCGCGGTAACCCAACAAAAAAATCCATATTAATCATCTCCCATTTCCAGGCTGGAATTTCCATCTCCTGTAATAATCCACCGGGCTTCTGATGCTCAATCTTAACTTGCTGACAATTCGGGCACTGACTAACGAACTCGGCAATATCTTTCTTCATACCGTCCCACCAATACAAACACCTGAGATCCCGATACATTTTAGTGGAACCAGGATGAACAGAATACCGTGCATTATGGGCCTCGCCCATAATCTTCCGCCGTAAGCCCGCAACGTCCGGTACACAGAATCTGCCGTCATATAATAATACTCCTTCAGGCGAGATCTCAAACTGAGTCTTTGCTTTATTAAGGGTCACATCTCTGTACTGAATCAAAAGAGGATCTTCAAACTGGCGCTGCTTTACCTCCTGAATAATAGATGATTCAGCAACTGCACGAACAGAAATCCCAGAATCTCCAGAATCCACCAAACGAACTCCGAGGCTGGCCAGCTGATGAATATCACGAACCAAATCTCTCTTATCAGATGGTACACCAGCCAGACTGCCTACGGACTTGCGGCTAAGCGCATCAGCTACCACATTGGCTTTCCCCGGATGGTACAGAATATCAACGTCGTAATCCTTTAGTAACTCAAGCCATCTCCGCTGCCGCAAATTTAGCTCCTTCTGCTTAAAAATATACTGGAGACTCTTATGGTCCGTATAAATATCAACATGGACCCCATATAAATAATGCCGCCAAATCTTCAAAGCATGAATTACTGCGGCCAACTCAAGATCATGAGTGGGATAGTTCTTCTCGTGCGGTCTGAGCTGCCGGGAAGCATAGGCTATGACTCGACCGTGCTGCATCAATACACAACCTATCCCAATACCAGAGGCGTCACAATAGACAACATACCCTTCAGATCCCTCTGGAAGAGCCAAAACTGGTGCTGTAACCAATCTTTCTTTCAGCATCTGAAAGCTGCGCTCGCAGGCATCGGTCCACTGAAATTTTGCTGCTTTCTGGGTAAGCCTCGTCAGTGGTGCTGCAATAGAAGAAAAATCCTCCACGAACCTGTGATAATATCCGGCCAATCCCAGAAAACTGCGCACCTCCGTCGGTGTAGTAGGCTTGGGCCAATTCTGTACAGCCTCAATCTTCTGCGTATCGACCCGAATACCGTCTGCACCGAAAATATGGCCCAAGAATGCCACAGAAGTCAACCAGAATTCACATTTAGAGAATTTAGCATATAACTTCTGCTGACGGAGAATGCCAAGTACCGTCCTCAAATGATCTAAATGCTCCTTGGCTGATCGCGAGTAAATCAGAATATCATCAATAAACACAATAACAAACACGTCCAGAAAAGGCCGAAATACCCGATTCATCAGATCCATAAATACTGCTGGAGCATTAGTCAGCCCGAAAGACATAACTCCGAACTCATAGTGCCCGTACCGGGTCCTGAAAGCAGTCTTCGGGATATCTGACTCCCGCACTTGCACCTGATAATAACCTGAGCGCAGATCTATCTTTGAAAAATATTTAGCACCCTGCAGCTGATCAAACAAATCATCAATCCGGGGGAGGGGATATTTATTCTTTATAGTCACCTTATTTAGCTGCCGGTAGTCGATACACATCCGCAGTGACCCATCTTTCTTTCTAACAAACAATACCGGCGCTCCCCAGTGTGATGTGCTGGGTCTGATAAAGCCCTTATCCAACAAATCTTTCAGCTGCTCCTTCAACTCTCTCAACTCAGCCGGTGCCATCCTGTACGGAGGAATAGATATAGGCTGCGTATCCAGCATCAACTCTATAGTAAAATCAATCTCCCGCTCAGGCTGAAGGCCAGGAAGCTCGTCAGGAAATACATCTGGGAACTCGCTAACAACCGGAACAGACTGAAGGGTAGGTATCTCAGCTGCAGTATCGTGCACACGAACCAAATGATAGATATAACCCTTCTGGATCATCTTCTTAGCCTTGAGGTATGAAATAAACTTACCCCTCGGCGATGCTGTAGATCCGAACCACTCTATAACTGGTTCCCCTGGAAACTGAAAACGGACTACCTTTTTCTGGCAGTCGACATTAGCATAACAGGAAGACAACCAGTCCATACCCATAATGACATCAAACTCAAGCATGTCTAACTCGATCAAATTAGCTTTAGTGCAACGATCATAAATAGTCACAGAACAATCCCTATAGATCTGTCTCGCTATAACAAAATCCCCAACTGGCGTAGCTCCCTCAAATGGCTCTATAGGCTCAGACACTATCCCAATCTTACTAGCAACGAGCGGGGAAATATATGATAAAGTAGAACCAGGGTCAATCAATGCATATACAGATCTGGAGAAAACCAGTAATGTACCTGTGACGACGTTTGGCGAAGCCTCCTGATCCTGGCGGCTGGCCAAAGCATATATGCGGTTCAAGGGACCGCTAGAACCTGAAACGCTACCGCGGCCTCGACCGCGTCCTGCCGGTGCTGGCATACCTCGCCCTCCAGGGCGTGCAACAGATGGAGCAGATGATGAACCGGCGGCTGACCCTATCGGCTGAGCCACACTACCAGAACCGCTCGCGAACGGACAGTCTCTCATAAAATGGCCCTGACCACCGCACGAAAAGCAAGCTCCAGTAGCTCGATAACACTCCCCAGGATGAGACTTCCCGCAATGAGGACAACGGGGCCTGGGTGGTCTGGCCTGGCTGGGACCTCTAGTCATCTGTGAACCTGCCGCTCTGGAGCTCTGACCGGCCCCAGACGGTCCCGCACTATCAAATCTCCGGCTGCCTGACTGGGAACTCCGGCCGGACGGAGGAAGCTGTCTGCCTGACCGCTGCTGCTGAGGCTGTCCACCCCGAAAATCTCCAGAATAACCTGCGGACCTAGCCCTCTTGGGCAGCCTCCTATCCTGATCTCTACCAGAATGATCAGACCTGTGAAGACCCTCCATACCCAACGCATAGGCCTGAAGTCGGGCAATGTCCATATCTGTCTGCAATGACACTGCCATACAGCCGTCGATCAAATACCGATCCAATCCCATAACATATCTGTGCATCCGATCGGACATATCTGCTACCACGGCAGGGGCATACCGGGCTAGAGAATCAAACTCAAGATTATACTCGCGAACACTCCGACCCCTCTGCTGCAAATGTAAGAATCGGTCGGCCCGTGCCCGCCGCAACTCTGGGGGCAGAAAGTGGCGGGTGAAAGCAGTCACAAAATGATCCCACGTAGCTGGGGGAGCACCATCACCCCTGGATAACTCCCAAGTCTCATACCAGTGAGTGGCAACATCTCAAAGTCTGTGCGAAGCCAGCTCGACCGACTCGGTCTCGGAAGCCCTGACCAAGTCCAGTGAGCGCCGCATCCCCCGAATAAAGTCATGGGGGTCCTCGTCGGGCTTAGACCCGAAAAACTCTGGAGGGCCACATAACAAAAACTCCTGAACTCTCAGGTTGTCCCGCCTGTCATCATCATCATCGTCCCTCCGCCCGCGTCGGCGAGCCTGTCCTGCCACCAGTGTAGTCAGCAACTGTACAGCCTCCCTCAGGGTCCTATCCTCCGCCCCTGGCTGAGGAGCTGGAGTCTCAGGAGCGGGTACACGGACCTATGGAGCTGCTGAAGGTCCTGCTCCAGGCTGTACTAGTGGGGGTGTAGCAGACCCCTCAGAATGAGGCACAACCTCAGGCAAATCATAAACACGAGCCCGGGTAGATCGCTGTGCCTGACTAGTCTCTCCCATCCTCGCTTTGCCCTTCTGGGCCGCCGTTGCCTTCTTCGGAGGCATCACTGCAAACACAAGAACGGGTCAGATCAGAATCATCCTAATAGCACAGCTCTATCGCACGATCTAAGATTCCAAAGAAAGTAACATCCTAAATGCCCTGTAGTTCCCTGTTTATAGATGTGGTGCACAACACATCGATAAACAAGACTCTACGAGACACGGCCTGTAGACATTCCGAGGCCAGACTGCTCTGATACCACTTTTTGTCACGACCCAGCCCCGTGGGCCGCGACTGGCACCCTACCTGGGTACCCAGACCAAATCGCACATTCATTTACCGAATCCAAACTTATTTCAAAATTTCATAAAAGTCATATCAACATAATTTATATCAAAATATGTCTTAAGCGGTCGCACATATCAAAATATCATATCGAATCCGAAAGGAGCGGCGGAATAGACATCGCCGGTCATAAGTGCAAATATAAGCATAAGGGCCATTTAGGGCCATCATAACAAACGAACCGCTTTAAGACCAAATATCAAAGTCAAACAAACACATATAGGACCCTCGCCCCACAAACATGACTACAGGCCTCTACGAATCCAAAACAAGACATATGGCGAGACAGGGCCCCGCCGTACCCGAATAGTCAAATGTACAAAATATACATAGCAAAAGATGTCTGTACCAGAAGTGGACTCCGGATCAAGGAGGAGTACTCCGAAATAGCAGAAAAGTGAAGCCTACGGTGGAGGATCCCCAATGTCTGTATCTGCGGGCATGAAACGCAGCCCCCGAAGAGAGGGGGTCAGTACGAAATATGTACTGAGTATGTAAAGCACGGAGTACAGAAATATGTGCCAAAACTGAAAGCAAACCGGATATCAAAGGGAAGTACAAATCAGTATGTCAAAATCCGTATCAAAATCATATACATATACATAATGCAAACGAAATCATGCAAAGCTCAAGAACGTGGTCACCACTCCGACGCTGGTGCCACACATAGCATAACACCGGAAGGTTTCAAATCTCCGTACATCCCCGAACACATACATATGGGAGCGTATCGCATCACCAGCCATATCACAGCATAACTCCAAACGGAACCCATCCCTATGGCGAGGCCTCGGGAACCGTAACACAGCATACGGCCGAATTATCATAGGGCGCACGAATCATAACCGGCCCGGGAACCGGTGAACGAAGTCATAATAAGGCACGAGCGGAGTCGTGAGCAAACAAATGCAAATTATATTTCAAAATAGTCTTTCAAAACTTAATAATTTCATAAGTCACTTCGTAGACCAAAATAGACAAATGGTTACTTGATACGAAAGTTTAATTCAGGAAATGTTTCCAAAGCGGTACGTATGGCTCAAACGGAACTTAACATATCATACTAGTCAAAACATATTTCATAGAGGGAAGTTTCAAAGTCGAAGATCTCATATCGAAGTTCGTCCAAAAAGAGAGCCCGATAGGACAACTAGGGCGTCTCGGGGTTAGCGGGCCCACCTCGGGTCAAATCGAGGTGGCGAACATAATTTACGAACATTTAGAGGCTAACAGATCATACATAATGATTTCAAAGTGACCCGATCACATTTCCCTAGGTTTCGGATATTTAGTTGCATTCTAGCCAACATAGGGCCCTTAGGCTTCAATTGAATTGAATGAATAGTAGCCGTTTTATAGATCGGGTTTCGAGGAGCAGAATTGCTCCGGGGGCTCCGATATTCACCTAACATACTAAGACATGCCAAACGAAGAAGTGGGGAGCTTTACATACCTTATGGATGTCTTATGCTTTCCTTAAAATCAAGTCCCGTTTCGTCCAGAATCTGCAAATGGTCAAAGTTACCAATTAGAGATTCTTAGGCTTAAGATTTCCATTAACTTGATATTTATCTACCGAAATTTCGGCAGCATTTTCCCTATAAATCTAACACCGCCGAGACTTAGCTCGGCTCAAAATACATCCACAACAACAACCCAAACATCATCAAACACCATAAACCATAATCAAACCATTCTAACTTCAATGTTCTTCCTTACTATATAAGTTGGCAACTTTTCATTCAAACTTCACAATTCCAAATCTATGTCCATATTATTGTATTCATTCAATCACTCAAAATTATTCAATCACACCCCAATTATGCTCCAAACCATATACAAAATTTCCCAAAGTTCATTACTTTCCATATTTCATTCAAAACATCGAAAATTACGACGAACGTTCTAACTCTCATTGTTTCACTCCAAATTCATTAACATCAACCATAAGTCATATTTAAAGTCTTTAGCATCATATATATACAATGATATACACAAATATACCAAAGGTATACACTTCTCCATAATGTTCCGAAATCATTTTCCAACACCAATTCAATTCATTAAACGATCATTTACGTCATAAATGTCACAACGACGCCACAAACCAACTAACAAGATCAAATTCACATGGCCTTGCACTTCATGTAGCTCACGGCTACAACACCAAACACACACACACACACGGTTTTCTACACATATCAAAACTACGGGATTCTCGTCTATTCTCAATCCTTATCACATTCATACAAATTCCATAACAAAAGAATAGCAAAATTCTTACATTTTCTTAAATTTCCGACTTGTCGCAAACGCGCACCTTTCGCCAAAATAATTGTACCCTGTCGGAGAGCGTCTTGAGTAGTCTACAATTATGGAAAGAACAAGACTTTTAAGCCTCAAACAAAAGCTAGGAATTTTTTTTTTTTGAATGGGAAAAGGGGTTCGGCCGAGAGCCCTTTCAAGGGTGTTCTTCAATTTTTTTTTTGTGTTCTTGATAAGTCCAAATGATGACTTGATATATATCCATCTATAGGTCATGTGTAAATCACATGACCATTAAAAATGGGTCTTGGGCCATGCCAATGGCCGGCCACCCCATCAAACTTTGGGCCTCAATTTTGTTTTTGTTTGTCCAATTCTTGGCCCAATTCATAAAAGTCCCGTTTTGTAATTCCCGAAACTAATTTCCGAAATTCCAAGTTTACCCTCGGCCTTCCCCAATGTCTTAACATCAATGATTTCATAACCAACATAGTCATATAAACTTGAATCAAAATGTTTCTTCATAACACACAAGTCTTACTTATTTCTGGAATTCCAATTATACGAAAACACGGGACATAACACTCAGTGCTCTTATTGTGGCAGATACCATCCTGGAGAGTGCTACAGGGCCACCGGCGCTTGTTTTTCTTGTGGCCGCCTGGGTCATTCTGTGAGAGATTGCCCGTATAAGGGCAATTTGGGTGGTACAGCGCAGCCTACCGGATCAGCCGCTGGGTCATCATCTTCTTCGGTGACTATGCGCCCTACGCGGCCGAGTACATCAGCACCAGCAGGTCGCGGCTGAGGCCGTGGGGGAGTTCCCAGTACTAGCGGTCCTTCGAACCGCATTTATGCTTTGGCCAGCCGCGAGGATCAGGAGGCTTCGCCAAATGTGGTCACAGGTACATTATTTGTCTTCTCTCGATCTGTGTATGCCTTGATTGATCCAGGTTCTACATTGTCATATATTTCTCCTCTCGTCGCTAGTAAAATTGGTATAATGCCTGAACCTATAGAGCCATTTGAAGTAGCCACACCGATTGGGGATTTTATTATAGCGAGACAGGTATATAAAGACTGTTCTGTAATTATATGTGGCCGAGATACTAAGGCAGATCTGGTGGAGTTAGATATGATTGAATTTGATGTTATTATGGGCATGGATTGACTAGCTTCCTGTTATGCTAATGTTGATTGTCAGAAAAAAATGGTTCGTTTCCAATTTCCCGGGGAGCCAGTTATAGAGTGGGCAGGTAATACAGCAACGCCGAAAGGTAAGTTTATTTCATACCTTAAGGCGAGGAAGATGATCAGAAAGGGATATATTTATCATCTGTTACGTGTACAAGACTTGAAGGCAGAGGCACCGACTCTTCAGTCAGTCCCAGTGGTTAATGAATTTCCAGATGTATTCCCGGATGAGCTTCCAGGTCTTCCTCCGGAGCGGGAGATAGATTTTACTATTGACTTGCTGCCAGATATTCAGCCTATATCTATTCCCCCGTACAGAATGGCACCTGCAGAATTAAAAGAATTGAAAGAACAGCTGAAAGATCTGTTAGAAAAAGGCTTTATCAGACCCAACACTTCGCCTTGGGGAGCTCCGGTATTATTTGTACGGACGAAAGACGGGTCGTTGCGTATGTGTATTGATTATCGGCAGCTAAATAAGGTAACAATCAAGAATAAATACCCCCTCCCCAGAATCGATGATTTGTTTGATCAGTTGCAGGGCGCTAAGTGTTTCTCGAAGATAGATCTGCGGTCAGGCTATCACCAGGTACGGGTACGTGAGGCCGACATTCCTAAGACAGCATTCCGGACTCGATATGGGCATTATGAATTCAGAGTGATGTCTTTTGGGCTGACTAATGCTCCAGCGGTATTCATGAATCTAATGAACCGGGTATTCAGGCCGTTCTTGGAAATGTTCGTGATCGTGTTTATCGATGATATTCTGGTTTATTCTCGGTCAGAGGAGCAGCACGCAGATCATCTGAGGGCAGTACTCGGGGTGCTGCGACATCAGAAATTATATGCAAAATTTTCTAAATGTGAATTCTGGCTGGCTTCAGTGGCATTCTTGGGACATATTATTTCAGCCGATGGTGTCCGGGTGGATACACAGAAGATTGAGACCGTCAAGAATTGGCCTAGACCCACGACGCCCACGGAGGTACGTAGCTTTCTGGGGTTAGCAGGCTATTACAGAAGATTTGTGAAAAAGTTTGCTTCGATTTCAGCGCCTTTGACAAGGCTAACTCAGAAGGGAGCCAAGTTTCGGTGGACTGATGCTTGTGAACGAAGCTTCCAGTTGCTGAAAGAGAGGTTGACTTCAGCCCCAGTTCTGACTCTTCCAGAGGGACCAGATGGGTATGTAATTTATTGTGATGCTTTTGGTATGGGGTTAGGCTGTGTATTGATGCAGCACGGCAGAGTTATAGCCTATGCTTCCCGGTAATCCATGCTCTGAAGATATGGAGACACTATTTATATGGCGTTCATGTTGATATCTATACAGATCATAAGAGTCTCCAGTATATTTTTAAGCAGAAAGAGCTTAATTTGCGGCAGCGGCGGTGGCTGGAGCTACTGAAAGACTATGATGTGGATATTCTGTATCATCCAGGCAAAGCTAATGTTGTTGCAGATGCGCTCAGCCAGAAATCTATGGGCAGTTTAGCAGATTTACAGCCAGACAGGAAGGAGATAGTACGTGATATTCATCAGCTGGCTAGTCTTGGAGTTCGTCTGGCCGATTCTGGAGGTACGCAGAATTCTGTCCGAGGGGTTTCTGAGTCATCTATTAAGGAAGATATTAAGCGGCACCAATATGAGGATCCTGTTTTAGCCCGGTACAGAGACTCGGCTCATGAGAAGGAGAATACTCCGTTTGAATTTACACCAGACGGAACATTACTGTACAGAGGCAGGTTGTGTGTACCTGATATTGCAGGGCTACGGCAGCAGGTTATGAGCGAGGCACACTATGCCCGCTATTCTATTCATCCTGGGTCTACAAAGATGTACCATGATCTTAGATGCCTATACTGGTGGGATGGCATGAAACGGGATATTGCAGAATTCGTCGTCCAGTGTCCCAATTGCCAGCAAGTCAAAATTGAGCATCAGAAGCTGGGTGGTCTGTTACAAGAAATGGAAATTCCGACATGGAAGTGGGAGATCATTAATATGGACTTCATTACAGGTTTGCCTCGCACTCCACGGAAGTATGATTCCATCTGGGTTATTGTTGATAGGCTGACAAAATCAGCCCATTTTCTCCCCGTCAGGACTACTTATTCCGCTGAGGATTATGCCAGACTATATATTAGAGAGATTGTGAGACTACACGGAGTTCCTATATCTATTATCACTGACAGAGGCGCCCAGTTTACGGCGAACTTCTGGAGATCTTTTCAGGAGGGATTAGGGACTCAGGTGAGTCCGAGCACAGCATTCCATCCTCAGAGCGACGAGCAGGCCGAGCGCAATATACAGACGCTGGAAGATATGTTGCGGGCCTGTGTTATTGATTTCAGAGGCAGCTGGGATGATCACTTGCCACTGATTGAGTTTGCTTATAATAATAGCCACCATTCCAGCATCCAGATGGCTCTGTACGAGGCTTTATATGGCAGGAAATGCAGGTCACCGATTGGCTGGTTTGATATTGGCGAGACAGAGTTGATTGGCCCAGATATGATCCAGCATGCAGTGGATAAGGTGAAACTTATCCGAGAGCGACTATTGGCAGCCCAGAGCCGACAGAAGTCATATGCGGATAAACGGCGTCAACCTTTGGAATTTCAGGTTGCTGATTGGGTATTTTTGAAGGTATGGCCTATGAAGGGCGTGATGCGGTTCGGCAGAAAGGGTAAGCTCAGTCCGCGTTACATTGGGCCTTATCAGATTATTCGGAAAATTGGGAATGTTGCTTATGAGCTAGATCTGCCATCCGAATTAGAAGCGGTACATCCGGTATTTCACGTATCCATGCTCCGTAAATGCATCGGTGATCCTTCCAGAATATTTCCAGCAGATGATATTCAGGTAACGGAGGGACTATCTTACGAGGAGCAGCCCGTAGCCATTCTAGACCGCCAGGTAAGAAAATTACGGAACAAAGATGTAGCTTCCGTTAAGGTGCTATGGCGGAACAATAACAGGGAGGAAATGACCTGGGAGGCTGAAGAGGAAATGAAGAAGAAATATCCTCATTTATTCCCTATGTCCACAGGTAACCTCAAATCTTTGCCTGATTATTTTCAATAATGAATGTATGCTATATAAGCTGACTATAAATAGAAGCTCCCCCGAAGCCTTTTCAAACCCTATAAGACTAATCTAACATTCGAGGACGAATGTTCTTAAGGGGGGGAGGATGTTATATCCCGTGTTTTCACATATTTGGAAAATTGGAAATAATTGTGACTTGTGAGAAATAAGGTCATAATTAATTTTAGTTAACACATTAGTTGTTTATGAACGAATATTAATAAGGAAGTGTTGGAGAAGGCCAAGGGCAAAAATTGGAATTTCGAAAATTAGTTTCGGAAATTACAAAACGTGGACTATAAGTCATTGGGCCAAAATAATGGAATGGAAAAATGAGGCCCAATACTTCAAGGGGTGGCCGGCCAAAGCACTTGGCCCAACCCATGATTTAATGAATATTTTCCCCATGTGCTTATATTAATTATAAAGGGATCATTATCCCTTAGATGATTCAAGAAACTTAGAAGGAGAAAGAACAAACAAAACAAGAACAACAACTAACCCATTTCGGGTTTGGCCATAGAAAATTCAACCCTCAAAATCTTACCTTTAAAATTATTTTCTTGTTGAATTCCTACTAATTTAAGGTCCCTCTACAACTTGGTGTAGTTGTTTCGGAAGAAGGAGCAGTTGGTTCCTCAATTTGATCACATATTCAAGTGAAGAAGACTTGGGGAAAAGGTAAGAATTCATCCCTTTTAGTTGTGTTATGAAGTCTTGTTTGTGTTGTAGTATGTGGGAATGAGTTGATTGTATGGAAAAATGGAAGTTTGTAAAGTGGGTATGAAATATAGTATATGGCCGTGTGTATATGTGTTGTATATATATGGTGAGTTGAAATTATGTTGTATTCTAGTTGTGGTTATGGTGGAATTCACATTGGAAATGAAAGTTGAATAAATTTGGTTGAAGTTGAAAAATAGGTGTTTGGCCGTGTGGTATGGGGTTGGTGGATTGGCAATGAATTAAGTTTGTTTAACATGTTAGTGTGTTGTTGTGATGCTTGCAATGTAATGAAGATAAAATGACGTAAGTTTGTATTGAAATGGAATGTAGAAGCTTATGTCGTTTTAGTACGATTTTATGACATTATGGAAATGAAGTTGTTAAGATGCAAATTGTGAGTATTGTTGATGAAGTTGGAAGATAGAAACATGTTATGAATATGTTTGTTATAGATTAGAAGCTTTGAAGGAATTATGACTTTGATGGAAAGTTTGTATATTTGGTATATTTTGTGAATATTTTGTAAATATGATATGAAATGCTTCCAGATTACATTGCGATGATCTTGATTAATGATGAATATGAAAATATTGAGATTGGGTTGGAAGTGTGAAGTCGGAATGAACGTTATTGCACTATGTCGGAAAGTAGAACTTGTTGCATTATATTGCATTATATTGTGATTGTTGTTGTTGTTGTTGTTGATTGTTTTGGCCGAGTTGAATTCTCGGGGGTGCTATATATATAGGGGAAATGCTGCCGAAATTTCTGTAGAAAAGTGTTGAATTGAGATTTAAGCCCTAAGGCCTTATGGGTGACATTTGGTAAATGTGACCATTTGCAGATTTTTGACGAAACGGGAAGTGAGCTTGGAAAGGCGTAAGGAGCTTGAAAGGTATGTAAAGCTATGCCGATTCTTCTCTTGGCATGTCCTAGATGTACTAGGGTTGGAATTACGCCTCGGGGAATATTCTGTCCATCGGAATCCGTGTTTGAAATTGTCGCTTCGTTCAATAGAATTGAACTCTTTAAGTATCCTTTGTTGGAGAATTATGCAAATTTCCCCAAATTTCCTAGAAAGTTATGGAATGCCCTAGGACCTTTGTAGGTGACCCCATAAGCCTAAAAATACGTAATTTGAGCCCACCGCTTCATTTGTTCCGAGGTGGGCCACTATTTTCGATTTTACCCTTTTGTATTTATGACTTGTCTTCGAACTTCTTTAAAGGAAACGTTTGAACTACTCCTCTATCTCTTATTCAAAAATTGTTTTAAATATTCCGTTAAGTCTTATAAATTGTTTTGGATCTTGGAAATGATCTCAGAAATGATTATGCCTCCGTAACCCATTATGACATTCGAAATTCATTTACTATGATTCCGTCCGATTTCATGGATTTGATTTGTCATTCGATATGCCTCATTGAGTCTCTGGAAATATATATGTTATTTTTATTGCATTTAGTTTCTCACTACTCCGTTCGTGGATGCCTCAATGTTTCCCCCACTGAGCCAGGGCCAGGATATGTTGTCAAGCGTATTTCTCTGCATTGTTCGTCGTGCCTCGATGTGAGGGGGCAGGTATACACGTACATGGGTTGTGGAGTATGCTGTGCCATGTACACACATATGATATGATATGTTATGATCTGATATGATACATTATGTTACGAGTTATCCCCTATTCTGATCCTTATGTGTAGTGGCACCAGTGTCGGGAGGGTGACCACGTTCTGTCTACCGAGTCCCTTGGCGGGGGCCGGATATGATATGGCATATGTTTCTGTACACACTTCTTATGTTTTGAAAATATGCATTTGATATTCTGGATTTTGCATTCCTTTTCTGTTCGTTCTGTTTCCGGTTATGATTTTGTTTCTGTACTTCAGGCTTTACATATTCAGTACATATTTCGTACTGACCCCCCTTTGCTGATCCGCCCGCATAGGACCTTATTCTGCTATTTTGGAGTGCTCTTTTATTCAGAGCATACACTTTTGGTATATACTTTTGTTCGCTATGTATGTGTACATTTGTTCTGGGGTACGGCGGGGCCCTGTCCCACCATATGATTCATTCGGTCTGTTTAGAGGTCTGTAGACTTATTTTGTGGGTGTGTGTGCCTACTTCTGTACAGTTGTATCCCTATGATCTCTTTCGTTATGGCAGCCTTGTCGGCTCGCGCATGTATATGTTGTTTTGTTGGCCCTGTGTGGCCTTTGTTGGTATTTGTTGTGTACAGGGTTATTTTGGATAGTCCGAAAAACAAAGGAAACTCTGCCGAAATTTTCTTTAAAAATCTTATAACTTTGAAACACCGCCTTGTCGGCTTCTGTTATATACCTTGATGGGTTTGATATAATCTGAGGCAGGGTTTGACATTTGTGTCGGTATAAGTCATCTGTTTGCCACTCGGATTTGTGATTGTGTTCGGGTGCCCAATTCGGGTACTAGTCACGGCCCACGTGGTTGGGTCGTGACAGTCGAGCCACTACGTGGCCGAATACGGATAATGTTTAATGTGTATGAGCAGATACGGTACTATGATATATATATGATACGATGATATGTGCGCTATGATGATACATGTACTATGATTATATATGATATAGGCATGAAATGTATCCACCCTTAAAAGTTACGCAGGTTATATCTTCATCTTATGTCTTATGATTTCTCTATTATGTTCATTTTATTCATGCCTTACATACTCAGTACAATGTTCGTACTGACGTCCTTTTCTTTGGACGATTTGTTCATGCCCACAGGTAGACAGGGAGGCGACCCAGATTCATAGGAGCCGATTAGCAGACTTTTGAGAGCACTCCATTATTCCGGAGGTGCCATTGACTTACTATTTTGTGTACATATATGTTTTGGGCACGACGGGGTCTTGTCCCGTCCATATGTCTAATACTCTAGTAGAGGCTCGTAGATACGTACATGTGGGTAGTATGGTCCCACAATGTCCTTATTGTATCTACATTATTTTGATAGTCGAAGGGCTTATGTATATAAAGGTAATTATGTTTCGAAGTGAAAAAAATATGGTTTTTTTCATGATTTGAGTACAAGATTAATGAATGAACGCTTGATGTGTACGATGGGTAATGGTACGAGCGGTGCTCGGTGGGTAGCCCCGGGTACCCGTCATGGCCCCTAGTCGGGTCGTGACAAAAGTGGTATCAGAACAGTTCAGTCTTAGGAAGTGTCTACGAGTCGTGTCTAGTAGAGTCTTGTTTATGGTGTGTTGCGCGCCACATCTATAAACAAAAGGATACAGGGCATTTAGGATGGTTATGTCACGACCCAACCCCGTGGGCCATGACTAGTGCCCGACCTGGACACTCGTATACGTACCTGTTGGATATAGTCAAATTGAATCTAAGAACAATATGGAAACTTGTAAAAGAACTCCAAGGTTCATAACTTCGTCATGTATATATGTCCAGATAAAGTGTCTCCTGAGGAGTCACAGCTAGTCAAATCATAAAATGATACGCAAGCCGACAAGGCTGCCACTACAGACGAACACCATATCATATGCAAGCCGACAAGGCTGCCACTACAGACGAACATATCCATAGCACATCGTATAGACACTACTATACAGAACTTATACACAACCTACACATATCTCTACAGACCTCTAAGAATATTGATAGCGAAATATGACGGGACAGGGCCCCGCCGTACCCCTGGGTAAACATATATATATATACACCATAAGATCGGTACCAAAAGTCTAGGCTCCGGAACAACAGAGCTCTCCAAGATATCTGAGTGGAAGTCCTATGCTGAAGGGTCACCAAACCGACTATCTGTACCTGCGGGCATGAAACGCAGCCCCCCGAAGAAAGGGGGGTCAGTACGGAATATGTACTGAGTATATAAAGCATGAAATACAATAAAGAGGATCATGACTGAAATAGAGATTACCAGAAACAAGTATGACTTTTAAAATATCAATACACTTGCCTTATAAAATGAAAATCATGCATATCAATATCATATATCATATCCGGCCCATTATGGGACTCGGTGAATAAGGTCACCACATACCATCCTTGGCGCCATAATCACATCATAACACCATCACATCATCACATCATAACACCATCATATACATATATATATATACCGTACCCGGCCCTCTAGTGAGGGACTCGGTGAACAATGCAGTGAAACTGTGCACGAAAACGTATCCTGGCCCGGGACTTAGTGAAAGATATATTGAGGCATGCATGAGTAGAGTAGTGAGCAACCATATGCAAATTAAATCATATCTGAGACTCAATAAGATAATAAAAAAGAACCATCATTTGAAAATTTAGACGATAGTCATGTCAAGTACCTTTCGAATGTCACTACGGATTATACTAAAATAGAACTTCTGGAATCAGACACACATATCAAGACATAATGAAATAGCTTATGGAAGTCAAGAACATTAGCCATCCTAGTGGCTCTAAGAATAGGAGCTTCTTTGGAGTCATATATATACGTCGTTTGTTTGTTTCATGAAGATCATGCCAAAAAGAAAGAAGGGTTAGCTTTACATATCTTTAACGCTTATTTAAATGTCCAACGTTTACTTCTCGATCTCGTAGGTCTAAAATTAAGATAATATAAGCCACAGTTAGATCATCCACATCACTTACTAACCAATCCTAGTACGAATTAAATTTAACGAAATTCGGGCAGCATTTCCCCTGAAAACTTAACAATCCTCGAGATTCCAATTTAGCCAAACATCAATCAAAATACCAACAACAACAACACCAACAATTTCATATCAAACTAGAATTAAATCCATTCTTAAATTACTTCCAAAACAGCCCAATATACATTCGTATACCAATGCTTCTATACACTTCTTTATTTTCGTATATCTATAGTATAACAACAAACACAACAACTACAGCCAATCCCACTATATTCCAGCCCACAAGAACATTCATAACAACCACCAAACAGCCCCAACATATTGTCACAAAACAGCCACGAAAATCATATAAAAACAGCCCAGTATACGCTTTGTATATGATATCTTCATACACTTTATTCTCCCAAATTCAAGAACAGCAACTTGTCAACAACTTCAAAAACTATTATAAATCATAAATCAGCTAATTCCATCCATTTAATCAAACTAAAACAACCCCCAATCCATAAATCTCAACAAAACAACAAACGAGTTTATAACGCTATTTTCTCCGTTCTAATCCGTTAAAACTCTAAATAAACACTTTAATAACATAAAAGGAATCTTATACATACCTTATCAGCAGCTCAACCACGAAAATATTCTCCCCCAGGATCAATATTTAGCTTAAAACGACGATGATAACTCGTACTACACTTTATCCTTCACGAGCCTCGGGATTCGGAGCCTCGAACTTGATCAATTCTCCACTCTCTCTCTAACTATCCTCTCTCTCTCTCTCTCTCTCTCAAATATTCTGGATTTTTCTGGTGTAAACATGAGGCTAAAGGCTGAAAATATCCCTTAAATAGCAAGGGAAATGGGCCTGACCCGACTTGGAATCGGGTTGGGCCCATTTCACTGCCCAGCTTGACCTTTCTGCCTTAAAACGTCCATAACCCTTTATCCCGATGTCACATATAGGCCCACGACCTATGGTTGGAAAGATAATTCAATTATCTACAACGTTCATTTTAGGAGTTTTCCCAACTTTCCAAATAATGATGGGGTTATGGTCTCCTGAAGTCAGATCACCCGAAAACATAACTTAAAAACATCATTTTAGAGGGCTTACACTTGGATTTGGCTCAAGGGTCCTTCTTGAGTTGTGTTTAACTTCACATATATTGTCCATATAACTTATCATATGTCCTTTATAAAAATCCCATCATGTGGGCCCCACCTCAGCTTACGGTTACGAGGGCTATATATCTTTTAACATATTATTCCAATCATATTGTACGAATTCCAAATATCATACTCATGCTACTACAGTAGGATTTCATTCTTTATACTTGTGTTATTTTCTCCCCCTCGAGCTCACATTAAGCCGTCTGTAGCCTTAGTAACACGAAAGTTTCTGGGGTGTAACATCCTTCCCCCCTTTGAAACATTCATCCTCGAATGTTAAACTAATTCTGCACTTCCAATACTTCCTTAAATGTTCTTTTACTGAATTATGCCCTGCACATGCCTCCTTCATTGGTCGATCCCTTCAGTTTATTATAACACATTCCAGATCTCTAAGTAACCATTCCCATAATATTTGTTCCTGCTCTTGCCTCTCGAGGTGATAATTGCACGTCGTTGTCTTTACTCTCCTTTTCATTTCGCAGTTGGTTGACGATTGTATTGCGAGCTCTTCCGCTGAAATCTTACTCTCTCCTGGTGCACGTAGTCTTAACTCGACTCTTCCTTCTTCTATAGTTACTCCTTTAAGACGTATCGTTCACTTCATCTTACCTCTCACACGTAGACGTCCCTCATCGATTTATTAGACTTTACTATCCCTGGAGTATTTCGTGCCTCTGGTAACCTGTAGACCCTTCGCTGATTCTACGAGTAAAAAGAAATTTCCCTTGGTGTAGCATTATTTTACATCAATAACCTTACATTGCTCTACTGTACTGTCCATATTCTGGAATCTTCAGCATCATGTGTTACTCTTCGACTTTCTTTTAAAGGTTTTTAACTGTCACTTTGCTTTTAGCTCTTAATCTCAATCCTTAGAGCTGGCTATCAAGTAGCGCTGGAGTTTCTTCATTTTATAACTTTACATAGCTGCTCTATGATCTTACTATCATTAACTGGTATAATTCTGAAAGAATTTCTTTTGATTTGACATATAAATTCACTGTCATCCAGTAACTCGCTTGTTCTGATCGTCTCGCTTAAACCATTTCCCTTAATCCAACTTACAACACTTTAGGCATATTATCTCGTGTCGTTTCTTTATCTTTTACTTCAGACTCCTCTATTGCCCCTTTACTCAGACTTTGCTCTTAGTCCCCCTATCACGTATCAGAATATGCGTAAGTGCTAAAATGAGCCCAAGAGATGTCTTAGCGTCGTCTCAGTAGTCTTTATGCAGACCTTGCATTCTCCTCCTGTATCTTTCAATTGATATCGGGGCTCAACTATGTCTTTTTCCCTCAGTACTAATCCTATCTCGGTACCTTGGTTTAAACCATCTTACACCTTTCCTTAATGTATCCAAAATATCGCAACCGCATTGTTATTAATGAATCCTTACTCTTCTTATCAAGTACTCACTTGGTCTCATTCTTAGCATACAAATACTCGTAGGTTGTATAACTATTCTTGTATAATTTGTACAAAGTACATCCAATCTTAGTCATAGTCTTTCCTTCTCCTGGTTCATTCTGCTTTACATATCTTATTTGTACTAAAACTCACTTGCTATCTATCTTGTCATACTCCTTTCCCTTCCTTTATTCACCATTTTATTTTCTCATATCCTACTATAGGAGATTTCCTATCCCTTTTCCTTTGCTACTTATAAGTTATAGTATCATTAGAAAAAAACCCCATTGCCAACGTCTTAACCTCTAATCCTGTATAGCGTTGCTATCCTTCGTAATATCGCTTAAATTACTCGTTGCCATTCTCTTATCATACTCTTTACCTACCTTTTAATGTCATATTATTCAAGATCTTTACAGATGCTTCTCCGCACCATCTCAAATATCATCCTGACTTCTATCCATTCATTGCTGGCTTTCAGATCTTACTAACTTGTTTCAGCAAGGGATCTCACTTGAAGTTTAAGTATCCATATCAAACATATTGCAGTGTCAATTGCTTCCATCTTACACTTGCTTTTTCTCACACCCGGTTCCCCCCTTTAGGGTGTACTTATACCATTATCTTTTTATATTCCGCTCTACGTCCCTATTTCCAATCTTCAAATTCATCTGATCCTCTTTCCAATTCACTTGATATACTGTACAATATCTATGTCTTTTCTTTATAATTTATAACTTCGATTATCCACGTACGAAACCTTAACAAAATCACGAAGCGACGAAAACCTTCCTATATATAGTACGAAATCTCATCCGATAATCTGTACTCGAGTAATGCAACCAATGTAGCAACTCATCCAAGGTCACATCGCACTGAATCCAATCGATATTTAATGAGTGCTTGTAGTAGTTCCAAGTTCTCAATTAGATAGCACTTATTTTCCGATGATAAGTGTCCAAATTTCTTGTAATATTATCTTTATCCCAACCTATATCATCGGTTCCCTTTGATAAATTTACAACACATTATTTGTTCCTCAGGCCTACAGTCTTTGTCCTTTAAGTATTTCACTATTTCCGAGGTGAAATCATATACGTAGTACTCCTTTGTGCCTTATGCTCTTTTACCCTTGTTGTGTACCCAACACTGGCTTCTAACTTACTCAAAATCATATCAAGTTCATCTTAATCATGGTCTTATCTTATCACCTTGTCGTCGTATTACACCTTTAAGTTCATAGCTATATATTTCTCTTTTGTTCTATACTCGTACTCAATTAATCACGTCTATCTTAGGTGTTTCCTTTTTGAATTATCTTACCATTTCTCCAGTCTATGTCCATCTTTTATTCTGTACACGAGTAATCTCGTGTTGCCTCTGTACCCTTCGGAAAACACTACTTCTGCATAATCCCTTCTGTATTCTGTTCATCCCTATTTGTTCTTATCATACTAGTCATTTTCTGGCACTTATTCTGCTTCGTTGCTCATCTTTCTGTAGTTTGGTCTTTCACAATTCTGTCACTTATATTACTCGTGTTCTCAGCTGTACATGCCGTAACTTATTACTACACTGTTATCTCGCTCGCTTCCTTCTTATTTCCTTCTTTCAATTAATTCCTTCTTTTCCTGTGCTCGCTTTCATTTTCGTTATCACATAATATGTATTCTGAACCTTTCCTATAAAATAACTTTATAAGTCTTTCTTATTCGTTCTATACCTTGCCTTTCCATTTCACATTTTCCTTCATACCTCAGTCGTATAGACCACGTCATATCCTTTAGTCACTTCCTCACTGGGCTTTACTCATTTTCATAACAATCCTTATTGTATTCACATAATATCTTGTTCATAATTGTCACGACCCGACTAGGGGCCGTGACGAGTACCCGATAATTGTACCGAGCACTCCTTATCTATCATATTACCTTTACCTCTTAGCAAGCCGTGTAAACAAAGCCATATCTTTTTTGAACATTAACATTAGCAGCGTCATTCTGAACATAGGCTAATAAACTTCGTTAGCACTTTATACAACAACATTAACATGCCAAAACACCATATATCTAACTATACTTGACCGACTGTACATATCTGCCTACGAGCCTTTAGACATAGTACACTTATACATAGAAAGGGCCGAGTACTATCGTGCCCGAGATTATATATACACAAAATAGTACCACTGAAATAAGGCTCCGGAACGACTGGAGCGCTGTAGAGTACTGCTGGCAGAGCTCCTAAGGATCAAGTCCACCTATCTGCTGACCTGCGCGGCATGGAACGCAGCGTCCACAAGAAGGGGCGTCAGTACGAATAGTGTACCGAGTATGTAAGGCATAGAAAATAATACAAGCAGTGACATAGAGTACGATTAATAATATCATGGAGTCACAGGGCGTATGACGAGGCGAGAAGGTAACCTGTGCATAGGAAGGCCCCTTTTCAGGCCGGCTGTCATGTAGGCTTGTCCTTTCGTCTTTGAAACGTTTCTTTTCATAAGCATAGGAATTAACATTTATATATTACTTATTCTCGTGTACAGAAAACAGTGCATTTCAGTAACGGTACCTTTTGCTCACATTTACAGACGCCGAATACAATCGGCTCCACCCCCACGGTGTCCCTTATTCTCGTATACAGCAAACAATACAATTCAGTGAACAGTATCTTTTATTCACATTTACAGACGCCGAATACAATCGGCTCTCCCAAGCCCCCTCCCCAACGGTGTCCCAACACATCACATCATATATAGGTAGCATACATTATATATATATATATATATATATACAGACGCCGCGTACGGCTCTCCCATATCCCGCGTCCGGGCATCCCGCGTCCAGGATGGAATCCAGCTGAATCAGGTGGTGATATAACAGTGACCCTTCCCCTTTCCCCATACACATATACATATACATTTGCTTATCTTTTATACATATACACGTCTCATATACAATTACTTATCTTATTTATATATACATATCCATACACATATACCTGTTTTATATACATATATCATATAAGCACACAAGAGCCAAGGAAAATCATGTATCCATCGGAGTGACGTAAGGTCGGTGACCTCCGATGACGTTATGGAATGCTAGTTATAGCTTTGTCTCACCTTGAAGGAACAAGTATTTTAAGGCGAGACTATCAACGGAGAATAGTATTACAGTAACCGTGGAATGAAATCGTGGGCATCATAGATGACCGTCATAGGCTTTGGAGTCAGAGAAAATAAAGATATAGCTAGGAAATATAACTACGATTCAAAAATTAGTGTATCACTTTCATGTTTACATAAGATATTTAGCTTAGTCATCTTAGTCATAGAGTCGTTCCGGTCGTACTTATCAAAGGTACATTCTCTTGTCTAACATTGTAATTATCATTATCCTCATAGAAACATTCTCGTTAGAGTAGTCATAGTGCTTATCATTCGGTAACGAGATTGGGATCAAAAGTCCCCTTTTGGATTTACTTCAAGTAAGTCAACCACGACTATAGGAAAATCCGAGAGTAATGGGCCCACCTCGGGCCGGATGAGGTAGCGTATACGATTTACGTATGTTACGTGTCATAGCGTTACTTGTGAGGGTCTTAGGGTAATCGGGTCCCATTTATACAAGTTCTAAGGGTGTAGGAGGTTTTTCCAACAATTGGCACACTTTCTAGTTCAATTCTATTGAACAAAAAGTGAAAAACTTTAGGTGCGGATTCCGGGGAACCGAGTTGTCCCCGAGGCTCGTACCCAACTTATTACAACTAAGACATGCCATAGAAAGAAGGGTGAAGCCTTACATACCTCTTTCCGCTCCTTTTGCTATTCCAAATTCACGTTGCAATCTCGTCAAAATCTGCGAATTGGTCATGTTTACCAAAACCCTTATTAGGATACTTAGAGTTAGAATCTTAAGGAAACACTTGGCTATCGAAATTTCGGCAGCATTTCCTCTGTAAATATACCATCCTCAACATTCAACATAACCAAATTCTCATCAATCACAATCCGGGAATTCAAACCCGGCCAAACTATTAACATAATTCAACAACTACACTAGCGATTCACACATTTAATCCAAGACACATGATACCAATTTTGCTACTTTCTTCAAAACTTTCCAACTTCAATGGACACAATAGCAACCTTATAGTATACATTCCAACGACATCATACTAATATCATTACATGCTGTCCATGCAAGAACATTATTTTTCCATTCACACAACCTTCCAATTACCTAGACTTCACCAAACTTATCAAGTCTTTATTTGCGATATAACATCTACAACACAATGACTAAGATATTAATTACAACTCGCTCATTATTCTTTCACAACTCACCAATATACACGACTATACATCAAGTATACACGGCCACATACACACCACACACTACACGGCCATATCATGCACACACAACTACATTCTATCCAATTTCATTCAACTTCCATTTTCCACATATCATTTACAACCATAACAACCAAACACTAGACAACATAATTGAATCATGATTCCTACACACATATATATATGCACGACCATGTACCATATTTCTCTCCTTCATGAATTTCATCTATTTTAGCATACTACAACACATATAAACCATGTATAACACATAAAACAAGATTGAAATTCACCTTTCTTCTTCAACTTCTCACTTGACTACAAGTTGGCAACTTGAGTGATTATGAATCTTTCTTGCTCCACCAACAACTCCACCTTGTTAAGCACCCTTTACTTGGTGGAGAGTGATTTTTAAGAGAATTTTTATCAATTTTTCTTGGCAATTTTTCTCTTGGCCGAAAGGCCTTGGGGTTTTTCTCCTTCTTTTCTCTCTTTTGCTTTCTTGAAATTTCTAGAGATTTTGGTGATAAGGATGACTTTGTCATCTTTTTTATTCACCAATTTTATTCAATTTGGGCTTAGCCCATGTACATGGCCGGTTGGGCCTCTCCTTTCTACTTGAAATTTCAAGCCCAATTGTATTGGCTAGTTCTTGTAATTCATGGAAGGTATTTTTCCAATTTCCAATTTTACCCTTCGTCGTTCTCCATATTTCCACTTCTAGACTTTTCATAAGCAACTCATGTGCCAAACAAAATAAAATATTGCCTTGCGTGTTGTTTTTCCGCGATTGTCTTGAATTGTCCGATTGCATAAAATGTGGGATATAACATCCTCCCCCCCTTTAGAACATTCGTCCTCGAATGTTAAACTTGCCTCATAGCGTAGTATAATATTTCGGGGAGGTCTCCTTTGTAAATACCTCATGTCGCTTAGCATATTCATCTTAGAAGCTTAGGTTGCCCCTTTTTACGATCTTTACGGTTGAAATTCCTTCTTCGTGGCGTCCGCTGCGTCTATCCCCTCACTAGACATGTTCCCGTATATCGTCATATCAGGGATTTCTTGCCTTAGCTAGGGTGGACTCAATATCGGTCTCACCCTGTGACACCTGTACTTTTCTCCGTCATCCTCAAAGCTTTCTGTTGTCATGGCTTCCCCCTTTTTGTTAGTTTAGTCCGTCTTGGCCTATATGACTCGTACGGGGTTTCTAACCACTTTCCACACCCCAATTTACCCTGGGCTACCTACTTTTACACTCGTCTCTTATTTCCGTAGTTACGAAATTTTCAGGATATTTCCCAGGGGGTCACCCATCATGGAATTACTCCCACCTGAGCACGCTTAACCTTGAAACTTTAATGCATTTCAGTGTCTCGGTGTTAGTATTTTTACCTCTGCTTCCCCGTACTACCTATATCACATAATATGGGGCAAGTTGGGGTCTCGGCAATGTTCGAACGCGCTCATAGCACATATTTCTCTTTTAATGACTATTTTAGCCTTCGTGGTCACTACTATTCACCCTTTTTCTTGTGTGCACGGCTACCCTTATCCTAAATTTTCCCGAATTTCTTATATGTTCCGCAACACACGGGACGGTGCAAGATAAAGTAAAATCCAGTTCAATTTAACATCCATATATTATAGAAAAGATGCCGGAAGTGTACCTGTGGCCGCGTCAGCGGAAGGTTCAGGGTCCTGTCGTCCTGTCAGTGCATATAAGCGGTGCGGAGGACCGGCTGAACTAGGTGCCCCTCCTCTACCTCGGCCGCGGCCCGCTGGAGCCTGGGAAGTCTGTCCACGAGGGCGCACGGTCGACGATGAACCGATTGCCGATCCGGCTGGCTGAGTTCGGCCTCCTTCATCCTTTAGTGGGCAGTCACATACAAAATGGTCAGTTCGACCACAGGCAAAACAACCACCGGTGTCTAGGTAGCACTGCCCAGAGTGGGGCCTGCCACACCGAGCACATCGTGGTGGGGGCAGCCCCGTCCTGCTAAAATCAGCTCTGTACTGGGATCCTGAAGCTCTAGTACCCTGATCTGGTCCCGAATAGGCGGAGCGGTCAAATCTTCTATCTGCAACTCGAGGTGGTGCACTAGCCACTGATTGGCCTGAATACCTAGACTGCTCTTGTGCATGCCCCCCTCTATACTCGCTTCTAGCCCCAGAAGATCTGCCCCTTTTTCTGGGACCCCTATCTGGATAACGCTCCTCTCTCCGTGACTGGTACTGTTCTTCCAGATTTTGGGCATGGGCCTGGATGCGGGTAATAGTCATCCTGTCCTGGAGTGAAGCCGTCAAACACTCCTTAACCAAATGTGGCCCTAGCCCACTTACAAACCGGTGCACATGGTCTCCCCTATCAGCTATCAAGGCAGGGGCATACCTGGCTAGCGAGTTGAAACGAAGGTTGTATTCTCGGACACTCATGTTTCCCTGTCTCAGGTTCAAGAACATATCGGCTCGAGCCCGTCGAACCTCTGGCGGTAGGAAATGTCGTAGGAAAGCCTCAGTGAATTCCTGCCAAATCGGAAGGGGTGCATTTGCTCCCCTCGATGATATCCAGTTACTGTACCACAGAACTGCCACATCCCGCAGCCTATATGAAGCCAACTCTACGGACTCCGTATCCGAAGCATGTAAAATTCTCAGTGTCCTCAGCATCTCGTCTATAAAACTCTGCGGGTCCTCCTCTGGTTTTGATCCATAGAACTCTGGCGGCTTCAAGGTAATAAAGTCACGGGCCCTTGCGCTTACCGCCCTATCTCCCAGGTCTACATCTTGCCGCTGAGCCTGTGCGGCAACTATCTGGGTCAATAACGGGATGGCCTCTGCCATCTGCTGGCCCGGAACTGCTGGCGGTGGAACTGGAGGTGCGGGGGCTGGAGCTGAAGCTCTTCCCTGCTCTGCCAGTGCAGGGGGAGCAGGAAAAGTCTGAGGGGGAGCTTCATTATGAGATTCTCCTTCTTCTAGCTCCCGCTCGACTCTGCTGCCCGCCACCCTCTTGGCTTTCTCAGCAGTCGTATCCTTTCTCTTCGGCGGCATTACTGAAACCATAGCATAGGATTAGGAAAGGAATGTGGAAGCCTGATAGCATAGCTCTATCGCACGATCTTAGGACACAAAGAGGGTCATATTTCCTAAATGCCCTGTAGCCTCTTGTCTATAAGTGTGGCGCGCTACACACCCATAAACAAAACTCTACTGGACACGGCTCGTAGACAAACCCCTAGGACCGAACTGCTCTGATACCACTTCTGTCACGCCCGACTAGGGGCCGTGACGAGTACCCGATACTTGTACCGAGCACTCCTTATCTATCATATTACCTTTACCTCTTAGCAAGCCGTGTAAACAGAGCCATATCTTTTTTGAACATTAACATTAGCAGCGTCATTCTGAACATAGGCTAATAAACTTCGTTAGCACTTTATACAACAACATTAACATGCCAAAACACCATATATCTAACTATACTTGACCGACTGTACATATCTGCCTACGAGCCTCTAGACATAGTACACTTATACATAGAAAGGGCCGAGTACTATCGTGCCCGAGATTATATATACACAAAATAGTACCACTGAAATAAGGCTCCAGAACGACTGGAGCGCTGTAGAGTACTGCTGGCAGAGCTCCTAAGGATCAAGTCCACCTATCTGCTGACCTGCGCGGCATGGAACGCAGCGTCCACAAGAAGGGACGTCAGTATGAATAGTGTACCGAGTATGTAAGGCATAGAAAATAATACAAGCAGTAACATAGAGTACGGTTAATAATATCATGGAGTCACAGGGCATATGACGAGGCGAGAAGGTAACCTGTGCATAGGAAGGCCCCTTTTCAGGCCGGCTGTCATGTAGGCTTGTCCTTTCGTCTTTGAAACGTTTGTTTTCATAAGCATAGGAATTAACATTTATATATTACTTATTATCGTGTACAGAAAACAGTGCATTTCAGTAACGGTACCTTTTGCTCACATTTACAGACGCCGAATACAATTTGCTCCACCCCCACGGTGTCCCTTATTCTCGTATACAGCAAACAGTACAATTCAGTGAACAGTATCTTTTATTCACATTTACAGACGCCGAATACAATCGGCTCTCCCAAGCCCCCTCCCCAACGGTGTCACAACACATCACATCATATATAGGTAGCATACATTATATCTATATATATATATATATACAGACGCCGCGTACGGCTCTCCCATATCCCGCGTCCGGGCATCCCGCGTCCAGGATGGAATCCAGCTGAATCAGGTGGTGATATAACAGTGACCCTTCCCCTTTCCCCATACACATATACATATACATTTGCTTATCTTTTATACATATACACGTCTCATATACAATTACTTATCTTATTTATATATACATATCCATACACATATACCTGTTTTATATACATATATCATATAAGCACACAAGAGCCAAGGAAAATCATGTATCCATCGGAGTGACGTAAGGTCGGTGACCTCCGATGACGTTATGGAATGCTAGTTATAGCTTTGTCTCACCTTGAAGGAACAAGTATTTTAAGGCGAGACTATCAACAGAGAATAGTATTACAGTAACCGTGGAATGAAATCGTGGGCATCATAGATGACCGTCATAGGCTTTGGAGTCAGAGAAAATAAAGATATAGCTAGGAAATATAACTACGATTCAAAAATTAGTGTATCACTTTCATGTTTACATAAGATATTTAGCTTAGTCATCTTAGTCATAGAGTCGTTCCGGTCGTACTTATCAAAGGTACATTCTCTTGTCTAACATTGTAATTATCATTATCCTCATAGAAACATTCTCGTTAGAGTAGTCATAGTGCTTATCATTCGGTAACGAGATTGGGATCAAAAGTCCCCTTTTGGATTTACTTCAAGTAAGTCAACCACGACTATAGGAAAATCCGAGAGTAACGGGCCCACCTCGGGCCGGATGAGGTAGCGTATACGATTTACGTATGTTACGTGTCATAGCGTTACTTGTGAGGGTCTTAGGGTAATCGGGTCCCATTTATACAAGTTCTAAGGGTGTAGGAGGTTTTTCCAACAATTGGCACACTTTCTAGTTCAATTCTATTGAACAAAAAGTGAAAAACTTTAGGTGCGGATTCCGGGGAACCGAGTTGTCCCCGAGGCTCGTACCCAACTTATTACAACTAAGACATGCCATAGAAAGAAGGGTGAAGCCTTACATACCTCTTTCCGCTCCTTTTGCTATTCCAAATTCACGTTGCAATCTCGTCAAAATCTGCGAATTGGTCATGTTTACCAAAACCCTTATTAGGATACTTAGAGTTAGAATCTTAAGGAAACACTTGGCTATCGAAATTTCGGCAGCATTTCCTCTGTAAATATACCATCCTCAACATTCAACATAACCAAATTCTCATCAATCACAATCCGGGAATTCAAACCCGGCCAAACTATTAACATAATTCAACAACTACACTAGCGATTCACACATTTAATCCAAGACACATGATACCAATTTTGCTACTTTCTTCAAAACTTTCCAACTTCAATGGACACAATAGCAACCTTATAGTATACATTCCAACGACATCATACTAATATCATTACATGCTGTCCATGCAAGAACATTATTTTTCCATTCACACAACCTTCAAATTACCAAGACTTCGCCAAACTTATCAAGTCTTTATTTGCGATATAACATCTACAACACAACGACTAAGATATTAATTACAACTCGCTCATTATTCTTTCACAACTCACCAATATACACGACTATACATCAAGTATACACGGTCACATACACACCACACACTACACGGCCATATCATGCACACACAACTACATTCTATCCAATTTCATTCAACTTCCATTTTCCACATATCATTTACAACCATAACAACCAAACACTAGACAACATAATTGAATAATGATTCCTACACACATATATATATGCACGGCCATGTACCATATTTCTCTCCTTCATGAATTTAATCTATTTTAGCATACTACAACACATATAAACCATGTATAACACATAAAACAAGATTGAAATTCACCTTTCTTCTTCAACTTCTCACTTGACTACAAGTTGGCAACTTGAGTGATTATGAATCTTTCTTGCTCCACCAACAACTCCACCTTGTTAAGCACCCTTTACTTGGTGGAAAATGATTTTTAAGAGAATTTTTATCAATTTTTCTTGGCAATTTTTCTCTTGGCCGAAAGGCCTTGGGGGTTTTTCTCCTTCTTTTCTCTCTTTTGCTTTCTTGAATTTCTAGAGATTTTGGTGATAAGGATGACTTAGTCATCTTTTTTATTCACCAATTTTATTCAATTTGGGCCTAGCCCATGTACATGGCCGGTTGGGCCTCTCCTTTCTACTTGAAATTTCAAGCCCAATTGTATTGGCTAGTTCTTGTAATTCATGGAAGGTATTTTTCCAATTTCCAATTTTACCCTTTGTCGTTCTCCATATTTTCACTTCTAGACTTTTCATAAGCAACTCATGTGCCAAACAAAATAAAATATTGCCTTGCTTGTTGTTTTCCCGCGATTGTCTTGAATTGTCCGATTGCATAAAATGTGGGATATAACAGTAATTAATCCTATGGTGTAACACTTCTTAACCTTAAGGATTCACGACTCTTACTATGGTTTAATTACACTCTGTGGAGTAGGCGTACTTAACCCTTTTACCCTTTCTGATTAATCTTAGCCTTAATACCTCACAGGCTGTCTTATCAATACATTCATATTCGTCACAATTCTTCCTCCTCTGTACTCTTGTCTCAATCATACTGTTACTCCTGTTAACTATAAACTCGTCGTAATTTATCCCTACTGATCAATTCAGTTGATATCTCAACATAACACTCTATTAAGACTTGCCAGCCTTTTCTAAATCATCTTTTAGTATCTCAAGCCCTTCCAAATTACCCTAGCATTTCCCTTTTTACCATATTGATACCGATCTCATAATTACTATTACCATCAATTCAACGGTTAACTTATTTCTCGAAGTCAGTCGAATTCGCAACTTAGTCAAATCTTATCATCACTATTGACACGACCTTTCGAGAATATTATGAACTTATATCTCATTCCCTTTTTATTTCAAAGAAAATTTTGGCAGAGTTTCCTCTGTATTTCTTACTATCCCAAAACCTGCACGCAGGAAATACCAACAATGCCTCACAGGGCCAACATATATACGTATATATCATATCATATCATAACCACACAGGGCTCCCAATTTCAAGTAAAAGTATAAAGATGTCGAAAATTACCTCACGTATCACACCTCAAGACGTACCTGATCCTTTAACGATCTGTCCTGTGATACCACTTTTGTCATGATCCAACCCCGTAGGCCGTGACTGGTGCCCGAACTGGGCACCCGTATACCAACCTGTTACATATAACATCAAACTGAAACTACGACAATACGGAAACTTATAAAGGAACTCCAAAGTTCGTAACATCATCATATATATATACTCCAGATTAACGGTCTCCTGAGGAGCCAAAACTAATCATATCATGAAATAATACGCAAGCCGACAAGGCTGCCATCATATATCAATATCATATGCAAGCTGACAAGGCTGCTACTAGAGACGAACATCATACCACAGCACATCGTATAGACACAACTGAACAGAACCCATACACAACCCACACATTTGTCTACAGACCTCTAAGAGTACGAATAGCGAAATATGACGGGACAGGGCCCCGTCGTACCCCTGGATAGCATATACATATATATATCATAAGATTCAAACCAAAAGTCTAGACTCCAGAACAACGGAGCTCTCCAATACAGAAAAAAGGAGTCCTAAGCTGGCGGATCACCAAAGCGAGTATTTGCACCTGCAGGCATGAAATGCAGCCCCCCGAAGAAAGGGGGTCAGTACGGAATATGTACTGAGCATGTAAAGCATGAAATACAGTAAACAGGATCATAACTGAAATAAGGAGTACAGAAAACGAGTACAATAACCAGAATACCAAAATGCTTGCCTTTGAAACATAAATCATGCATGTCAATATCATATATCATATCCGGCCCATTATGGGACTCGGTGAACATGGTCGCCACCCCGTCTTTGGCGCCATAACACAACATACTCCAAAACACAGCATAACTCCATAACACAGCATAACTCTGTAACACAGCATAACTCCGTAACACAACATAACTCCATAACACAGCATAACACCATAACACAACATAACACCATAATATATATATACCGTACCCGACCCTCTAGTGAGGGACTCGGTGAACAATGCAGTGAAACTATGCACGAATACATATCCTGGCCCGGGACTCAATGAAAGACATATTGAGGCATGCACGAGCAGAGTAGTGAGAAACTATATGCAATTTAAAAACATTTTCAAAGACTCAATAGAATAATCAACACGAATTACAATTTGAAAATCAGGACAATAGTCGTATCAAATACCTTTCGAATATTACTCGAAACATATCAAACATCCCTTGAATCTCATCATAAGTATATCACAAAGCCTTAAGGATCATAGTCATATGTCACTATAGTATGAAACACCTTGTAGAAGTCCAGTCACTAGTTATCATAGAGTTCCTAAGAATAGGAACGGATATATATCGACTATTAAACAACGTACAAAAAACTGAAGAGGGAGGGTCAATCGCTTGAGAATTGTAACATCAAGAAGCGAATAAGAATCATAAATATCACTCAAAGATTATGAATGGAATTACCCCAAAGTTCATATCATTCATCACTTAAATCTAAGACATGCCAAAAGAAAGAAGGGACAGCTTCACATACCTGTTGACGACTAATCGCAAAACTGTTCGCTTTGTCGCTCTTTTAGCCTAGTCAACATAAAGGTAACGTTATCGTCAGTAACTATACTTTCTAGTTCGTAAATCCGTAGCCCATCACTTTATAGAACTTGTTCTTTAACCTATACATTCTCGTTTAGGGTTTTCCATTAGTTAAGGGCTTAACGAAAATCGGGTAGCATTTCCCCTATATATCCGCCTAACCCGAATTTCTAATTGTTCTCCTGTCAACACAGAAATACCAACAACAACGATATACACATAAAATTCTCACAATTCAGCCCATAACAATTCTAACAACCCAACAACTTCTCTTAATCCATTTCAACCCTCAATTTCCTATAACATCGATTTCATGAATTTTCTTAATTCCAATTTCGTCCAATCCAATTCTAATAATTCCATTACAATACTATTAACACAATTACGTCATAAAACAAGAAAATCTTACCTAAATTTTCTCGGAGGAATTTCTACTCTTAATTGCTCCAATTTCGCAATTTCTTCTTCTCCAACTTAAAATCCAATGTTGCTATCACCTCCTTGAATTTGTACTACACTTGAAAATTAATAAAAACAAGGAACCAAATATTTTTTTCCCAACAGCCATGGCTGGCCGAAAGTTGGCAGCCATGGCAATGTTTTTTTTTTTTTTTTGTTTTTGAACTAGTTTTGTGCAATATGAATTATGAATGGCAAACTTTGTCCTTGACACCACTATATATATGGTTGGCCATTGATATACACGTGCCCCTCATTTGTGACTCATCAAAATTAATTTGCTGATTTGTTTGTTTTTTTTTTTTAAAACGGGTGGGGCTCACAATTTAAAAATTAAATTAATTAATTAATTAATCCCTAATCCCTACTTAATAATTTAATCATAATTAATTAGTTCCTAATGTCCAATAATATTTCCACACCAAATAAAATTTATAAATAATTCATGTTCTAATTTAAAATTGAAATTTAAAGGTTTCTATCTCGTGTCTGAAAATGACTCCGCCTTTAACTTGAGTCGACTTGCTTGCGAATAATTTGATGTATAAATATACGGGGTATAACATCTTTCCCCCCTTTAGAACATTCGTCCTCGAATGTTGGACTGATTTTGAATTCCCAATACTTTCTCAAGTGTCCTCTTAATTAATTATACCTTTCACATACCTCTTTCGTTTGTCGGTTCGCTATAATTCATTATAACGCATTCCAGGCCTCTACATAGTCATTCCTGTAATATCTCCTCTTTCTGTTGCTTTCCGAGGTAATAATTCCACGTCATTGCCTTTACTCTCCTCTTACTTCGCAGTCCGTTGTCAGTTGTATTGCGAGCTCTTTCGTCGAAATCTTACTTCCTTTCTTGTGCGCTTAGTCTTAAGTTAACTCCTTCTTCTCCGATAGTTATTCCCTTAAGATACTGTTTCCTTCATCTTACCTCTCAATCTTTAAATATGATTTTTATAACGCGCAGACGTCCCTCGTCGGCTCATTAGACTTTAATACCCCTGGAGTATCGCATGCCTCTGGTAACCTGTAGACCCTTCGCAGGTTTTACGAGTAAAACGAAATTTCCTAGAGGGTAACATTTGTGTACTCCAATATCCCTACTTTACTTCGTTGTGACAGTCCGTATTCTGAAATCCTCAGCAACATGTGTCGCTTTCTGACATTATTTTAAAGGTCTTTTACTATCACTTGTTTTTACCTCTTGATTTCCATCTTTAGGGTTGGCTATCAAATATCGCTAGGGTCCCCTCATATTATAGTTTTATTGTCATCCAGTAACCCGTAACCTGCTTTTTCCGATTGTCTCGGTTAAATCATTTCGTAATTTCCTTTACTCTAATTGGCAATACTTTAGGCATATTACCTCGTGTCGTTTCTCTATTTTTACTCAAACTCTTCTATTGCCCCTTTACTCAAATTTGTTCTTAGTTCTCCTACCACGCATCCTATTGCAACCTTTACACGAATATGTGTAGGTGCTCAAATCAGCCCAGAAAAATACCTTAGCGTCGCCACGCTAGTCTTTATGCAGACCCTATATTTTTCTCTTATCTCTTTCAGTTGATATCAAGGCTCAACTATGGAATTTGCCCTCAATACTAATTATATCTCTGTTTTGCCTCAAACCATCTTATACCTTTCTTTGATGTATCCGAAATATCGCAATCACATTATTGTTACTGAATTCTTATTCTTCTTATCAAGTACTCACTTGGTCTTATTATTCGCATACAAATATTCGTAGGTTGCATAACTATTCTTGTATAATTCGTACAAAGTGCATCCAATCTTAGTCATAGTCTTTCCTTCTCCTGGTTTATTCTGCTCTACATATCTTATTGTACTAACACTCACTTGCTGTCTATTTCGCCATACTCCTTTCCCTTCCTCTATTTACCATTTGGTTTTCTCATATCCTACTATAGGAGAGATTCCCTATCCTTTCTCCTTTGCTACTTATGTGTCACAAAATCATTAGCCCATAACCCCGTTGTCAACATCTTATCTTCTAATCCAGTATAGCTTTGCTACCACTGATAATATCCTTTAACTTACTTGTTACCACTCTCTTATCGTATTCTTCCTTTTTATAAGCATCCACCTTCTGATGTCATATTATCCAAGATCTTTACCAATAATTCTAAGCACTGTCTCAAATACCATCTTGGCTTCTATCCGTTTGTCGCTGGCTTTCAGATCTCACTAACTTGTTTCAGCATGGGGTCTCATTTGAAGTTTAAGTTTTCACATTAAACGTGTTGCAGTGTCAGTTGATTTCATCTTACACCTGCATTTCTCTCATCCGCTCCCCCCCCCCCCCTTTGGGTGTACTCACATCATTATCTATTTATATTCTGCTCTATGCCTCCATTTCCAATTTTCAAATTCCTATGATTCTTTCCCAATACATTTGGTATACTGCACCATATCCATGTCTTCCTTTATATCATCTATAACTTAGATTACCCATGTATGAAACCCTAACACAATCACAAGGCGATGAGAACTCCCGATATATAGTACAAAATCTTATCTGATGGTTCGTACTCGAGTAATGTAATTAATGTAGCAATTTGTTCGAAGCCACATTCCCATCATTCCAATCAGTAATTAGGTAGTGCTTATCGTCGTTCAAATTCTCCGTTCGGTAGCACTTATATTCTAATGATAAGTGTCTCAAGCTTTCTCATAACACCATCTTTATCCCAACGGAGATCATCTGTTTCTTTTAATATATTTACAATACATCAGTTGTTTCGCAAATCCGCAATCCTTGTCCTTTAAGGAATTCACCATTTCCAAGGTAAAGTCATACACATGCAGTACTCTTTTATGCCTTATGCTCTTTCACCCTTGTTGTATACCCAACGTTATCTTCTAACTTATTCAAAATCATAGTAAATTCGTCTTAATAGTGGTCTTGTATTATCACCTTCTCGTCATACTACACCTTAAGTTCATAGCTATATATTTCCCTTTTGTCCTATACTCATACTTAATTAATTACGTCTGTCTTGAGTGCTTCATTTAGTATTTCCTTTCATTTCTCCAGTCTATGTCCATCTTTTATTCTGTACACGAGGATTCTTATGCTACTCCAGTATCCTTCAGAAAACACTACTTCTACATAACCCCTTTCTTATTTCCATAGTATATTCTGTTCATCCCTATTTGTTCTTATCATACCAGTCATTTCTGGCATTCATTCTGTCCCGTTGCTCATCTTCCTTTAGTTTGGGCTTTCACAATTCTGTCGCTTATATTCCTCGTTTTCTTAGATATACGTCATAACACATCGCTATACTGTAATCCCACTCGCTTTCTTCTTATCTTCTTCTTTCAATTAACTCATTATCTTCCTGTGCTCGCTTTCACTTTCGTTACCACTTGATCTCCATTCTGAACTTTCCCTGTAGAACTTTGTAAGTCTTCCTTATTCGTTCTACATTTGCTTTTCCGTTTCACACTAATCACATCGTATTCTTTAGTTACTTCCTTGCTAGGCTTTACTCATTTCTATAACAATCCTTATGGTATTCATATTACATCCTGCTCGTAATCCATCCTATAACGTAATACTTTTTTTACTTTATTCATGATTCTTACTATGTTTTAATTACACTCTATGGACTAGGCATACTTAACCCTTCACCCTTTCTGATCAATCTTACCCTTAATATCTCACAAGCTGTCTTATCAATACCTTCATAATTTGTCATAATTCTTCCTTCTCCGTACTTTTTTCTCAATCATACTACTACTCCTTTAAACTGTAAACTCGTCGTAATTTATCCCTACTTATCGGTTCACTCGATACCTTAATAAAATATTTTGTTAAGAGTTGCCACCTTTTTCTAAGTCATCCCTTAGTATCACAAGCCCCTCCGAATCATCTTAGCATTTCATCAACAATATATGAAATACATGATCCTAAACAACCCACAAGTTTGAGCTTTCCTTCCACAAATTCCATCTTTAATTAGTTGATTAAGAACTAATAAAATGTCACCATGAAGCATTCTCCAACCACCACCAGAAGAAAAACTAGAATCCGACAAGCACCATAGGACATCTAGTGCTTGATTCACATGGTTTACCTCCAAATTTGTTCTTGGGTCACGAACGAACTATTTAGTTCACAAACTATTTGTTGTATGCTTTGTACTTTTCAATAGAAGTGAAACTTAAATACCGGACGTTTTTGCCCTTCAACCTAAGCTTCTTCTAAGGCAAAAATGCGGCTGGACAGTATTCTGGTCCGTCCAAATGAATTCCAAACTTTGCTGCTCATATATGCTTTTTCGAAATAAAATTTCCCAAGTAAGAATGGTGCCCCTTACGAATGACATGGAGGGTATCTCTTAAAGCTTTAGTCCATCATAATAATTTTACCCTATCGGTATCAACTTTCAAAGCATATTATGAACCTATATTTCATTCTCTTCTTTTCCTATTCCTGGGAAAATTTGGGCAGAGTTTCCTCTGTACCTCTTACTGTCCCAGATTTGCACGCAGCAAATACCAACAATGCCTCACAAGGCCAACATATATACACATATATCATATTGTATCATAGCCACACAGGGCTCCAAACTTCGAGTAAAATGTATAAAGGTGTCGGAACTTACCTCACATATCGCACCTCGAGATGTACCTGATCCTTTGACGATCTGTTCTGCTATACTTTCCTATCCGCCTCCTCCTTCATCCTCCAACTTAACGTTTCACTCATGTTTCAATATTCATACATTATCCAACATGCCTCTTTCGCACCGTAACTTACCTGTGTACCTTGTAACTGCAAATATCATCGGACGCTTTCTTCTGTCGATGTCGTTCTTCAGCTGAAATCAAAAGTTAGTATAAGGAATTTCATTTCCTATGGCTGGGCTCTATCGCACGATCTTAGATATGAAAGAAAGGTAAAATCCGAAATGTCCTGTAGCGTTTTGTTTATAGATGTGGTGCACAACACACCGATAAACAAGATTCTACTAGACACGGTCTGTAGACACTCCGAGGACGAACTGCTCTGATACCACTTTTGTCACGACCCAACCCCGTAGGCCGTGACTGGTGCCCGAACTGGGAACCCGTATACCAACCTGTTACATATAACATCAAACTGAAACTACGACAATACGGAAACTTATAAAGGAACTCCAAAGTTCGTAACATCATCATATATATATATACTTCCAGATCAACGGTCTCCTGAGGAACCACAAGTCATATCATGAAATAATACGCAAGCCGCCAAGGCTGCAATCACATATCAATATCGTATGCAAGCCGACAAGGTTGCTACTAGAGACGAACATCATACCACAGCACATCGTATAGACACAGCTAAACAGAACCCATACACAACCCACACATATGTCTACAAACCTCTAAGAGTACGAATAGCGAAATATGATGGGACAGGGCCCCGTCGTAATCCTGGATAACATATACATATATATATATATATATATATATATATATATATATATATATATATATATATATATATATATATATATATCATAAGATTCAAACCAAAAGTCTAGACTCCGGAACAACGGAGCTCTCCAAGATAGCAGAAAGGAAGTCCTAAGCTGGCAGATCACCAAAGCGAGTATCTACACCTACGGGCATCAAACGCAGCCCCCCGAAGAAAGGGGGTCAGTACGGAATATGTACTGAGCATGTAAAGCATGAAATACAGTAAACAGGATCATAACTGAAATAAGGAGTACAGAAAACGAGTACAATAACCAGAATACCAAAATGCTTGCCTTTTAAACATAAATCATGCATGTCAATATCATATATCATATCCGGCCCATTATGGGACTCGGTGAACATGGTCGCCACCCTGTCTTTGGCGCCATAACACAGCATACTCCAGAACACAGCATAACTCCATAACACAACATAACTCCGTAACATAGCATAACTTCGTAACACAACATAACTCTATAACATAGCATAACACCATAACACAGCATAACACCATAATATATATATACCGTACCCGACCCTCTAGTGAGGGACTCGGTGAACAATGCAGTGAAACTATGCACGAATAAATATCCTGGCCCGGGACTCAGTGAAAGACATATTGAGGCATGCACGAGCAGAGTAGTGAGAAACTCTATGCAATTTAAAAACATTTTCGAAGAGTCAATAGAATAATCAACACGAATTACCATTTGAAAAGCAAGAAAATAGTCGTATCAAATACCTTTCGAATATCACTCGAAACATATCAAACATCCCTTGAATCTCATCATAAGTATATCACAAAGCCTTAAGGATCATAGTCATATGTCACTATAGTATGAAACACCTTATAGAAGTCCAGTCACTAGTTCTCATAGAGTTCCTAAGAATAGGAACGGATATATATCGACTATTAACCAACATACAGAAAACTGAAGAGGGAGGCTCAATCACTTGAGAATTGTAACATCAAGAAGTGAATAAGAATCATAAATATCACTCAAAGCATATGAATGGAATTACCCCAAAGTTCATATCATTCATCACTTAAATCTAAGACATGCCAAAAGAAAGAAGCGACAGCTTCACATACCTGTTGACGACTAATCGCAAAACTGTTCGCTTTGTCGCTCTTTTAGCCTAGTTAACATAAAGGTAACGTTATCGTCAGTAACTATACTTTCTAGTTTGTAAATCCGTAGCCCATCACTTTATAGAACTTGTTCTTTAACCTATACATTCTCGTTTAGGGTTTTCCATTAGTTAAGGGCTTAACGAAAATCGAGCAGCATTTCCCCTATATATCCGCCTAACTCGAATTTCTAATTTTTCTCCTGTCAAAACAGAAATACCAACAACAATGATATACACATAAAATTCTCACAATTCAGCCCATAACAATTCTAACAACCCAACAACTTCCCTTAATCCATTTCAACCCGTAATTTCCTTAACATCGATTTCATGCATTTTGTTTCCAATTTCGTCCAATCCAATTCTAATAATCCCATTACAATACTATTAACACAATTACATCATAAAACAAGAAAATCTTACCTAAATTTTCTCGGAGGAATTTCTACTCTTAATTGCTCCAATTTCGCAATTTCTTCTACTCCAACTTAAAATCCAATGTTGCTATCACCTCCTTGAATTTGTACTACACTTGAAAATTAATCAAAACAAGGAACCAAATATTTTTTTCCCAACAGCCATGGCTGGCCGAAAGTTGGCAGCCATGGCAATGTTCTTTTTTTTTTTTTTTGTTTTTGAACTAGTTTTGTGCAAAATGAATTATGAATGGCAAACTTTGTCCTTGACACCACTATATATATGGTTGGCCATTGATATACACGTGCCCCTCCTTTGTGACTCATCAAAATTAGTTTGCTGATTTTTTTGTTTGTTTTTTTTTAAAACGGGTGGGGCCCACAATTTAAAAATTAAATTAAATAATTAATTAATCCCTAATCCCTACTTAATAATTTAATCATAATTAATTAGTTCCTAACGTCCAATAATATTTCCACACCCAATAAAATTTATAAATAATTCATGTTCTAATTTAAAATTGAAATTTAAAGGTTTCTATCTCGTGTCCGAAAATGACTCCGCCTTTAACTTGAGTCGACTTGCTTGCGAATAATTTGACGTATAAATATACGAGCTATAACACTTCCTATCTACCTCCCCTTTGATTCTTCAACTTTACATTTCAATCATACTTCAATATTCTTACCTTATCCGACATGCATCTTTCGCATCATTGCTTACCTGTGTACTTGGTAACTTCCAGTATTATCAGTCACTTTCTTCTGTAGATGCCGTTCTTCAGCTGAAATCAAGGGTTAGTATAAGGAATTTCATTTCCTATGGCTGGGCTCTATCGTACGATCTTAGATATGAAAGAAAGGTAACATCCTAAATGTCCTGTAGCTTCCTGTTTATAGGTGTGGTGCACAACACACCGAAAATGACTCCGCCTTTAACTTGAGTCGACTTGCTTGCGAATAATTTGACGTATAAATATACGAGGTATAACACTTCCTATCTACCTCCCCTTTGATTCTTCAACTTTACATTTCAATCATACTTCAATATTCTTACCTTATCCGACATGCATCTTTCGCACCATTGCTTACCTGTGTACTTGGTAACTTCCAGTATTATCAGTCACTTTCTTCTGTAGATGCCGTTCTTCAGCTGAAATCAAGGGTTAGTATAAGGAATTTCATTTCCTATGGCTGGGCTCTATCGCACGATCTTAGATATGAAAGAAAGGTAACATCCTAAATGTCCTGTAGCTTCCTGTTTATAGGTGTGGTGCACAACACACCTGATACCACTTTTGTCACGACCCAACCCCGTGGGCCATGACTAGTGCCCGACCTAGACACTCGTATACGTACCTATTGGATATAGTCAAATTGAATCTAAGAACAATATGGAAACTTGTAAAAGAACTCAAAGGTTCATAACATCGTCATGTATATATGTCCAGATAAACTGTCTCCTGAGGAGTCACAGCTAGTCAAATCATAAAATGATACGCAAGCCGACAAGGCTGCCACTACAGACATACACCATATCATATGCAAGCCGACAAGGCTAACACTACAGACGAACATATCCATAGCACATCGTATAGACACAGTTGTACAGAACTTATACACAACCCACACATATGTCTATAGACCTCTAAGAATATCGATAGCGAAATATGACGGGACAGGGCCCCGCCGTACCCCTGGGTAAAAATATATATATACGCCATAAGATCTGTACCAAAAGTCTAGGCTCCGGAACAACAAATCTCTCCAAGATAGCTGAGTGGAAGTCCTATGCTGAAGGGTCACCAAACCGACTATCTGTACCTGCGGGCATGAAACACAGCCCCTCGAAGAAAGGGGGGGTCAGTACGGAATATGTACTGAGTATATAAAGCATGAAATAGAATAAAGAGGATCATAACTGAAATAGAGATTACCAGAAACAAGTATGACTTTTAAAATATCAATACAATTGCCTTATGAAATGAAAATCATGCATATCAATATCATATATCATATCCTGCCCTTTATGGGACTCGGTGAATAAGGTCGCCACATACCATCCTTGGCGCCATAATCACATCATAACACCATCACATCATAACACCATCATATATATATATATATATATATATATATATATATATATATATACCGTACCCGCCCCTCTAGTGAGGGACTCGGTGAACAATGTAGTGAAACTGTGCACGAAAACGTATCCTGTCCCGGGACTCAGTGAAAGATATATTGAGGCATGCACGAGTAGAGTAGTGAGAAACCATATGCAAATTAAATCATATCTGAGACTCAATAAGATAATTAAAATGAACCATCATTTGAAAATTTAGACGATAGTCATATCAAGTACCTTTCGAATGTCACTACGGATTATACTAAAATAGAACTTCTGGAATCATATACACGTATCAAGACATAATGAAATAGCTTATGGAAGTCAAGAACATTAGCCATCCTAGTGGCTCTAAGAATAGGAACTTTTTTGGAGTCATATATATACGTCGTCTGTTTGTTTCATGAAGATCATGCCAAAAAGAAAGAAGGGTTAGCTTTACATACCTTTAACGCTTATTTAAATGTCCAACGTTTACTTCTCGAGCTTGTAGGTCTAAAATTAAGATAACATAAGCCACATTTGGATCATCCACATCACTTACTAACCAATCCAAGTACGAATGAAATTTAACGAAATTCAGGCAGCATTTCCCCTGAAACCTTAACAATCCTCGAGATTCCAATTTAGCCAAACATCAATCAAAATACCAACAACAACACCACCAACAATTTCATATCAAACTAGAATTAAATCCATTCTTAAATCAATTCCAAAACAGCCCAATATACATTCGTATACCAATGCTTGTATACACTTCTTTATTTTCGTATATCTATAGTATAACAACAAACACAACAACTACAGCCAATCCCTTGATATTCCAGCCCACAAAAACATTCATAATAACCACCAAACAGCCCCAACATATTGTCACAAAACAGCCACGAAAATCATATAAAAACAGCCCGGTATACGCTTTGTATATGATATCTTCATACACTTTATTCTCCCAAATTCAAGAACAGCAACTTGTCAACAACATCAACAATTATTATACATCATAACTCAGCTAATTCCATCCATTTAATCTAACTAAAACAGCCCCCGATCCATAAATCTCAACAAAACAACAAACGAGTTTCTAACGCTATTTTCTCCGTTCTAATCCGTTAAAACTCTAAATAAACACTTTATTAACATAAAAGGAATATTATACATACCTTAGCAGCAGCTCAACCACGAAAATATCCTCCCCCAGGATCAATATTTAGCTTAAACGACGATGATAACTCGTACTACACTTTATCCTTCACGAGCCTCGGGATTCGGAGCCTCGAACTTGATCGATTCTCCACTTTCTCTCTCTAACTATCCTCTCTCTCTCTCTCTCTCTCTCAAATATTCTGGATTTTTCTGGTGTAAACATGAGGCTAAAGGCTGAAAATTTCCCTTAAATAGCAAGGGAAATGGGCCTGACCCGACTTGGAATCGGGTTGGGCCCATTTCACTGCCCAGCTTGACCTTTCTGCCTTAAAACGTCCATAACTCTTTATCCCGATGTCACATACAGGCCCACGACCTATGGTTGGAAAGCTAATTCAATTATCTACAACTTTAATTTTAGAAGTTTTCCTAACTTCCCAAATAATGATGGGGTTATGGTCTCCTGAAGTCAGATCACCCGAAAACATAACTTAAAACATCTTTTTGGAGGGCTTACACTTGGATTTGGCTCAAGGGTCCTTCTTGAGTTGTGTTTAACTTCACATATATTGTCCATATAACTTATCATATGTCCTTTATAAAAATCTTATCATGTGGGCCCCACCTCAGCTTACGGTTATGAGGGCTATATATCTTTTAATATATTATTCCAATCATATTGTACGAATTCCAAATATCATACTCATGCTACTACAGTAGAATTTCATTCTTTATACTTGTGATATTTGCTCCCCCTCGAGCTCACATTAAGCCGTCTGTAGCCTTAGTAAAACGAAATTTTCTGCGGTGTAACAGGTTACTCTTTTTCATCTCTAAGATCGTGCGATAGAACTAAGCCATAGGAAATGAGATTCCTTATACTAACCTTTGATTGCAGCAGAAGAACGGTATTGACAAAAGAAAATGATTGATAACATTGAAAGTTACGGAGGTAAGCCCCTTCGTTGAGGCTACGTTATCAGAATATGTATTTATATGATAATGGATTTGTTGTCATAGAGGTAAGTCGGTGTAAGTACAACAGACGAATTGACTAAAGGTATCTCTTGATGATAAGTTCAGTTATAAGTTTGTGAACTAAACAAATTGAATGAATCAGAACAAAGGTTAGCGACGGTACGAAAGTTGTGTGTCGAGTAAGGTATGAATATTAAGGTATGATTGAAATGTAAAGCTGAAGGATGAAAGGGAAAGTAAATATGAAGGGATAACAGGGCAGATCGCTAAAGGATCAGGTACGTACATCTCGAAGTGTGATATATGAGGTAAGTTGCGACATCTTTGTGCTTTTACTTGAAAGTGGGAGCCCTGTGTGGCTGAGATATGTTGTACACATTTATTGGCCCTGTGAGGCATTGTTGGTATTTGCTGCGTGCAGGTTTTGGGATAGTAAGAAATATAGAGGAAACTCCGCCGACATTTTCCTAGAATCTAAAGGAGATGATGATACGAATCAATTTGGGAATGAAGCCAAATCAATTCAAACGCGGAAAAATAAAGGATACGAAGAAAAGGGGATGAGAAAAGAGGATAAAAGTAAGACCCAATTAGAGCGAATTTATGGACAAACCTAAGTATATTAAACTTAGACCCTTCCCATCGAATCTGATCCTAAAAGAACCACTACTATTTGACACTCAAGACAAAAGATTCAATTTGAATCCACAAATGGCAATCTCTTCATGAATTTCAATGGACATAAAAGGTTCACAAACCAACAATGGATTCCACCATCATATTGACTAAAATAGCCCTAGAATCTACCTAACAATCTATCACTCAATTTAGAGTATCATAATTCATCCTCCAAAATCTAGGTAATGAAATGAAAGACAAGCTATATATACAAGTTAAGTAAAGAAGACTAATAGGCAATTACAATGCTACCTTTAATGAAGTAAGGGCCTTGTTTGGCTAGTCTTCAATTCAAGAATTGGCCTTCAAGGGCCAAACACGCCCCTCCTTGCATAGATGACCCTCTAATCAACCTTGCATGCATGGCCTTCTTGCAAGCATAACCTTCTTTGCACAAATAGCCAACTCCTGACCTTGTCCAAGTTTGCACATGTAGCCAATTTGCAGAAATGTCCCTATGTGCACGTTTGGCCACTTTGCGCATTTGGTCCCCTTTCTAGTAGTTTCTTCTTCAAGCCTCACCCAAGCCACCTCCCATATATCATAGGCCTCATTGTAGGGCTTGTATGGGCCTCCAAAGGCCTTCAATGCCATCCTTATCATCCATGCCACCTGTAGAGCTTGAAGTTCCATATCTTGGCCTTGGAAGTAAGTCTTGAAATGAGGTGTGCCAAGTAGGATCATATCATCCTCCCCTTCTTCAAAAGGATTCGTCCTCGAATCCGAACCATCCTTGAAGGAAGTACGAGATATGAATCCATACCAAAGTGTAGTCCAATGAGGTCTTCTCCAATGGGTATCCTCTTCAAGTCTCCTCCTTTGATGAAACTCCACAAACAAGGTAATCATATAATCAAGTTCATCAAAAGAAGGATTTTTACCTTTTGGCTCTTCGAACCTATGCCAAGCTAAGAGTAGTATCTCCTCACCCTTTGGGATAGAAGTTCTAGCATAGTCCTTCCAAGAACTGTACTCTTTTCCTTTCAAATTTCTTCCCTTCTTTAAAGAGCACTCATCACTTTCGGAAGCCTTTTCCAAATTCGACGTTAGTCCATCAAGTGGGTCACAAACCCTCAAGAAGAACTTTTCGTCATCGGGGATGGTGTCAACAGTTTTAACCACCCCATGCTTGTCATCAAGACCAAGCCCATTATCACCCCATAGTAGGTTACTAAATACCTTGTAGTCTCCCAAAGGACACTACATTTGCAACATTACCAAACTTCCCACTAGGTACATGACTATTCACATGATCAATTTCATCAATATCGTCACTAAATTGAGGCTCATTAAGCACATCACAAAGTTTCTCAAATAGTGGATTATCATACCAAGCAAATTGATCAAAACAAGTATCGACACTAGTTGGATACAAATCGATATTGCTAGAAGAATCAACTCGGTCATCGCTAGGATCAACTAGTGGGTGTCCTAACATTTAACATGACAATGTACTAACATGCATATCAATAGGATCAACACTAGGTGGACACAACTTGAACTCAAGAGAAGAGTCAAGATAGTCATCAATAGGATCAACTGGTGTTGGATCACCCATATCAAACATATTGTCAATTGTCGCAATTGCACTAAGCTCATCACAAGGCAAAGACTTATTAGGCTCAATTAAGGACTAGCTCTCATTTACACTCACTTCGACAACATGATCAATCACATCATTTGTGGTGTTAAGATTAGCTATTTTACCGTAAAGTTTACATTCATCTTCTTTGGAAAGCTCTCAATCACCTCAAGAACCTTCAAAGGTTGAGGGTCATCATTAGGTTTTCTTCCGAGAATACCTGAACTACCATTAAGACCACTAGAAAAGAAAGAAAAGTCACAAGGGTTAGATAAAGGTTGTTACAACTCTCTCACATCGCTCCTCACATCCTCTCATTTTTCCTCTCTAGAGTCGTCACTTTTCGCTCCCTTACTCCTCTCAATTTCATTGGAGTTGGGACAAGTGTCAAGTATTTCTTTAGAAGGGTTGGGAAAACCCTCCACCTCGTTGTCTTCCTCTTCTTTATCTCCCTCCCATTGTTTGAGTAAGCATCCCAAAATTATGCGGTGCATTTCTTCTAATTTTTCCTTGCGCTTTAGTGAAGGATTAGACCCTTCACATATGGCAAGTACGGTTGGAAAGAGAGGCATTCTATCATTATCCACTACAAACTCATGCCACCATCGCCCAAATGAAACCCTATGCCTTTGGAACGAAGGATTACCCAAACACATGTGACAATGGTCTAGAGGGAGTATATCACACCAAGCCTCTTCTTCTTGGTAGTCTCTACGAGTAAAGAACACCTTCGCACTCCTATCAACCAAGAACCCTCTTGAACCACAGTAAGGGTCTTGTTTCATCATACATTCTCTACCCAATTGTGCAACTGCTTGAGGTGCAAGGTAGTTTCCATAACTCCAATCATCCAACACAAGAACATACCCCACACTACCAAGCAGAGTGATTTTTGTCTCAAGTATTCGCCTCTCCGGGTCATTTCTCATTCGAGATCTTGCATTCCCTCTACTTCCTTCACCTATCAACATTACCCTCCTAGCATCCACACCATAACCATGATAACATGGCACATTTGTTCTAGGATAAGAAGCATGGTTCATTGTATTTCTTGAAGTAGGAAATGTATACTCTCGTCTCCTCCTTGGACTACTCCTACTTGGACCAGTCCACATACTTATACCATTTTACTTTGAATAGGAAGCTTTACAAGGCGATGTATGTGAATATCTATTAGAAGACCCCTCATAACAATTATATGCAATCCTATTATCTTCACAAGCATACTCACCATGAAGTGCTTAGCCAATAGGCTCATCTTCACCACATTCTTCCCATTCTTGCAAGTTCTCACCAAGTGGGTCATATCGAAAGTGTGAGGAAGGAGTGTTATACCCCGTAATTTTGTACGTTGGATTATTCGTAAGTTAATCGATGTAAGTTCAAGGACAAGGTTATTTTTTAGATATGAGACAAGGGCTTTTTAATCCCGATTTTAATAAAGTGCACGATTTGTTGCAAATTTCAATTAGTGTAGAAATATTAGTGGAGATTAGGGATTAACTAACCATGATTAGATTATTAAGTGGGGATTTATAATCAATTAAGTTAATTGGAGTGCCAAATGGACCACACTACAACATGGCCAAATCTGATTAGTCTATGCCATAGTGGGACATGTGTCTAATGGGTGGGCTGTATATATAATGCATATGATGACTCATTTAATAACATCTTCATTTACAAATTTCTTGAAAAAAATGGCATAACACAGCCATGGCAGTTCATCATCTTGATTAGTTTTTTTAAAATCCGAAAGGTGTTCTACACGTTCAAGGAGGCAGCAACCTTAAGGTTTAAATTGAATTGAGGAAGAAGAAGTGGTGCAATTGGTGCAAGTGAGGATAGGATCTGTCCTAACTAAATTAAGGTAAGATCTTCTCTTTTTATGGTGTAATTGGAGTAGATGATGTTGTAATTGAGAGATTAACTCTTATTAAGTTGAATTGGATGCAAGGAATTATACACGTTAATGTTAAGGTTTTGTTTGGACCGTGTTGGGGTTGTTCCAAATTAATAATAATGGATTAAGTTTGATTAGTGTTGTCGTTATTGTTGTATTGTATTTGAGGGTAATTTGTTTATGTTGGAGGGCTGGAATTATAGTTATAGATAAGTATAGGTGCTGTTGTTCATGGCAATATTATGCTCTTTTCCGTGTGTTTGTAATTTTGCGAAGTAAAGGTCGAAAAGTGTATTTTTGATGTTGTAGTTTTGGTGGACTGTTTCGAGCTTGTTATTAAAATGATATTGAAGTAGTTTTCTTGTATATGGATGGTAGTTGATGTTGTTGTCGTGTTGTTATTGATATGGCTCATAAATTTGGAAGAAACACAAGTGTATAAGGTATCGTATACGAAGCGTATGTTGGTCTGTTTGGCGTATAATCTTAGATGTTAACGATTTGGATTGAAAAAGGATTAAGAGAGGCTATTGGGTTGTTATCGTTGTTGTTGGTAATGCTGTGCTAATTGGAGATTAATTGGATGTTCGGGGTAGGCGAGTTATATAGAGGAATTGCTGCCTGATTTCCGTTAAGTTCTTAACTAATTAAAATATGAATCAAGAAGTATGAACTAAGAAGTGAATCCCATAAGTGATTGGTTGTAGATTTATAAGTTTGGGAGGTCGTAGTTTATTAACAATAGTGTTACTCTCATATTAATAGGCTAAAGGAGCGACGAGGCAAGCTTGGTTACGGTTGATCTATAACAGGTATGTAAAGCTAGCCTTTCTTTCTTTTTGGCATGATCTTTATGAAACAAATAGACGACGAGCATATAACTCCAAAGAAACTCCTATTCTTAAAGACACTAGGATAACTAATGTTCGTGATATCCAGAACCTATTTCACATTATCTTGACACGTGTCTATGATTCTTGAAGTTCTATTTGATATAATCCATAGTGACATTTGAGGGGTACTAGATATGATTGTAATCTTTGAAGCTCAAGTATTAGTTCATTCTACATATTCTATTGAGTCTCAGATGATGATTTAGTTTGTATATGGTTGCTCACTACTCTGCTCGTGCATGCTTTTAATATATCTTTCACCGAGTCCCGGGCCGAGTATGTTTTCGTGCACAGTTTCACTGCATTGTTCACCGAGTCCCTCACTAGAGGGCCGGGTACGGTATATATATATAGATATGATGATGATGATGTGATTATGGCGCCGAGTATGGTATATGATGACTTTATTCACCAAGTCCCGTAATGGGCCGGATATGGTATATAGTATAGACATGCATGATTCTTATCTTGTAAGGTACAGGTGCATTGGTATCTTTGATTATCATACTTGCCTCAATACATATCTCGTACTAACCCCCTTTCTTCGAGGGGCTGCGTTTCATGCCCACAGGTACAGATACTCGATTTGGTGATCCTCCAGCTTAGGACTTATGCTCAGCTGTTTGGAGAGCTCCATTGTTCCGGAGCCTAGACTATTTTCGTACAGATCTTTTGATATAGACTTATGTATATGTCTAGGGTTACGGTGGGCCCTGTCCCGTCATATTTCACTTTCATACTCTTAGAGGTCTGTAGATATGTATGGGTTGTATATGGGTTATGGTCACCTGTGTCGATATGGTTTGTTTTGGATATTTTCGTATGTAGTGGCAGCCTTGTCGGCTTGTGTATTGTGTTATGCTTTGGTTGGCTGTGACTCCTTAGGAGATAGGTTTATGATATGTGACGTTATGAATCTTTAGTTGCTTTTACAAGTCCTCATACTGTCCTTAGTTTTAGTGTAACTATATCTAACAGGTTTGTATACGAGTGTCCAGCTCGGGTACTGGTCATGGCCCACGAGGTTGGGTCGTGACAAAAGTGGTATTAGAGCAGTTCATCCTCGGAGTGTCTACAGACCGTGTCTAGTAGAGTCTTGTTTATCGGTGTGTTGTGCACCACATCTATAAACAGGAAGCTACAGGACATTTAGGATGTTTCTTTTACTTCTTACTCTAGATCGTGCGATAGAGCTATATTATCAGGATAACCCCTTCCTAACAAATTAATGTGTTTACAGCTATGCCTCCAAAGAAAGCGACAGCTGCCCAGAAGGGCAAATCGGTAGCAGGAGATACTAGCCAGTCTCGGAGAGTTACTAGGGCCCATGCCCAATCTATGCCTGAGATTGTACTTCAGTCGGCGAGTTCTGCTACACCGCCACCTCCAGAGGAACTTAGAGCAACAAAAGCTCCAGTTCAGGGGGCAGCACCACCGCCAGCTCCCGAGGTCCCAGTACCTGAGCCTCCAACTCCTCGGCCAGGGGCGGAGGATAGGGCCATGAGAGATGCAGTTCAGCTACTAACTAGATTAGTAGCAGGGCAGGCTCTCAGGCACGGACTAGGAGTTGACCATGCGGATAGATCTGATAGTTTGAGGGCTCGTGACATCTTAAGTTGTAATCCTCAAGAGTTTTTCAGGTCAAAGCCCGAGGATGATCCGCAGGACTTTATTCGGCAGATGCAGCGTACATTGAGAATGATCGAGGCTTCTGAGACTGAGTCGGTTGAGTTGGCTTCGTATCGGTTGCGTGATGTAGCTGTTAAGTGGTATGAGTCGTGGGAGTTATCTAGGGGCGAGGGTGCTCCTCCAGCAGTATGGGATGAGTTTGTGGAGGCCTTCCTTGGCCACTTCCTGCCTCTATAGATGAGGCGAGCTAGAGTTGATAGATTCTTACATTTGAGGCAGAGTGGCAGGAGCGTTCGAGAATACAGTCTTGAGTTTGATTGATGGCTGTATGGCAGTGGCTCTTCAGCCAGGTATGGATATTTCTCGGGTACAGGCATATGCACAGGGGGTAGAGGATCGACAAAGACGACGTCAGCCAAATAGAGACTACGACAGAGGCCAGCATAAGAGGGCTAGATCAGCTGGTTATCCTTTTGAGTTTCGAGGCAGGCAACCTCAGCAATATATTAGATATTCTTCCCAGCTAGCATGGAGTGCACCCCCACAGTTCGCAGGTAGGAGATTTGATAGCACAGGGTATTCAGGAGCCGGTCAAAGCTCCACAGCTTCGGGTTCGCAGACGAATAGAGGTTTGAGTCAGTCGAGGCCACCTTTGCCTCTGTGTTCTCGGTGTTGTAAGGTCCATTCTGGGAAATGCCGTCTTGCTACAGGTGCTTGTTTTTCTTGCGGCCATCAGGGCCATATAAAGAGAGAGTGTCCTTATAGGGATGGTGTAGGTGGTATGGTTCGGCCTACTGGGTCGGTTGCTGGTTCATCTTCTTCTGTAGCTATGCGCCCTATGGGGCAGGGTATTCAGACACCAGCAGGCCATGGTAGAGGTCATGGAGGAGCTTCCAGTTCTAGCGGTCCTTCGAACCGCATATATGCCTTGGCTAGTAGGCAGGATCAGGAGGTGTCACCGAATGTGGTTACAAGTATATTATCAATTTTCTCTCGGGATGTATATGCATTGATAGATCCAGGCTCCACCTTATCATATATATCTCCCTTTGTTACTAGTAGAATCTGAATAGAACCTGAGTTGATAGAACAATTTGAAGTAGCTACACCGACAGGAGATTCTATCATAGCAAAACAAGTATATAGAAATTGTTCGGTTATTCTATATAGCGTCATACCATGGTAGATTGATAGAGTTAGATATGAATAAGTTTGATGTTATTATGGGTATGGATTGGTTAGCTTCTTGTTATGCTAACGTTGATTGTAAAGAAAAGATAGTTCGATTTCAGTTCCCAGGAGAGCTGATTATAGAGTGGATGAGGCATACAGCATCGCCGAGGGGTAAGTTTATTTCATACCTCGAGGCAAGGAAGATGGTTATAAAGGGTTATATTTATCATCTGGTTCGTGTGCATGACCTGAAAGCAGAGGTACCGACTCTTCAGTCAGTCCCGATAGTTAATGAATTTCCAGATGTATTCCCAGGCGAACTTCCAGGTCTTCCTCCTGAGGGGGTGATAGAGTTTACTATAGATGTATTGCCAGATACACAACCCATATCTATTCCTCCTTACAGAATGGCACCTGCAGAGCTGAAGGAGTTAAAAGAGCAACTGAGGGACTTATTAGAAAAGGGCTTCATCAGGCCTAGCACATCACTTTGGGGAGCACCGGTATTATTCGTGAGAAAGAAAGATGGGTCGCTGCGGATGTGTATTTACTATAGGCAGTTGAATAAAGTAACAATAAAGAATAGATATCCCCTCCCCAGGATTGATGATCTATTTGACCATGTGCAGGGTGTTAAATGCTTTTCGAAGATAGACTTACGGTCAGGCTATCATCAGGTGCGGGTGAAGGAGGCAGATATTCTGAAGACTGCATTCAGGAACCGATACGGGCATTATGAATTTAGAGTGATGTCTTTTGGGCTGACCAATGCTCTAGCGGTATTTATGGATTTAATGAACCGAGTGTTCAAACCACTCCTAGATATGTTCGTGATTGTATTTATCGATGATATTCTGGTCTATTCACGTTCAGAAGAGGAGCATGCACATCATTTGAGGACGGTACTTAGGGATCTCCAACACCAGAAGTTGTACGCTAAGTTCTCTAAATGCGAATTCTGGTTGACTTCAATTGCATTCTTGGCGCATATTATTAGAGCTGATGGTATTCGGGTTGATACACAGAAGATCGAGGCTGTAAAGACTTGGCCTAGACCTACGACACCTACTGAGGTACGCAATTTTCTGGGGCTAGCAGGATATTACAGGAGATTCGTAGAAAACTTTGCCATGATTTCAGCGCCTTTAACAAGGCTAACTCAGAAGGCAGCTAAGTTCCAGTGGACTGATGCTTGTGAGCAAAGTTTCCAGTTGCTGAAAGACAAGCTTACTACGGCTCTGGTCTTAACTCTTCCAGAGGGACCAGATGGCTATGTTATTTATTGTGATGCTTCAGGTGTTGGACTAGGTTGTGTATTGATGCAGCATGGCAAGGTTATAGCCTATGCTTCCCGACAGCTCAGAAAGCACGAAAGGAATTATCCTACTCATGATCTGGAGTTAGCAGCGGTAATTCATGCCTTGAAGATATGGAGACATTATTTATATGGTGTTCATGTTGATATTTATACGGATCACAAGAGTCTCCAATATATCTTTAAGCAGAAAGAGCTGAATTGACGACAGAGGCGGTGGTTAGAGTTACTAAAGGTGTCACAACCCAGCCCCGTGGGCCATGACTAGTGCCTGAGCTGGACACTCGTATACGTATCTGTTAAATATAGACAAACTGATTCTTAAGAACAATATGGAAACTTGCAAAAGAACCCCAACGGTTCATTACGACATCATACGTATATATCCAGATAACCTGTCTCCTGAGAAGTCACAACTGACCAAAACATAATATGATACGCAAGCCGACAAGGTTGTCACAACATATCAATACCATACGCAAGCCGACAAGGCTGCCACAACATGTCAACACCATACGTAAGCCGACAAGGCTGTCATTACATATCAATACTATATGCGAGCCATAGACACAGCTGAACAAAACTTATACACAACCCACACATATGTCTACAGACCTCTAAGAGTATCGATAGTGAAATATGACGGGACAGGGCCCCGCCGTACCCCCGGATAAACATATTTATATACATCAAAAGATCTGTACCAAAGTCTAGGCTCCGGAACAATGAAGCTTTCCAAGACAGCTGAGTAGAAATCCTAAGCTAGAGGATCATCAAATCGAGTATCTGTACTTGCGGGCATGAAACGCAGCCCCCCGAAGAAAGGGGGTCAGTACGAGATATGTACTGAGTATATAAAGCACGAAATACAGTAAAAAGGATCCTGACTGAAATAGAGATCACAGGAGACAAGTATGACATTCAAAATACCAATACACTTGCCTTATGAAATGTAAATCGTGCATATCAATATCATATATCATACCTGGCCCATTATGGGACTCGGTGACATAATCATATCATCATCATATATATATATACCGTACCCGGCCCTCTAGTGAGGGACTCGGTGAATAAAGTCATCACATGTCATCCTTGGCGCCATAATCACATCATCATATCGTCATATCATCATATCATCACATCATCATATCATCATCATATATATACCCTACCCGGCCCTCTAGTGAGGGACTCGGTGAACAATGCAGTGAAACTGTGCACGAAAACATACCCGGCCCGGGACTCGGTGAAAGACATATTGAGGCATGCACGAGTAGAGTAGTGAGCAACTATATACAAACTAAGTCATATCTGAGACAATAGAGTAATCAAAACGGACTATCATTTGAAAATCAAGACAATAGTCATATCAAGTACCTTTCGAGTGTCACTATGGATTATATCAAAATAGAACTTCTGGAATCATAGACACGCATCAGGACATAATAAAATAAGTTCTGGGAACCAAGAACATTAGCCATCCTAGTGGCTCTAAGAATAGGAACTTCTTTGGAGTCATATACACGTCGTCCGTTTGTTTCATAAAGATCATGCCAAAAATAAGGAAAGGATAACTTTACATACCTGTTATAGGTTAACCGTAACCAAGTTCGCTTCGTCGCCCCTTTAGCCTATTTAATATGAAAGTAATACGATTGTTAATAAACTACGACTTTCCACCTTATAAATCTACAACCAATCATTTATAGGAATCATTTCTTAGTTCACACTTTTCGATTTGTATTTTGATTAGTTAAGAACCTAACGAAAATCGGGCAGCATTTCCTCTATATAACCCGCCTAACCCGAACTTCCAATTAATCTCCTGTTATCACAGCAATACTAATAACAACAATAATAGAAATATTCATATCAAATCCTCAAAATCCAGCCCATAAACAACTCAAACAACCCAATAACCTTTCTTAATCCTTTTCCAATCCAAATCATTAACATCTAATCCAATTCATGTCTCAATAATCTCATAAAAACAACTACAACTTAAATTATCAAGATTCCTTCATCTTTAACACATATTCCATAACAACAATAACGCCAACAACAATCAAACCCAATCCAATTAAAATAACTCCAATTCTGCCCAATTACACGCTAACAATAATCATGTAATTTACTTACATCCAATTTCGTCTAGTACACTTTAATCTCTCCATTACAACATCATTAACTCCAATTACACTTCAAGAAAAGGAAATCTTACCTCAAATTAGCTAGGACAAATTCTACAATTTCCCACACCAATTGCACCACTTCTTTTCCTCAATTCAATATTCCGATGTCGCTGCCTCCCTTGAACGTCTACAGCACCTTAGAGACTTAATCTAGAAGATTTTTTTTTTAAAAAAAACATGGCTGGCCGTGAACAGTGGCAGCCACGGATATTCACGCTTCATCCTCTCAATTAATCTCTCTCTAATTCAACAAATTGTCAATGAAAATGTGATGAAGAAATGGTGATATTGATTCATATTATGTAATTTATAGGTAGCCTAACAACCCTACACGTGCCCCACTTTGATGATTCATCAATTTTATATATTTTTTTAAACAGTGGGGCCCACTTAATTGACTAATTAGCTAACTTAATTAATCTTAATTAATCACTAATCCCCACTTAATAATCTAATCATGGTTAATTAATCCCTAATCTCCAATAATATTTCTATACTAATTGAAATTTATAAACAATTCGTGTACTAATTAAAATCGAGGATTAAAAGCACTTTATTTCATATCCCAAAATAATCTCGTCCTTAACTTATGTCGATTAGCTTACGAATAATTCGATGTACAAAATACGGGGTATAACATCCTTCCCTCCTTTGGAACATTCATCCTCGAATGTTAAACTAATCTTGCACTCCCAATATTTCCTTAAACGTTCTTTCACTGAATTATACTCTTCACATGACTCTTTCATTGGTCGATTCCCTTCAATTTGTTATAATGCATTCCAGATCCCCAAGTAACCATTTCCGTAATTTTTTCTCTTTCTGTTGCTTCTCGATGTAGTAATTCCACGTCGTTGTCTTTATGGTTGACAGTTGTATTGTCAGCTCTTCTGCTGAAATGTTACTTTCTCTCTTGTCTGTATACTGCTCAATTGCACTGGCACTGATTGATTCTGACTTGTATTCATGGTGCACTTATTCATAACTCGACTCTTTCTTCTCCTACAGTTACTCCCTTAAGATGTATCAGTCACTTCACTTTACCTTTTAATCTTTATATAAGATCTTATAACGCGCAGATGTCCCTCGTCGATTTATTGCCTCTGGTAACCTGTAGACCTTTCGCAGACTCTATGAATAAAACGACATTTCCCAAAATGTAACATTATTGTACTCCCATAATTTTGCATTGATCTACCGTTACAGTTCATATTCTGGAAGCTTCAGCATCATGTGTCACTTTTCGACTTTCCTTTAAAGGCTTTTAACTGTCACTTTGCTTTTAGCTCTTGATCTGGACCTTTAGGGTTGGCTATCGAGTAGCGCTAGAGTTCCCTCATTTTATAACTTCATATAGCCGCTCTGTGATCTTTCTATTATTAACTGGTATAATTCTGAGGGAATTTCTTTTTATTTGACATATAAATTCACTGTCATTCAGCAACCAGTGACCCGCTTGTTCTAATCGTTTCGGTTAAACCATTTCACAACTTCCATTAATCCAAATTATAACATTTTAGGCACATTATCTCGTGTCGTTTCTTTATTTTTTATTCAAACTCTTCTATTGCCTCTTTACTCAAATTTTGCTCCTAGTTTTACTATCACACATTATGTTGCAATCTTTACGCAAATATGTGAAGGTGCTCAAATTAGCCAGAGAAATACCTTAGCGTCGTTTCACTTGTCTTTATACTTTACCTTGCATTCTTCTCTCTTATCATTCAATGGTATCGGTCTCAGCTATGGCCATGTCCTACTTGCCCTCAGTATTAATTCTATCTCGGTAATTTTGCTTCGAACCATTTTACACCTTTCCTTGATGTACCCAAAATATCATAACTGCCTTGCTATTACTGAATCCTTACTCTTATTATCAAGTACTCACTTGGTCTCATTCTTAGCATACAAATATTCGTAGATTGCATAACTATTCTTGTACCACTCGTATCAAGTATATCTAATCTTAATCATAGTCTTTCCTTCTCCTGGTTCATTCTGCTTTACGTATCTTATTTGTACTAAAACTCACTTGCTGTCTATCTTGTCATACTCCTTTTCTTTCCTTTATTCACCATTCAATTTTCTCATATCCTATTATAGGAGATTTCCTATCCCTCCTCCTTTGCTATTTATAAGTCGCAATATCATTAGCGCACAACTCTATTGCCGACACCTTAGCCTTTAATCTAGTATAGCATTGCTATCTTTTATAAAATATCTTAAGTTACTCGCTACCATTCTTCTGTCGTACTCTTTCTTCTTACAAGCACCCACTTTCTAATGTCATAACATATAAGATCTTTACAAATGATCCTCGGTCTTGTCTCAAATACCATCCTGGCTTCTATCCGTTCATTGCTGGCCTCCAGGTCTTACTAACTTGTTTCAGCAAGGGATCTCAATTGAAATTTAAGCATCTATATCAAATATATTTCAGTGTCAATTGTTTCCATCTCACACCTGCATTTTCTCGCCCGCTTCCCCCCTTTAGGGCGTACTTATACCATTATCTATATATATTCCGCTCCATGTCCCTATTTCCAACCTCAAATTCACCCGATCTTTCTTCCAAATCATTTGGTATACTGTACCATACCCATGTCTTTCTTCATAATGTACAACTTTGATTATCCACATACGAAACCTTAACAAAATCGTGAAGCGATGAGAACCTTTCTATATATAGTATAAATCTTATCTGATAATTTGTACTCGAGTAATGCAATCAATGTAGCAACTCATCCAAGGCCACATTCCACTTACTCCAATCAATAATTAATTAGTACCTGTAGTCATTCCAAATTCTCAATTAGGTAGCACTTATTTTCCAATGATAAGTGTCCAAATTTCTCTTGTAACATTATCTTTATCCCAACCTACATGTCACGACCCAGCTAGGGGCCGCGACGGGTACCCGGAGCAATTACCGAGCACCGCTCACTCTATTGCTTGTCTTGCTCATTTAATACTCTTTTATCAATTTTACATACCAATTATAGGAAAATCATATTTAATCAAAACATAAATACTTTATATACATTTGCCTCTTGGCCATCAAAATAATATACATACATATGAGAACATCTTGTGAGACCATCTAACCCACACTGCATATCTACGAGCCTCTACTAACATAATGAATACGTAGACGGAACAAGACTCCGTCATGCCCAAAATATGCATACATGAATGTACATCAAAAGAATAGCCATAAGCACCTCCGAACAATGGAGTGCTATCTATCAGCTGACAGCTACTGGGGACCTGGGCCAAGCTCTCCTCCCTGCCTACCTGTGGGCATGAACACAACGTCCGAAGAAAGGACGTCAGTACAAATATTGTACCGAGTATGAGAGGCATACATAATGAAAGGAGACATCAATAATATGGGAATAACATCAACACGAGACATCTGAATCTGACTGATGACCATAAATGAAGTAATGCATGCTGTCTTACTCATACTCATCATTATAACCTGTATGCATCATATGCAAGCTGCCCGTCCATGTCGGAACGGTGTGATAATCAATAATAGTAGCCCGCGTCCAGGCCTCCCACGTCCGGGGTACCATCTCATGCCGCCCACTAGTGGTGTCTGCCCACACCCATAGGTCGTGGTGTATCCGTATCGCCGCCTGCCGAAGCGGTGTCTGCCCGGCCAACTAGGCCCGGTGTGAAATGCTCATGACATGCCCAATGTAAATGCTCATAGTAATATGCTTATCATAAAATACTTATCTTATCATAATGCGTATATATGACTCATGATCAACTTTACTCTATCGGGGTGACGTAAGGTCGTGATCCCCCGATTACATTATGGAACCATCATGGACATTCTGCCTCACCTTGAAAGGACTAGTACATAAGGTGAGTGTAGGCAAGGAATAACATCATCATCATTCTAGTGTCATCATATCGTATAACCTATCTCATATAGAAATTCATAAGTATAAGCTTTTAACTTCTTAGAATGTAAGAACTCACGAAAGAAATCGAGATTCAAATTAAAAGATTCATGCCTTTAGAAAGAAGGACTAGCCTCACATACCTTGGTCGTTTAGCTAAGATATCGCTCACTTGTTCTCCGTCGATATCACGTCGTTACCTTCATAAGAGAATCTGTATCAACATTAGTAAACTAACTACAAGAACGCATCGCTAATTCTAGGAAAAGTCGGACAACGCTTCCTTCGCTCATACCATTTTTCTCATGTTTTATATCAACTCCCAACATTGATAATATTATTCGCAATATCGTCATCGACAATCGTCATTTACGTGCGTTTGGCGAAATCCACCATTTTCCTCCAATTTTCCTTATTTCTACTTCTAGCTCATCCTTGCGTTTTCATGCATTTAATGCTTGTTTCATGATGTAAACATCATTTATAACGTATTAGTACTCACAACACTTCAATATTCATAGTTTGATTCCACTATCATTCATTTATGCCACTATTCACTCAATAATGACCCATTTCTATGTTCTTCTACATTTCAAGGGTCTAAGCTTTCCAATACTTCAAACAATATGGAATAATCATGAAACTTACCTTGGATGATATTTGAACAATCCTTAAGTTGAAATACTTCAATTAGCCAAAACCCTAGTTCCACCTTCTTGGGAATTTCTTGACTTAGAAGATCCTTTGATGTGTTCTTACACTTGATTCCATGAAATTAGTGTTATTGGTCTTGATATTCCCTTTAATTCTCTTGAATTCTCATGGAGGAATTATTTGGAATGTTCTAGAGGTCCCTTGAGGTGTATGGATGAAAAATGAAGTGAAATGGGCTTAAGTCCCTTTTAAAAATCACAAAATCTGATCTTTAATGAATTCTTGTCGGGATGAACAATGGTCGTAAATTGCAGTTTACGGACCGTATTGTGGTTTACGGTCCGTCCTCCATGGTCGTTTTTAATCATCCCAGAAACAGAAAGTTTGGCTGGGGATTATGGCACTTTACGACTGAGGTTAACGGTCCGTAAACCAGTTTACGGGCCGTCCTCCAAGTCGTATTGAACCATTTTCACAATTTACAGAAAGTTGAGATTTTTGACAAGCTGGAGGATGACTGCACTATACGGTCCGTAAATCACTTTACGGGCCGTATAGTGCCATATACGACCACTGGGCTGAAAAATTTCCGCTACTTTCTTATTTCCAAAAATTCTTAATTAGCCATTCCCGACTTAATAAAACATCATTCACTCAATTTTTTTCATCATACAAGTACGGAGAAATTTTCGAAGTGTAACACTACATCATCTGTTTCCTTTAATAAATTTACAACACACCATTTGTTCCTCAGGCCTACAGTCCTTGTCCTTTAAGGATTTCACTATTTCCGAGGTAGAGTCATATACGCACAGTACTCTTTTATGCCTTATGCTCTTCTACCCTTGTTGTGTACCTAACACTGACTTCCAACTTACCCAAAACCATATCAAGTTCATCTTAATGATAGTCTTATCTTATCGCCTTGTCGTCGTATTACACATTTAAGTTCGTAGATATGTATTTCCCTTTTATTTTTACACTCGTACTCCATTAATTACGTCTATCTCTGGTGCTTCCTTTAGTATTCCTTTCCATTTCTCCATTCTATGTCCATCTTTTATTCTGTGCACGAGGAATCTCTTGCTACTCCTGTATCTTTCGGAAAACACTACTCCTGCATAATCACTTTCTCTTTTTCAAAGTGTATTCTATTCGTCCCTATTTGTTCTTATCATCCCAGTCATTTTCTGTCACTCATTCTGCTTCGTTGCTCATCTTTTTATAGTTTTGTCTTTCACAGTTTCGTCACTTATATTACTCGTGTCCTCAGCTATACATGTCATAACCTATTACTGCACTGTTATCTCGCTCGCTTCCATCTTATTTCCTTCTTTTAATTACTTCCTTCTTTTCTTGTGGTTGCTTTCATTTCCGTTATCGCATAATATTTATTCTGAACTTTCCCTATATAACTTTATAGGTCTTTCTCATTTGTTCTATACCTTGCCTTTCCATTTCACATTTGCCTTTATACTTTAGTCACATAGATCATGTCATACCTTTTAGTCACTTCCTCACCGGGCTTTGTTCATTCTCATAACAATCCTCATTATATTCGCATTATATCCTGTTCGTAATCAATCATATAATGTAACACTCTGTCCTCCCCCTTTTTTTTTTAACTTTATTCACGATTCCGTCTATGGTTTAATCACATTCTGTAGAGTAGGCGTACTTAACCTTTTACCCTTTCTGGTTAATCCTAACCTCAATACCTCACAAGCCATCTTACCAATACATTCATATTTGTCGCGATTCTTCTTGCTCTGTACTCTTGTTTCAATCTTACTGTTATTTCTTCTAACTATAAACTCGTCGTAACTTATCCCTGCTTGTCAATTCAGTGATACCTCAATATAATATAATGCCCTATTAAGATTTTCCAGCTTTTCTAGATCATCTCTTAGTATCTCAAGCCCCTCCAAATTATCCAAGCATTTCATCAACAACACATAAAACACATGATCTAAGACAGCCCACAAGTTTGAGTTTTCCTTCTACAAATTCCATCTCCAATTAGTTGATTAAGAATTAATAAACTCAAGGACATAAAGATACGATGAAATGTTACCTCAAGAGCACCAGAATGTTCCGACTCCAAGATTATGTCACCATGAAGCATATTCCAAAACCACCACAAGAAGAAGAACTTGAATTCGACAAGCACCACATGACTTTCTAATGCTTGATTCACATAGTTTACCTTCAGATTTGTTCTTGGGTCGCGAACGAACTATTTAGTTCATAAACTACTTGTTGTATGCTTTGTACTCTTCAAATAAAAGTGAAACTTAATTGTGGACGTTTTTTGCTCTTTAACATGAACCTCTTCTAAGGTGACATGTGGCTGGAAAGTATCCTGGTCCATTCAAATGAATTCCAAACTTTGCTGCTCATATATGCTTCTTCAAAATAAAATTTCCCAAATAAGAATGATGCCTCTTACGGATGACATGGAGGGTATCTCTTAAAGCTTTGATCCAACATGATAAATTTACCATACCGATGTCGACCATAATTACTATTATTATCAATTCAACCGTTAACTTTATTTCTCGAAGTCAGACGTACTTGCAACTTAGTAAAATCTTATCATTGTTGTTGACATGGCCTTTCAAGACTTTTTACGAACTTATATTTCATCCTCTTTTTATTTCTAGGAAAAAATTGGCAGAGCTTCCTTTGTATTTCTTACTATCCCAAAACCTGCACGCAGGAAATACCAACAATGCCTCACAGGGCCAACATATATACGTATATATTATATCATATCATAGCCACACAGGGCTCCCAAACTCAAGTAAAAGTATAAAGATGTCGAAACTTACCTCATATATCACACCTCGAGAAGTACTTGATCCTTTAGCGATCTGTCCTGTTATACCTTCCTATCTACCTTCCTTTTCATTCTTCAACTTTACATTTCAATCATACTTCAATATTCTTACCACATCCGACATGCATCTTTCGCACCGTTACTTACCTGTGTACTTTGTAACCTCCAATATCATCAGTCATTTTCTTCTGTCGATGCCGTTCTTCAGTTGAAATCAAGGGTTAGTATAAGGAATTTCATTTCCTATGGCTGGGCTCTATCGCACGATCTTAGATATGAAAGAAAGGTAACATCCTAAATGTCCTATAGCTTCCTGTTTATAGATGTGGCGCACAACACACCGATAAACAAGACTCTACGAGACACGACCTTTAGACACTCCGAGGACGAACTGCTCTGATACCACTTTTGTCACGACCCAGCCCCGTGGGCCATGACTAGTGCCCGAGCTGGACACTCGTATACGTATCTGTTAAATATAGACAAACTGATTCTTAAGAACAATATGGAAACTTGCAAAAGAACCCCAACGGTTCATTACGACATCATACGTATATATCCAGATAACTTGTCTCCTGAGAAGTCACAACTGACCAAAATATAATATGATACGCAAGCTGACAAGGCTGTCACAACATATCAATACCATACACAAACCGACAAGGCTGCCATAACATGTCAACAGCATACGTAAGCCGACAAGGCTATCATTACATATCAATACCATAAACGAGCCAGATAGACACAGCTAAACAAAACTTATGCACAACCCACACATATGTCTACAGACCTCTAAGAGTATCGATAGTGAAATATGACGAGACAGGGCCCCGCCGTACCCCTGGATAAATATATTTATATACATCAAAAGATCTGTACCAAAGTCTAGGCTCTGGAACGATGGAGCTTTCCAAGACAGCTGAGTAGAAATCCTAAGCTAGAGGATCATCAAATCGAGTATCTGTACCTGCGGGCATGAAACGCAGCCCCCCGAAGAAAGTGGGTCAGTACGAGATATGTACTGAGTATATAAAGCATGAAATACAATAAAGAGGATCCTGACTAAAATAGAGATCACAAGAGACAAGTATGACATTGAAAATACCAATACACTTGCCTTATCAAATGTAAATCGTTCATATCAATATCATATATCATACCCGGCCCATTATGGGACTCGGTGACATAATCATATCATCATGTTATATATTTATACCGTACCCGGCCCTCTAGTGAGGAACTCGGTGAATAAAGTCATCACATGGCATCTTTGGCACCATAATCACATCATCATATCGTCATATCATCATATCATCACATCATCATATCATCATATATATATACCGTACCCGGCCCTCTAGTGAGGGACTCGATGAACAATGCAGTGAAACTGTGCACGAAAACATACCCGACCCGGGACTCGGTGAAAGACATATTGAGGCATGCACGAGCAGAGTAGTGAGCAACGATATACAAACTAAGTCATATCTGAGACTCAATAGAGTAATCAAAACGGACTATCATTTGAAAATCATGACAATAGTCATATCAAGTACCTTTCGAGTGTCACTATGGATTATATCAAAATAGAACTTCTGGAATCATAGACACGCATCAGGACATAATAAAATAAGTTCTGCGAACCAAGAACATTAGCCATCCCAGTGGCTCTAAGAATAGGAACTTCTTTGGAGTCATATACACGTCGTCCGTTTGTTTCATAAAGATCATGCCAAAAAGAAAGAAAGGATAACTTTACATACCTGATATAGGTTAACCGTAACCAAGTTCGCTTCGTCACCGCTTTAGCCTATTTAATATGAAAGTAATACGATTGTTAATAAACTACGACATTCCACCTTATAAATCTACAACCAATCATTTATAGGAATCATTTCTTAGTTCACACTTTTCGATTTGTATTTTGATTAGTTAAGAACCTAACGGAAATCGAACAGCATTTCCCCTATATAACTCGCCTAACCCGAACTTCCAATTAATCTCCTGTTATCACAGCAATACCAACAACAACAATAATAGAAATATTCATATCAAATCCTCAAAATCCAACCCATAAACAACTCAAATTACCCAATAACCTTTCTTAATCCTTTTCTAATCCAAATCATTAACATCTAATCCAATTCATGTCTCAATAATCTCATAAAAACAACTACAACTTAAATTATCAAGATTCCTTCATCTTTAACACATAATCCATAATAATAATAACGCCAACAACAATCAAACCCAATCCAATTACAATAACTCCAATTCTGCCCAATTACACGCTAACAATAATCATGTAATTTTCTTACTTCCAATTTCGTCTAGTACACTTTAATCTCTCCATTACAACATCATTAACTCCAATTACACTTCAAGAAAAGGAAATCTTACCTCAAATTAGCTAGGAAAAATTCTACAATTTCCCGCACCAATTGCACCACTTCTTTTCCTCAATTCAATATTACGATGTCGCTGCCTCCCTTGAACGTCTACAGCACCTTAGAGACTTAATCTAGAAGATTTGTTTTTTAAAACCATGGCTGGCCGTGAACAGTGGCAGCCACGGATATTCACGCTTCATCCTCTCAATTAATCTCTCTCTAATTCAACAAATTGTCAATGAAAATGTGATGAAGAAATGGTGATATTGATTCATATTATGTAATTTATAGGTAGCCTAACAACCCTACACGTGCCCCACTTTGATGATTCATCAATTTTATATATTTTTTTAAACAGTGGGGCCCACTTAATTGACTAATTAGCTAACTTAATTAATCTTAATTAATCACTAATCCCCACTTAATAATCTAATCATGGTTAATTAATCCCTAATCTCCAATAATATTTCTATACTAATTGAAATTTATAAACAATTCGTGTACTAATTAAAATCGAGGATTAAAAGCACTTTATTTCATATCCCAAAATAATCTCGTCCTTAACTTATGTCGATTAGCTTACGAATAATTCGCCGTACAAAATACGGGGTATAACAAAAGGATTATGATGTTGATATTCTATACCATCCAGGTAAAGCAAATGTTGTAGCAGATGCTCTTAGCCGTAAATCTATGGTTAGCTGCACAGATGTGCAACCAGAAAGGAAGGAGATAGTTCGTGAGATTTACCGACTAGCTAACATTGGAGTCTGTTTGGTTGATTCGGGAGATGGTGGAGTTTCTGTTCGAGAAGTCGCTGAATCCTCTATCATAGAGGCGGTAAAGATGCATCAGTACGAGGACCCTGTTCTGATACGGTATAGAGATACGACTCTTCAAAAGGAGAAGACCCCATTCAAGGTTACACCTGATGGAGTACTACAATATGGAGGCAGATTATGTGTACCTGAGGTTGCAGGGCTATGGCAACAGGTTATGGAAGAGGCACACTATGCCCGTTATTCTGTTCATCCAGGGTCAACGAAGACGTATCAAGACCTTAGATGTTTATATTGGTGGGATGGCATGAAGAAGGACATAACAGAGTTTGTTGCTCAGTGCCCGAATTGTCAACAGGTTATGGTCGAGCATCAGAAGCCTAGTGGGTTATTACAGGAGATAGAGATCCCAACCTGGAAATGGGAAGTAATTAATATGGACTTTATTACAGGTTTACCTCACACTCTATGGAAGTATGACTCTATATGGGTTATTGTGGATAGCCTGACAAAATCAGCCCATTTTCTTCCATCAGGACTACTTATTCAGCTGAGGACTATGCAAGGTTATATGTCAGAGAGATAGTGAGACTTCATAGGGTTCACACATCTATCATATCGGACAGAGGAGCTCAATTTTCAGCTAACTTCTGGAGATCATTCCAGGAGGGCTTGGGAACCCAGGTGAGTCTTAGCACAACATTTCACCCTCAGACTGACGGACAGGTGCAGCGTACTATTCAGACGCTAGAAGATATGTTACGAGCCTGTATTATTGACTTTAGAGGTAGCTGGGATGATCATTTGCCACTTATTGAGTTTGCTTATAACAATAGCTACCATTCTAGTATTCAGATGGCACCGTATGAGGCCTTATATGGGAGGAAGTGCAGGTCACCTATCGGTTGGTTTGATGTTGGTGAGACTAAATTGGTAGGCCCAGATATGATTCAGCAAGCTGTCGATAAGGTGAAGCTTATTCAGTAAAGACTATTGGCAGCCCAGAGTCGACAGAAGTCATATGCCGATAACCAACGTCGACATTTAGAATTTAAAATTGGTGATTGGATGTTCCTGAAGGTATCGCCCATAAAGGGTGTGATGAGATTCGGCAAGAAAGGGAAGCTTAGCCCGAGGTACATTGGGCCTTATCAGATTATTCGTAGGATAGGCAAGGTTGCCTATGAGTTAGACCTACCATCTGATTTGGAAGCAGTACATCCAGTCTTTCACGTATCAATGCTTCATAAGTGTATTGGTGACCCTTCTAGATTATTCCCTATAGATGCTGTCCAGGTAACAGAGGAGTTGTCTTATGAGGAGAGCCCTATAACTATACTTGATCGCCAAGTCAGAAGGTTACGTACTAAGGATGTGGCTTCCGTCAAGGTATTGTGGCGAAACAACAATAGAGAAGAGATGACGTGGGAAGCCGAAGACGAGATGAAGAATAAGTATCCTAACTTGTTTCCTATGCCTACAGGTAATATAAATATCTACTTGACTATATTGATTGATAGATAAAACTATATGTTATTGTGGCCCTGTGAGGCATCTGTGGGTTTCTAAATGCGGGTTGGTAGGTATAGCGATAGAGGAAACTTTCCCGAAACTTTAATAAGACACTATAGGACTAGTTTAACATTCGAGGACAAATGTTCTAAAGGGGGGAAGGATGTTATACCCCGTATTTTTGTACGTTGGATTATTCGTAAGTTAATCGACATAAGTTCAAGGGAAAGATTATTTTTGAGATTTGAGACAAGGACTTTTTAATCCCGAATTTTAATAAGTGCTCTGTTATATCCCGTATTTTTATACGTCGAGTTATTTGCAAGAAAATCGACTCAAGGTAAAGACGGGATCATTTTCGCATACGAAATAGGAACCTTTAATTTTCAATTCTAATTAGTACATAAAATGTTTACAAATTTTATTTAGTGTAAAAATATTATTAGAGATTAGGGATAAACCAATTGTGATTAGATTATTAAGTAAGAATTAGTGATTAATTAAATTAATTAAGCCTAATTACTAAGTGGGCCTCACCCGAATAAATAAAAAAAAAACAAAATATATTCAAGAAAGTGGATTAGTGACTCACAAGGGAGGGGGCACGTGTCTCCCTAGGAACAAGCATATATATAAGAAATGTAGTGAACAAATTTTCATTTTTCAATCTTTTTCAAGAAAAATCAAAGGGAAAATCATCAACTTCTCCATGGCTGCTCTCGGCCAGCCATGGTGTTGAAGGAAAAAAATTATTCTTGGATGTTTTGAGGAAATTTCAAGTGCAATACAAGTTCAAGGAGGTGATAGCAATATTGGATATTAAGTTGGAGAAGAAGAAATTGTAAATTTGGAGCAATTGATCGTAGAAATTCCTCCGAGAAAAATTTGGTAATATTTTCTTATTTTTTGTTATAATTGTGTTAATAGTATTGTAATGGAATTATTAAAATTGGATTGGACGAAATTGGAAGTAAGAAAATGCATAAAATTGATATTATAGGAAATTGTGGGTTGAAATGGATTTAGAGAAGTTGTTGGGTTGTTAGAATTGTTATGGGCTGAATTGTGATAATTTTATATGTATATCTCCGTTGTTGGTATTTCTGTGTTAAGAGGAGAATAATTGGAAATTCAGGTTAGGCGAATATATAAGGGAAATGCTGCCTGATTTTCGTTAAGTCCTTAACTAATGAAAAACCCTAAACGAGAAAGTATGAGTTAAAGAATAAGTTCTATAAGCGATAAGCTGCGGAATTACGAACTAGGAAGTATAGTACTAACGATAACGTTACTTTTATATTAAATATGCTAAAAGAGCGACGAAGCGAACGGGTTTGCGATTAATCGTTAACAGGTATGTAAAGCTGTCCCTTCTTTCTTTTGGCATGTCTTAGATTTAAGTGATGAATGATATGAGCGTTGAGGTAATCCTATTCATAAGTCTTGAATGTGATTCATGATTCTTATTTACTTCTTGATGTTAGAACTCTTAAGTGATTGAGCTTCCCTCTTCAGTTTCCTATACGTTGGATAATAGTCGATATATATAAGCTCTTATTGCTAGAAACTCTACGATAACTGAGGTCCTTGACTTCTATAAGCTGTTTCATTCTATATTGACATATGTCTATGGTTCCTAAGGCTCTTTTGATATTATTTATGATGACATTCGAGGGATATTTGGTATGATTGTCGCTATTGATACTCAGGTGTAAATCCCTACTTCTTATTCTGTTTGAGTCTTGATAATGTTTTAAATTGCATATGGTTGCTCACTACTCTTCTCGTGCATGCCTCAATATGTCTTTCACCGAGTCCCGGGCCGGGTATGTTATCGTGCATAGTTTCACTGCATTGTTCACTGAGTCCCTCACTAGAGGGCCGGGTACGGTATATATATATATGATGATATGATGATATGATGATATGTTATGGCGGCCAGGAGGGCATATGATGACTTTATTCACCGAGTCCCATATGGGCCGGGTATGATATATGATATTGACATGCATGATTTATGTTTCAAAAGGCAAATGTTTTGGTATTCTGGATGTTATACTTGTCTCCTGCACTCCCTATTTCAGTTATGATCCTCTTTACTGTATTTTATGCTTTACATACTCAGTACATATCTCGTATTGACCCCCTTTCTTCGGGGGGCTGCGTTTCATGCCCGCAGGTGCAGATACTCGCTTTGGTGATCCGCCAGCTTAGGACTTCTATTCAGCTGTTTTGGAGTGCTCCATTGTCCCGGAGCCTAGATTTTTGGTACATACCTTCTTATGTATATATATATGTTTGTCCAGGGGTACGACGGGGCCCTGTCCCTTCATATTTCACGGTTGATACTCTTAGAGGTCTGTAGACATGTATGTGGGTTGTGTACAGATTTGATCAGCTGTGTCTATATAGTTATTGCGGATGTTCTGTCGTGGTAGCAGCCTTGCCGGCTTGCATATATTATCGTTTCGTAGTGACAGTGTTATATCCCGCATTTTTGTGCAATCGGATAATTCAAGACAATCGCGGGAAGACAACAAGCAAGGCCTTAGTTTTGTTTTGTTTGGCATATGAGTTGCTTATGAAGAATTTGGAAGTGAAAATATTAAGAAAGGCTAGGGGCAAAAAGTTAAATTCGTAATATGACTCATGGAAATGTGGGGGAAGACGAAGGGCAAATTTGGAATTTGGAAAATAATTTTTCATGAATTGTAGAACACAAAAAAATAAAAATGGGCTTGGAATTAAAGGGGCAATTTGGGCCATCCAATTGGAGTGGGCTTAGCCCATTTAGAAACTTAATGGATAAATAAAAGATGACTAAGTCATCTTATTCACTTATTTCCCTAGAAATTTCAAGAAGCTCCAAGAACAAAAGAAGGAGGAGAAAAATAAAAGGGGCATTCGGCCACCTTCAACCCCAACAAAAATCTTGGAAAAATTTTGCCAAAAATTATTTTCTCCTAGCCAAACAATCCCTTGAAGGGTCCTTAACAAAGTGGAGTGGTTATTGAAGCAAGAAAAACCTATATTCATACAAGTTGTAAGTTCTATACAAGTGAAGAATCAAGGAAAAAGGTGAGGTTTAATCCCTTTTCTTATATGTTATGGGTGAGTATGTATGTTGTAGTGTGCAAAAGTGAATGAAAATCATGAAAATAGAGATGTATGTTGTGGCCATATATATGGTGTTTGGCCGTGCATGTATATATAGGTGTAGGAATAATGATTTAATTATTTTATCTAGTATTTGGTTGTTGTTGTTGTGGGTGTTAGGTCGATAATGAAAAATTGGATGATTCTAGTGAAATTGTGGTTTCTTGTGAATTATGGAAAAAGTTAGAATGGCACTAGTGAAGTTTCTTATAATGGTGGTAATGATATTGTTAGTGTATCGGGTGGACTAGTGTATTATTGAAGCCGTTTGAATATTATGTGAATCGAATTAAATGTGAATGAAGTGTTGTTGAATTGTGTGACAAAGGTTGCAAATAATGGGTTGATTGTTGAAGTTATTAGTTTGATGGTTGGCATTATTGTTGGTAGTTTGGCCGGGTTAAATTCCCGGATTGTTGTTGATTGAAAATTGGCTAAGTTGAACTTTTGGGAATGGTGTATTTACAGGGGAAGTGCTGCCGAAATTTCGGTAGCCAAGTATTATCTTAAGATTCCAATTCTAAATGCTCTAACCAAAGTTTGGTAAATATGACCAATTTGTAGATTGTGGCAGATTTGCAACTTGAATTTGGAATAGCATAAGGAGCGGAAAGAAGTATGTAAGGCTTTACTCTTCCTTCTATGGCATGTCTTAGACGTAATAGGTCGGATACGAGCCTTGGGGACAACTCTATTCTCCGGAATCCGCACCTAAAGTTACCCCTTTTTCATTCAGAAGAATTGAATTAAAAATTGTGTAAAATGTTTGAAAAACTTCCTAAACCTCTAGAACTTGCATAAATAGGACCCGACTACCTTAAAACCCTCATAGGTAACGCCATGACATGTAACATATGCAAATTGTGTACGCTACCTCATTCGGCCCGAGGTGGGCCCATTGTTCTCGGATTTTCCTTATTATTCTGCTTGACTTATTTTGAAGCAGAATCCAAAGGAAACTTTTGATCCTTATCCCGATTATCAAACGATAAGTACTGCACCATTCTAATGGAAATATGTCTATGATTGTCACGACCCAACCCCGTAGGGCGTAACTAGTGCCCGATCTGGGCACCCGAACGCATCTATCATATGCTATATCAAATTGTATCAAACACATTCTAGTATATAGCAGAAGCCGACAAGGCTTTATTTTAAATTTAGTTAATTTCCAGAAAAATTTCGGCAGAGTTTCCTTTGTTTTACGGACTATCCAATATACCCTGCACGCAGAAAATACCAACAAAGGCCACACAGGGCCAACAAAGCAGCATTTAACATATGCGGACCGGCCGCCGCGGCGAATGGAATCGCCCAAACACGACATATACATACATCTGTACAGAAAGACCCCAACCCACAAACATGTCCACAGACCTCTAAACAGACCGACAGAATCATATGACGGGACAGGGCCCCGCCGTACCCATGAACGAGAATATACATATATAGAAGTGACAGACTATACCAAAAGATGGCTCTGAATAAAAGAGCACTCCAAAATAGCAGAATAAGATCCTAAGCGGACGGATCAGCAAACCTGTCGTCGGTACCTTGGCGGCATGAAAACGCAGCCCCCGAAGAAAGGGGGTCAGTACGAAATATGTACTGAATGTGTAAAGCCTGAATTACAGAAACACGATCATAACTGGTACAGAACGTACAGAAAGTGAGCAGAAAATCCAAAGTATCAAACACATATTTTCAAAACATGCAGAGTGTGTACATAAACATATGTCATATCAAATCCGGCCCCTGCCAAGGGACTCGGCAGACAGAACGTGGCCACCCTCCCGACGCTGGTGCTACAACACAGAAGAATCAGAATAGGGGCATAACCCCGTAACATAATATATCATATCAGATGGCCATAGCAAATCATATCAGAACATGTGTACATGGCACAGCATACTCCACAAACCCATGTACACGTATACCTGCCCCCTCACAGCGAGGCACGGCGAACAATGCAGGGGATTACGCTTGACAACATATCCTGGCCCGGGCTCAGTGTGGGAAACATTGGGGCATCCACGAATGGAGTAGTGAGAGACTAATGCAATTAAAATATCATGAATGTTTTCATAGACTCGATGAGGCATATCAAGACAAACCGATCCAATGAAGTCGGACGGGATCATAATAAATGAGTTTCGGATATCATAATGAATTACAAAAGTATAACCTTTCTGAAATCGTTCCGAGTGTCAAAACAGGTTATCAGACTTAATGGAATATTTGAAACAATGTTAGTTAGGTAGTTAGAATGGTAGTCCAAACATTTCTTTCAAAAACCGCTCGAAAATAAGACTTAAGTACAATAAGGGCAAAATCGGGAATAGTGGGCCCACCTCGGGACAAGCAAGGCGGTGGGCTCAAATTACAAATTTTAAGCTTATGGGGTCACCTACAAAGGTTCTACGGACGTTCTATAACTTTCCAAGTAGTTTAGGGAAAGTTTGCATGATTTTCAAGAATACAAACCAAAAGGGCTCAATCTTACTGAAGGAAAAAGCGAGATTTTCAATTACGGATTCCGATGGGCAGAAAGTCTTTCGAGGCCCGAATCCGATTCTAATACACTTAGGCATGCCAAAAGAAGGATCGGGGTAGCTTTACATACCTTTCAAGCTCCTTACGCCTCTCCAAACTCACTTCCCGTTTTGTCAAAAGCCTGCAAATGGTCAAGTTTACCAATTGTGAGTTATAGATTCTACGAATTCAACTTAACTCATATATGTCTACCGAAATTTCGGCAGCACCTCCCCTATACATATAGCACCCCCGAGAATTCAACTCGGCCAAAACAATCATCAACAACCCAACAACTTCATTTTCGCAATGTTGTAAGATCGTACTAAAACGACATAAGCTTCTACATTCCATTTCAATACAAACTTATATCATTTTATCTTCATTTACATTGCAAGCATCACAATAACACAACTAACACATTAAACAAAATTAATTCATTAGCATCCTACCAACACCATACCACACGGCCAAACCCCTATATTTCAACTTCAACCAAATTTATTCAACTTTCATTCTCCATATGAATTCCATCATACACACAACTAGAATACAACATAAATTTCAACTCATTTCACTTACACATTGACACCCACACGGCCACATTCTATATTCCATACCCACTTTGCAAACTTCCATTTTTCCATACAATCAACTCATTTCTACATACTACAACACAAACAATACTTCATAACACAATAATAAGGGATAAATTCTTACCTTTTTACTCAATCTTCTTCACTTGAATATATGGTCAACTTGAAGAAACAAGACTTCTTCCTTCCAAACCAACTACACCAAGTTGCAAAGGGACCTTGAATTAGTAAGAATTCAACAAGAGAAAAATTCTTGGAGCAAGATTTTTGGTGGTAATTTTTCTAGGGCCAAGCCGAAACCCTCTTCCCTTTTTTTCTCTTGTTTTGCTTTGCTTCTTGCCTTCTAATTTCTTGAGCTCTCTAATGAATATAATATGACTTAGTATTCTTTTATTAATTGGCCACATGGTCAAGCACATGACCATGTAAATGGGCTTGGGCCAAAGCCATGTTGGCCGGCCATGGTCCCTTGTTTGGGCCTCAATTTCATCATTTTTTTTATCCCAATAATTTATAGCCCACGTTTTGTAATTCTCGAAACTAATTTCCAAACTTCCAAAATTGCCCTTAGCCTTATCCCACACTTCCACGACACTATTCTTTCATGCGCAACTCCTATGTTCAATAAAAATCAACTATGACCTTATTTCTTACAAGTCAAGATTATTTCTAAATTTTTCCAACGTGTGAAAACACGGGATATAACATCCTCCCCCCCTTTAGAACATTCGTCCTCGAATGTTAAATTAATCTTATAGGATTTGAAAAGGCTCCGGGGGAGTTTCTGTTTATAGACAGCACATTCGTTATTGAAATGCAATTTAACAAAGATTCGAGATTACCTGAGGGCATAGGGAACAAATGAGGGTATTTCTTCTTCATCTCCTCTTCGGCCTCCCAGGTCATTTCCTCCCTATTATCGTTCCGCCACAGCACCTTAACAAAGGCTACATCTTTGTTTCGGAGCTTTCTTACCTGGCGGTCCAAAATAGCTACGGGCTGCTCCTCATAAGATAACTGCTCCGTCACCTGAATATCTTCCGCAGGAAATATTCTGGAGGGATCACCAATGCATTTGCGGAGCATAGACACATGGAATACCGGATGTACCGCTACCAAATCAGATGGCAGATCTAACTCATAGGCGACATTTCCAATTTTCCGCACAATCAGATGAGGCCCAATATAACGCGGACTAAGCTTACCCTTTCTGCCGAACCGCATTACGCCTTTCATAGGCGATACCTTTAGAAATACCCAATCACCAACCTGGAATTCCAAAGGACGACGCCGTTTATCGGCGTATGATTTCTGTCGACTCTGGGCTGCCAATAGTCGCTCCTGGATAAGTTTCACCTTATCAACGGCCTGCTGGATCATATCTGGGCCGATTAACTCTGTCTCGCCAATATCAGACCAGCCAATAGGTGACCTGCATTTCCTGCCATAGAGAGCCTCGTACGGAGCCATCTGGATGCTGGAATGGTAGCTGTTATTATAAGCAAATTCAATCAATGGCAAGTGATCCTCCCAGCTACCTCTGAAATCAATAACACAGGCCCGCAACATATCTTCAAGTGTCTGTATAGTGCGCTCGGCCTGTCCGTCGCTCTGAGGATGGAATGCTGTGCTCAGACTCACCTGAGTCCCTAATCCCTCCTGAAAAGATCTCCAGAAGTTCGCCGTGAACGGGGCACCTCTGTCAGTGATAATAGATATAGGAACTCCATGAAGTCGCACAATTTCTTTAATATAAAGCCTGGCATAATCCTCAGCGGAGTAAGTAGTTCTGACGGGGAGAAAATGGGCTGATTTTGTCATCCTATCAACAATAACCCAGATGGAATCATACTTCCGTGGAGTGCGAGGCAAACCAATAATGAAGTCCATATTAATGATCTCCCACTTCCACGTCGGAATTTCCATTTCCTGCAACAGTCCACCCGGTTTCTGATGTTCAATTTTGACCTGCTGACAATTTGGACACTGGGCGACAAATTCTGCAATATCCCGCTTCATACCATCCCACCAGTATAGGCACCTAAGATCATGGTACATCTTCGTAGACCCAGGATGAACAGAATAGCGAGCATAGTGTGCCTCCTCATAACCTGCTGCCGTAGCCCTGCGATATCAGGTACACACCACCTGCCTCTGTACAATAGTGTCCCGTCTGGTGTAAACTCAAACGGAGTATTCTCCTTCTCGTGAGCCGTGTCTCTGTACCGAGCTAAAACAGGATCTTTATATTGGTGCTGCTTAATATCTTCCTTAATGGATGACTCAGAAACCCCTCGGACCGAAATCTGCGTCCCTCCAGAATCAGCCAGGCGAACTCCAAGACTAGCCAACTGGTGAATATCACGTACTATCTCTCTCCTGTCTGGCTGTAAATCTGCTAAGCTGCCCATAGATTTCCTGCTAAGTGCATCTGCAACAACATTAGCCTTGCCCGGATGATACAGAATATCCACATCATAGTCTTTTAATAGCTCCAGCCACCGCCGCTGCCGCAAATTAAGCTCTTTCTGCTTAAAAATATACTGGAGACTCTTATGATCTGTGTAAATATCAACATGAACACCATATAAGTAGTGTCTCCATATCTTCAGAGCATGGATTACCGCTGCAAGCTCCAGATCGTGGGTAGGATAATTCTTTCCATGCTTTTTGAGCTGCCTGGAAGCATAAGCTATAACTCTGCCGTGCTGCATCAATACACAGCCTAATCACACGCCAGAAGCGTCACAATAAATAACATATCCATCGGATCCCTCTGAAAGAGTCAGAACTGGGGCCGTAGTCAGCTTCTCCTTCAGCAACTGGAAGCTTCGTTCACATGCATCGGTCCACTGGAACTTAGCTCCCTTCTGAGTTAGTCTTGTCAAAGGCGCTGAAATCGAAGCAAACTTTTCCACAAATCTTCTATAATAGCCTGCTAATCCCAGAAAACTACGTACCTCTGTGGGCGTCGTGGGTCTAGGCAAATTCTTCACGGCTTCAATCTTCTGTGTGTCCACCCGGACACCATCAGCTGCAATAATATGTCCCAAGAATGCCACTGAAGCCAGCCAGAATTCACATTTAGAAAATTTTGCATATAATTTCCGATGCCGAAGTACCCCCATACCGCTCTAGGATGATCTGCGTGCTCTGCCTCGGACCGAAAATAAACCAGAATATCATCGATAAATACAATTACGAACATGTCTAAGAACGGCCTGAATACCCGGTTCATTAAATCCATGAATACCGCAGGAGCATTAGTCATCCCAAAAGACATAACTCTGAATTCATAATGCCCATATCTGGTCCGGAATGCTGTCTTAGGAATATCAGCCTCTCGTACCCGTACCTGATGATAGCCTGACCGAAGATCTATCTTCGAAAAATATTTGGCGCCCTGCAACTGATCAAACAAGTCATCAATTCTGGGGAGGGGGTATTTATTCTTTATAGTTACCTTATTCAGCTGCCGATAATCAATACACATATGCAGCGACCCGTCTTTCTTACGCACAAATAATACCGGGGCTCCCCAAGGCGAAGTACTGGGTCTGATGAAGCCTTTTTCTAACAGATCCTTCAACTGCTCTTTCAGTTCTTTCAATTCTGCTGGTGCCATTCTGTACGGGGGAATAGATATCGGCTGAGTATCTGGAAGCAAATCAATAGTAAAATCTATCTCCCGCTCTGGAGGAAGGCCTGGAAGCTCATCTGGGAATACATCTGGAAATTCATTAACCACGGGAACTGACTGAAGAGTCAGCATTTCTGCTGTCAAGTCTTGTAACCGAACCAGATGATAAATATAACCCTTTCTGATCATTTTCTTCGCCTTAAGGTATGAAATAAACTTACCTTTCGGCGATGCAGTATTACTTGCCCATTCTATAACTGGCTCCCTAGGAAACTGGAAACGAACTACCTTATTTTGGCAGTCAACATTAGCATAACAGGAGGCTAGCCAGTCCATTCCCATAATAACATCAAATTCAATCATATCTAATTCCACCAGATCTGCCTTAGTGTCTCGGCCACATACAGTTACAGAACAGTCTTTATATACCTGTTTCGCTACAATAAAGTCCCCGATCGGTGTAGCTACCTTAAATGGCTCTATAGGCTCGGACGTTATACCAATTTTACTAGCAACAAGGGGCGAAATATATGACAAAGTCGAACCTGGATCAATCAATGCATACACAGACCGAGAGAAAACCAATAATGTACCTGTAACGACATTAGGCGATGCCTCCTGGTCCTAGCGGCTGGACAAAGCATAAATTTGGTTCGAAGGACCGCTAGTACCAGAAGCTCCACCACGGCCCCTGCCGCGACCCGCCGGTGCTGATGTACCCGGCCCTATAGGGCGCATAGCCACTGACGAAGATGATGACCCGATGGCTGATCCGGTAGGCTGCGCTGCACCACCCGAACTACCCTTATACGGGCAATCTCTCACAGAATGGCCCTGACGGCCACAAGAAAAACATGCACCGGTGGCTCTGTAGCACTCCCCAGGATGGTATCTTCCACAATAAGAACACTGAGGCCTAGGTGGCATCGTCTGACCAGAACCCCTATCTGTCCGCGAACCTGAAGCCCTGGAGCTCTGACCTGCTCCTGAATACCCTGGGCTATCAAATCTGTGACCTATAGGCTGTGGAGGTGCGCTCTGTGCCGGCTGGGATAGATGTCTGCTAGGCTGCTGCGGCTGCTGAGGCTGTCTGCCCCGAAAATCTCCAGAATACCCAGATGATCTGGCCCTCTTGGGCTGTCTCCGATCCTTACTCCTATCAGGCTAACGCTCCCTATGCCGGTCCTCCATGCCCTGGGCGTGCGCCTGAATCCGGGCAATATCCATGCCGGGCTGAGCAGCCAATACCAAACAGCTGTCGACAAAATAACGGTCCAGCCCCATTATGTTCCTGTGCATCCTGTCAGCCATAGTAGCGACCACAGCAGGTGCGTATCGGGCCAATGAGTCGAACTCCATACTGTACTCTCGAACACTGCGACCCCTCTGTCTCAGCAATAAGAATCTGTCAGGCTTGGCCCGCCGTAACTCCGGAGGCAGAAAATGGCTAAGAAAAGCCTGAGAAAAATCATCCCAAACTGCTGGGGGAGCGCCGTTGCCTCTGGATAACTCCCATGACTCGTACCAATTAGCCGCTACATCATACAACCGGTACGAAGCCAATGTGACTGACTCTGTCGCGGAAGCATTAATCAACTGTAAGGTGCGCCGCGTCTTCCTGATAAACTCCTCAGGATCCTCCTCGGGCTTTGTCCCGAAGAACTCTGGAGGGCCACAAGTCAAGAACTCACGAGCTCTCGAACTGTCACGCCTATATGCTCGGTCACCTCCCAATCCGTGCCCCTGAACCTGTCCCGCCACAAGTCTGGTCAATAGCTGGACTGCCTCTCTCATAGTCTGATCCTCAGTCCCTGGCCGTGGAGCTTGAGGCTCAGGTACTGGAATCTCGAGAGCTGGCGGTGGAGCCGCCCCTCGACCTGTAGCTGCTGCTGCTCCAATCTCCTCTACGTGTGGCAGTGTGGAAGAGCCCTCTGCCGGGGGCAAAATATCAAGAGCAATATGTGCATGGGCCCTGGTAACCCTCTGGGCCCGACTAGTCTCTCCCACAGCTGCTGCCTTGGCCTTTTGGGCCGCTGTCGCCTTTTTTGGAGGCATAACTGCAAATGTAACAATTCGTTAGGGAGGAGTCATCCTGATAACACAGCTCTATCGCACGATCTAAGACAGAAAGAAGGGTAGTATCCTAAATGCCCTGTAGCCTCCTGTTTATTGGTGTGGTGCACAACACACCGATAAACAAGACTCTACTAGACACGGTCTGTAGACATTCCGAGGACGAACCGCTCTGATACCACTTTTGTCACGACCCAACCCCGTAGGCCGTGACTAGTGCCCGATCTGGGCACCCGAACGCATCTATCAAATGCTATCTCAAATTGTATCAAACGCATTCTAGTATATAGCAGAAGCCGACAAGGTTTTATTTTAAATTTAGTTAATTTCCAGAAAAATTTCGGCAGAGTTTCCTTTGTTTTACGGACTATCCAATATACCCTGCACGCAGAAAATTCCAACAAAGGCCATACAGGGCCAACAAAGCAGCATTTAACATATGCGGACCGGCCGCCGCGGCGAATGGAATCGCCCAAACACGACATATACATACATCTGTACAGAAAGACCCCAACCCACAAACATGTCCACAAACCTCTAAACAGACCGACAGAATCATATGACGGGACAGGGCCCCGCCGTACCCATGAACGAGAATATACATATATAGAAGTGACAGACTATACCAAAAGATGGCTCTGAATAAAAGAGCACTCCAAAATAGCAGAATAAGATCCTAAGCGGACGGATCAGCAAACCTGTCGTCGGTACCTGGGCGGCATGAAAACGCAGCCCCCGAAGAAAGGGGGTCAGTACGAAATATGTACTGAATGTGTAAAGCCTGAATTACAGAAACAAGATCATAACTGGTACAGAACGTACAGAAAGTGAGCAGAAAATCCAAAGTATCAAACACATATTTTCAAAATATGCAGAGTGTGTACAGAAACATATGTCATATCAAATCCGGCCCCTACCAAGGGACTCGGCAAACAGAACGTGGCCACCCTCCCGACACTGGTGCCACAACACAGAAGAATCAGAATAGGGGCATAACCCCGTAACATAATATATCATATCAGATGGCCATAGCAAATCATATCAGAACATGTGTACATGGTACAGCATACTCCACAAACCCATGTACACGTATACCTGCCCCCTCACAGCGAGGCACGGCGAACAATGCAGGGGATTACGCTTGACAACATATCCTGGCCCGGGCTCAGTGTGGGAAACATTGGGGCATCCACGAATGGAGTAGTGAGAGACTAATGCAATTAAAATATCATGAATGTTTTCATAGACTCGATGAGGCATATCAAGACAAACCGATCCAATGAAGTCGGACGGGATCATAATAAATGAGTTTCGGATATCATAATGAATTACAAAAGTATAACCTTTCTGAAATCGTTCCGAGTGTCAAAACAGGTTATCAGACTTAATGGAATATTTGAAACAATGTTAGTTAGGTAGTTAGAATGGTTGTCCAAACATTTCTTTCAAAAACCGCTCGAAAATAGACTTAAGTACAATAAGGGCAAAACCGGGAATAGTGGGCCCACCTCGGGACAAGCAAGGCGGTGGGCTCAAATTACATATTTTAAGCTTATGGGGTCACCTACAAAGGTTCTACGGACATTCTATAACTTTCCAAGTAGTTTAGGGAAAGTTTGCATGATTTTCAAGAATACAAACCAAAAGGGCTCAATCTTACTGAAGGAAAAAGCGAGATTTTCAATTACGGATTCCGATGGGCAGAAAGTCTTTCGAGGCCTGAATCCGATTCTAATACACTTAGGCATGCCAAAAGAAGGATCGGGGTAGCTTTACATACCTTTCAAGCTCCTTACGCCTCTCCAAACTCACTTCCTGTTTTGTCAAAAGCCTGCAAATGGTCAAGTTTACCAATTGTGAGTTATAGATTCTACGAATTCAACTTAACTCATATATGTCTACCGAAATTTCGGCAGCACCTCCCCTATACATATAGCACCCCCGAGAATTCAACTCGGCCAAAACAATCATCAACAACCCAACAACTTCATTTTCGCAATGTCGTAAGATCGTACTAAAATGACATAAGCTTCTACATTCCATTTCAATACAAACTTATATCATTTTATCTTCATTTACATTGCAAGCATCACAATAACACAACTAACACATTAAATAAAATTAATTCATTAGCATCCTACCAACACCATACCACACGGCCAAACCCCTATATTTCAACTTCAACCAAATATATTCAACTTTCATTCTCCATATGAATTCCATCATACACACAACTAGAATACAACATAAATTTCAACTCATTTCACTTACATATTGACACCCACACGGCCACATTCTATATTCCATACCCACTTTGCAAACTTCCATTTTTCCATACAATCAACTCATTTCTACATACTACAACACAAACAATACTTCATAACACAATAATAAGGGATAAATTCTTACCTTTTTACTCAATCTTCTTCACTTGAATATAAGGTCAACTTGAAGAAACAAGACTTCTTCCTTCCAAACCAACTACACCAAGTTGCAAAAGGACCTTGAATTAGTAAGAATTCAACAAGAGAAAAATTCTTGGAGCAAGATTTTTGGTGGTAATTTTTCTAGGGCCAAGCCGAAACCCTCTTCCCTTTTTTTTCTCTTGTTTTGCTTTGCTTCTTGCCTTCTAATTTTTTGAGCTCTCTAATGAATATAATATGACTTAGTATTCTTTTATTAATTGGTCACATGGTCAAGCACATGACCATGTAAATGGGCTTGGGCCAAAGCCATGTTGGCCGGCCATGGTCCCTTGTTTGGGCCTCAATTTCATCATTTTTTAGCCCAATAATTTATAGCCCACGTTTTGTAATTCCCGAAACTAATTTCCAAAATTCCAAAATTGCCCTTAGCCTTATCCCACACTTCCACGACACTATTCTTTCATGCGCAACTCCTATGTTCAATAAAAATCAACTATAACCTTATTTCTTACAAGTCAAGATTATTTCTAAATTTTTCCAACGTGTGAAAACACGGGATATAACAATGATGACCATGATAACGATGATGCTAAGGAAGAGAATACGTCTATGATAAGTATGACAAGAATGATTCCATGACTAAGAGTCTTAAGCTAAGGATTCAATATGAGTATGAAAGTGTCCAACTAGTTCTTGATCTTTAATTCTATTCCTTGGTCATGACACTATTTTCTAAAGATTTCAAAACATGAATTGATGTCTATGATGCCCCTGGTTTCATACTATGTTATCTTCTAGTGCTATTCTCCGTTGATAGTCTCGCCTTAAAATACTCGTTCCTTCAAGGTGAGACAAAGCAATCCCGGTTATTCCATAATGTAATCGGAGGTCACCGACCTTACGTCCCTCCGATGGATACATGATTTTCTTTGGGCTCTCCTGCATGCTTATATGACATATGTATATGAGATATGCATATGTACATAGGGTGGGGGAAAGGGATACATGGGGAAATGGGAATGGAAACATGTTTCATTGCCACCTGGTCAGCTGGCTTATCATCCCGGACGCGGGATGCCCGGACGCGGGATATATGGGTGAGCCGATGTATTTCGGTGCTATGTGGGCGAGCCGACATTGTTCGGTGCTATGCTATGACCTGATATGATATGACATGATATGATATGACATGATATGATATGATATGATATGATATGACACGTTATGATATGACATGATCTCATATGATATGATACGATATGACATGATATGATAAGGCATGACATAATATAAGTTCTATTTTCTATGTCTATGAAAAAAAAATGTTCTTTTTAAAGGGAAGGACAAGCATGCATGGTATCCGGCCTGAAAAGGGTATTACTATGTACATGTTACTTTCTTGTATCACTATATGTCCTATGATCCCATGATATTTTTAATCATACCTTATGTTTCTATTTGTATTATCTTCCATGCTTTACATACTCGGTACACTATTCGTACTGACGTCCCTTCTTGTGGACGCTGCGTTCCATGCCGCGCAGGTCAGCAGGTAGACAGACTTGACTCCTAGGAGCTTCATCAGCAGTATTGTAGCAGCGCTCCAGTTGTTGCGGAGCCTCAGTTTCTTGGTACTATTTTGTGTATATATGTTCGGGCATGGCAGTACTCGGCCCTTCCTATGTATATGTGTACTATGTTTAGAGGCTCGTAGACAGATATGTACAGTTAGATGTTTTGTATTTTTTATTGTCCTCGTCGCTGTGTAATGTGCTAGCAAAGTTTGCTAGCCTATGTTTATAATTATGCTACTAATGTTAATGTTAAGCAGAAAAGAAAATACGGTGATGTTCATACGGCCCACTTAGTAATAAGAATACGATACGAGAAAAGAGGTGCTCGGTACAAGTATCGGGTACCCGTCACGGCCCTAGTTGGGTCGTGACAGACAGCCTTGTCGGCTTGCGTATATATATATTTTGGGATGTTGTATATAGTGGCAGCCTTGTCGGCTTGCTGATGTATAGTTGGGACGTTCCCATACGTTATGACAGCCTTGTCGGCTTGTGTACTATGTTATCTTTTTATGATTATGACTCCTCAGGAGACAGGTTGCCTTGATATGTATATGTGGTGTCCTGAGATAACGTATGTTTTTGCAAGTTTCCAGGCTATGTTTAGTTTCAGTTTGATTATGTCTAACAGATATGTATAGGAGTGCCTAGCTCGGGCACTAGTCACGGCCTACGGGGTTGGGTCGTGACAAAAGTGGTATCAGAGCAGTTCATCCTCGGAGTGTCTACAAACCGTGTCTAGTAGAGTCTTGTTTATCGGTGTGTTGTACACCACATCTATAAACAGGAAGCTACAGGACATTTAGGATGTCATCCTTCCTTCTTATCTTAGATCGTGCGATAGAGATGTATTATTAGGATAATATCTTCTTAACAGACTGTTATGTTTACAACTATGCCTCCAAAGAAAGCGACAGCAGCCCAGAAGGGCAAATTGGTAGCAGGGGATACTAGCCAGACTCGGAGAGTTACTAGGGCTCGTGCCCAGTTTATGCCTGAGATTGTGTTCCAGTCCACGAGTTCTACTACACCCCCACTTCCAGAGGAACCTAGGACAGCGGCAGCTCCAGGTCAGGGGGCGGCTCCGCCGCCGACTCCCAAGGTTCCAGCACCTAAGCCTCCAGCTCCTCAGCCAGGGGCGGGGGATAGAGCCATGCGAGATGTAGTTCAGTTGCTCACCAGATTAGTGGCAGGGCAGGCTCGCAAGCATAGACTAGGGGTTGACCGGACGGATAGATGTGACAGTTTGAGAGCCCGTGACTTCCTAAGTTGTAATCCTCCAGAGTTTTTTGGGTCGAAGCCCGAGGATGACCCGCAGGAGTTCGTTCGGTAGATGCAACTTACGTTGAGGCTAATTAAGGCTTGTCAGACTGAGTCTGTTGAGTTAGCTTCGTATCGATTGCGGGATGTGGCTGTCAATTGGTATGAGTCGTGGGAGTTGTCTAGGGGCGAGGATGCTCCTCCAGCAGTATGGGATGAGTTTGTGTAGGCCTTCCTTGGCCACTTTCTGCCTCCAGAGATGCGTCGAGCTAGAGTTGATAGATTCCTACAGTTGAGGCAAAGGGGCAGGAGTGTTCGAGAGTATAGCCTAGAGTTTGACTCATTGGCTAGATATGCACCCACTATTGTAGCTGATAGGGCGGATAGAGTGCATCAGTATGTGATGGGGTTAGATCGTTATTTGGTTGATGGTTGTATGGCAGTGGCTCTTCAGCCAGGTATGGATATTGCTCGGGTACAGGCATATGCACAGGGGGTAGAGGATCAACCCAGAGAACACCAGCCAGATAGACATTATGATAGAGGCCAGCATAAGAGGGCCAGATCGGCTGGCTATCCTGGCGAGTTTCGAGGCGGGCAGCCTCAGCAGCATATTAGATATCCGTCCCAGCCAGCACAGAGTGCACCTCCACAGTTTACAGGTAGAAAGTTTGACAGCACAGGGTATTCAGGAGCCGGTCAGAGCTCCAAGGCTTCGGGTTCACAGATGAACAGAGGTTTCAGTCAGTCGAGGCCACGTTTGCCTCGGTGCTCTCGGTGTGGTAGGCCCCATTCTGGGGAATGTCGTCTTGTTACAGGTGCTTGCTTTTCTTGCGGCCGTCAAGGCCATATTATGAGAGAGTATCCATATGGGGGCGGTTCAGGTGGTAGGGTTCAGCCTACTGGGTCGGTTGCTGGTTCATCTTCTTCTGTAGCTATGCGCTCTATGGGGCAGGGTGTTCAGGTACCAGCAGGCCGTGGTAAAGACCGTGGCGGAGCTTTTAGTTCTTGCGGTCCTTCGAACCGCATATATGCTTTGGCTAGTAGACAAGATCAGGAGGCGTCACCAAATGTGGTTACAGGTATACTATCGATTTTCTCTGGAGACGTGTATGCATTGATAGACCCAGGCTCCACATTATCGTATATTTCTCCCTTTGTTGCTAGTAGAATTGGTATAAAACCTGAATCAATAGAGCCATTTGAGGTAGCTACACCAGTAGGAGATTCTATTATAGCAAGGCAAGTATATAGAGATTGTTCGGTGATTATATATAGTCGTTGCACCATGGCAGATCTGATAGAGCTAGATATGACTGAGTTTGATGTTATTATGGGTATGGATTGGTTAGATTCTTGTTATGCTAACGTTGATTGTAGAGGCAAGATAGTCCGATTTCAGTTCCCAGGAGAGCCAATTATAGAGTAGATGGGAAATACAGCATCGCCGAGGGGTAAGTTTATTACATACCTCAAGGCAAAGAAGATGGTCAGAAAGGGTTATATTTATCATCTGGTTCGTGTGCATGACTTGAAGGCAGAAGCACCAACTTTTTAGTCAGTGCCGATAGTTAACGAATTTCCAGATGTATTCCCAGATGAACTTCCAGGCCTTCCTCCTGAGCGTGAGATAGAGTTCACTATAGACGTATTGCCAGACACTCAGCCTATATCTATTCCTCCTTACAGAATGGCACCTGCAGAACTCAAAGAGTTGAAGGAGCAACTGAGAGATTTATTAGAAAAGGGCTTCATCAGGCCCAGTACATCACCTTGGGGAGAACCGGTATTATTTGTGAGAAAGAAAGATGGGTCGCTGCGGATGTGTATTGATTATAGGTAGCTGAATAAAGTAATAATAAAGAACAGGTATCCCCTCCCCAAGATTGATGATTTATTTGACCATCTGCAGGGTGCTAAATGTTTTTCGAAGATAGACTTGCGGTCAGGCTATCATCAGGTGTGGGTGAAGGAGGCAGATATTCCCAAGACTGCGTTAGGACTCGATACGGGCATTATGATCTTAGGGTGATGTCCTTTGTGCTGACCAATGCTCCAGCAGTATTTATGGATTTGATGAACCGAGTGTTCAAGCCATTCCTTGACTTGTTCGTGATTGTATTTATTGATGATATTCTGGTCTATTCACGATCAGAAGAGGAGCATGCAGATCATTTAAGGATGGTACTTAGGGTGCTCCAGCACCAGAAATTGTATTCTAAGTTCTCTAAATGTGAATTCTGGCTGACTTCAGTAGCATTCTTTGGGCATATTATCAGAGCTGATGGTATTCGGGTAGACTCACAGAAGATTGAGGCGGCGAAGACTTGGCCCAGACCTACGACGCCTACTGAGGTACGCAGTTTTCTGGGGCTAGCAGGGTATTACAGGAGGTTCGTAGAGAAATTTGCCTCAATTTCAGTGCCTTTAACAAGGCTAACACAGAAGGCAGCCAAGTTTCAGTGGACCGATGCTTCTGAGCGAAGCTTCCAATTATTGAAGGATAAGTTGACTACTGCTCCAGTTCTAACACTTCCTGAAGGGCCAGATGGCTATGTTATTTATTGTGATGCCTCAGGTGTTGGGCTAGGTTGTGTGTTGATGCAGCACAGAAGAGTTATAGCCTATGCCTCCCGACCGCTGAGAAAGCATGAAAGAAATTATCCCACACATGATCTGGAGTTAGCAGCGGTAGTGCATGCCTTGAAGATATGGAGACATTATTTATACGGCGTGCACGTTGATATTTATACAGATCATAAGAGTCTCCAATATATCTTTAAGCAGAAGGAGCTAAATTTGCGGCAGAGGCGGTGGCTAGAGTTGTTGAAGGACTATGATGTTGATATTCTATACCACCCAGGGAAAGCAAATGTTGTAGCAGATGCACTCAGCCGTAAATCTATGGGCAGCTTGGCACATGTACAACCAGAACGGAAGGAGATAATTCATGAGATTGGCCAGTTAGCTAATCTTGGAGTCCGTTTGGCCGATCTGATGATGGCAGAGTTTCTATTCGAGGAGTTGCTGAACCCTCTATCATTGAAGAGGTAAAGAGATGCTAGTACAAGGACCCTGTTCTTATACATTATAGAGATGCAGCTCTTCACAAGGAGGAGACTCCATTCAAAGCCCAGTTTATAGCTAACTTCTGGAGATCCTTCCAGGAGGGATTGGGGACACAAGTGAGTCTTAGCACAACATTTCATCTTCAGACTGATGGACAGGCCGAGCGTACCATTCAAACACTATAAGATATGTTACGTGCCTGTGTTATTGATTTCAGGGGTAGCTGGGATGATCATTTGCCACTTATCGAATTTTCTTATAATAACATCTACCATTCGAGTATTCAGATGGCACCGTATGAGGCCTTGTATAGGAGGAAGTGAAGGTTTCCTATTGGCTGGTTTGATGTTGGTAAGACTAAATTAATAGGCCCAGACATGGTTCAGCAGGCTGTCGATAAGGTGAAGCTTATTCAGGAAAGACTATTGGCAGCCCAGAGTCGACAGAAGTCATATGCAGATAGCCGACGTCGACCCTTAGAGTTTCAGATTGGTGATTGGGTGTTCTTGAAGGTGTCACCCATGAAGAGTATGATGAGATTCGGCAAGAAAGGGAATCTTAGCCCGAGATACATTAGGCCTTATCATATTATCCGTAGGGTAGGCCGGGTTGCCTATGAGTTGAACCTACCGTCTGATTTGGAAGCAGTACATCCAGTATTTCATGTGTCAATGCTTCGCAAATGTATAGGCGATCCCTTCAGAGTATTTCCTGTAGATAATGTCCAGGTGACGGAGGAGTTGTCATATGAGGAGCAACCTATAGCCATACTTGATCGGCAGGTAAGGAGATTGCGAACCAAAGACGTGGCTTCCGTCAAAGTATTATGGCGAAACAACAATAGAGAAGAGATGACCTGGGAAGCTGAGGAGGAGATGAAGAATAAGTATCCTTACTTGTTCCCTACGCCTACAGGTAAACCTAAACTTCTCACTCGATTATATTGATTGACCGATGAAACTATATGTTATAACAATAAGGGAGACTTCCCCAAGATTCATATAAAACCTTACGGGACCAATTCAACATTCGAGGGCGAATGTTCTATAGGGGGAAGGATGTTATATCCCATATTTTTATACGTCGTGTTATTCGCAAGAGAATCGACTCAAGTTAAAGACAGGATCATTTTCGAATACGAAATAGGAACCTTTAGTACATAAAATGTTTACAAATTTTATTTAGTGTAAAAATATTATTAGATATTAGGGATTAACTAATTGTAATTAGATTATTAAGTAAGAATTAGTGATTAATTAAATTAATTAAGCCTAATTACTAAGTGGGCCCCACCCGAATAAATAAATAAAAAATAATATATTCAGAAAGGTGGATTAGTGACTCACAAGGGAGGGGGAACGTGTCCCCCAAGGAACAAGCATATATATAAGAAATGTAGTGAACAAATTTTCATTTTTCAATCTTTCTGAAGAAAAATCAAAGGGAAAAATCATCAACTTCTCCATGGCTGCTCTCGGCCAGCCATGGTGTTGAAGGAAAAATATTATTCTTGGATGTTTTGAGAAAATTTCAAGTGCAATACAAGTTCAAGGAGGTGATAACAATATTGGATATTAAGTTAGAGAAGAAGAAATTGTAAAATTGGAGCAATTGAGCGTAGAAATTCCTTCGAGAAAAATTTGGTAAGATTTTCTTATTTTGTTGTATAATTGTGTTAATAGTATTGTAATGGAATTATTAAAATTTGATTGGACGAAATTGGAAGTAAGAAAATGCATAAAATTGATATTATAGGAAATTGTGGGTTGAAATGGATTTAGAGAAGTTGTTGGGTTGTTAGAATTGTTATGGGCTGAATTGTGAGAATTTTAAATGTATATCTCCATTGTTGGTATTTCTGTGTTAATAGGAGAATAATTGAAAATTCGGGTTAGGCGAATATATAGGGGAAATGCTGCCCGATTTTCGTTAAGTCCTTCACTAATGAATAACCCAAAACGAGAAAGTATGAGTTAAAGAATAAGTTCTATAAGTGATAAGTTGCGGAATTACGAACTAGGAAGTATAGTACTAACGATAACGTTACTTTTATATTAAATAGGCTAAAAGAGCGACGAAGCGAACGGGTTTGCGATTAATCGTTAACAGGTATGTAAAGTTGTCCCTTCTTTCTTTTGGTATGTCTTAGATTTAAGTGATGAATGATATGAGCTTTGAGGTAATCCTATTCATAAGTCTTGAATGTGATTCATGATTCTTATTCACTTCTTGATGTTAGAACTCTTAAGTGATTGAGCTTCCCTCTTCAGTTTCCTATACGTTGGATAATAGTCGATATATATATAAGCTCCTATTTCTAGAAACTCTACGATAACTGAGGTCCTTGACTTCTATAAGCTGTTTCATTCTATATTGACATATGTCTATGGTTCCTAAGGCTCTTTTGATATTATTTATGATGACATTCGAAGGATATTTGGTATGATTGTCGCTATTGATGCTCAGGTGTAAATCCCTTCTTCTTATTCTGTTTGAGTTTTGAAAATGTTTTAAATTGCATATGGTTGCTCACTACTCTGCTCGTGCATGCCTTAATATGTCTTTCACCGAGTCCCGGGCCGGGTATGTTATCGTGCACAGTTTCACTGCATTGTTCACCGAGTCCCTCACTAGAGGGCCGGGTACGGTATATATATATAGATGATGATATGATGATATGATGATATGTTATGGCGGCCAGGAGGGCATAAAATGACTTTATTCACGGAGTCCCATAATGGGCCGGGTATGATATATGATATTGACATGCATGATTTATGTTTCAAAAGGCAAGTGTTTTGGTATTCTGGATGTTATAGTTGTTTCCTGCACTCCCTATTTCAGTTATGATCCTCTTTACTGTATTTTATGCTTTATATACTCAGTACATATCTCGTACATACCCCCTTTCTTCGGGGGGCTGCGTTTCATGCCCGCAGGTGCCGATACTCGCTTTGGTGATCCGCCAGCTTAGGACTTCTATTCAGCTATTTTGGAGTGCTCCATTGACCCATAGCCTAGATTTTTGGTACAGACCTTCTTATGTATATATATATATATGTTTGTCCAGGGGTACGATGGGGCCCTGTCCCGTCATACTTCACTGTTGATACTCTTAGAGGTCTGTAGACATGTCTGTTGGTTGTGTGCAGATTTGATCAGCTGTGTCTATATAGTTATTGCGGATGTTCTGTCGTGGTAGCAGCCTTGCCGGCTTGCATATATTATCGTTTCGTAGTGGCAGCCTTGTCGGCTTGCGTATATTTATATTTTGGGATGTTGTATGTAGTGGAAGCCTTGTCGGCTTGCGTATGTATAGTTGGGACGTTCCCATACGTTATGACAACCTTGTCGGCTTGTGTACTATGTTATCTTTTGATGATTATTACTCCTCAGGAGACAGGTTGCCTTGATATATATATGTGGTGTCCTGAGAAAACGTATGTTTTCGTAAGTTTCCAGTCTACGTTTAGTGTCAGTTTGATTATGTCTAACAGATATGTATATGAGTGCCCAGCTCGGGCACTAGTCACGGCCTACGGGGTTGGGTCGTGACATGCATGACTTGTTTGTAAATTTCAATTAGTGTAGAAATATTAGTGGAGATTAGGGATTAATTAACAATGATTAGATTATTAAGTGGTGATTAATGGTCATTCTACTTATTCTATTGAGTCTCAGATAATGATTTAGTTTGCATATGGTTGCTCACTACTCTGCTCGTGCATGCTGTTATTATATCTTTCACCGAGTCCCGGGCCGGGTATGTTTTCGTGCACAGTTTCACTGCATTGTTCACCGAGTCCCTTACTAGAGGGCCGAGTACGGTGTATGATATAGCTATGCATGATTTCATTTCATAAGGCACAGGTACAGTGATTTCTTGATTGTCATACTTGTCTCCTGTAATCTCTATTTCAGTCATGATCCTCTTATTGTATTTCATGCTTTATATACTCAGTACATATCTCGTACTGACCCCCTTTCTTCGAAGGGGCTGGGTTTCATGCCCGCAGGTACGGATACTCGATTTGGTGATCCTCCAGCCTAGGATTTCTACTTAGCTGTTTGGAGAGCTCCATCGTTCCAGAGCCAATCTTATGTTGGTACAGATCCTTTTGATGTAGACTTATGTTTATCCAGGGGTACGGCGGGGCCCTGTCCCGTCATATTTCACTACTGATACTCTTAGAGGTCTGTAGACATATGTGTGGGTTGTATATAAGTTCTGTTCAGCTGTGTCTATATGATTTGCTAAGGATATTCTTGTCTGTAGTGGCAGCCTTGTCGGCTTGCGTATCGTATCGTATGTAGTAGCAGCCTTGTCGGCTTGCGTATCATATTAGTTTGTCGTGGCAGCCTGGTCGGCTTGCGTATCGTATTACGTTTTGATTAGTTATGACTCCTCAGGAGACAGGTTATCTTGATATATATGACGTTGTGAACCTTTAATGTTTTTGCAAGTTTTCATATTGTCTTTAGTTTCAGTCTGACTATATCTAACAGATACGTATACGAGTGTCCAGCTCGGGCACTAGTCATGGCCCACGGGGTTGGGTCGTGACACCTAGTGAGGAAGTGACTAAACGATATGATGTGATCTATGCGACTAAAGTATAAAAGGCAAATGTGAAATGGAAAGGCAAGGTATAGAACGAATAAGAAAGACTTACAAAGTCCTATAGGGAAACTTCAGAATAGGGGATTATGTGATAACGAAAATGGAAGCGAGCACAAGAAAAGAAGGAGTTAATTGAAAGAAGGAAATAAGAAGAAACCGAGAGGGATAATAGTGTAGTGATGGGTTATGACATGTATAGCCATGAAAACGAGTAATATAAGTGACGGAACTGTGAAGACCAAACTATAGAAAAATGAGCAACGAGGTAGAATAAGTGCTAGAAAATGACTGGGATGGTAAGAACAAATAGGGATGAACAGAATACGTTTTGAAAAAAAAATGGATTATGCAGGAGTGGTGTTTTCCGAAGGATACAGGGGTAGCATGAGATTCCTCGTGCACAGAGATAATATTACAAGAGAACTTTGGACACTTATCATCGGAATATAGGTGCTGCCTAATTGAGAATTTGGAACGACTATAAGTATTAATTAATTACTAATTGGAGTAAGTGGAATGTGGCCTTGGATGAGTTCCTACATGGGTTGCATTACTCGAGCATAGATGGTCAGACGAGACTTTGTACTATATATAGAAAGGCTCTCGTCGATTCAAGATTTTGTTAAGGTTTCATACGTGAATAATCAAAGTTATAAATTATAAAGAAAAGACATGGATATGGTACAAGTATACCAAGTGAGTTAGATTAAAAGGATCAGGTGAATATGAGATTGGAAATAGGGACATAGAGCGGAATATAAACAGATAATGGTATAAGTACACCCTTAAGGGGGGAAGCGGGTGAGAGAAATGCAAGTGTAAGATGGAAACAATTGATACTGCAATATATTTGATATGGATACTTAAACTTCAAGTGAGATCCCCTGCTAAAACAAGTCAGTAAAAGCTTAAAGCCAGCAATAAACGGATAGAAGTCAGGATGGTATTTGAGACAGTGCTGAGAATTATTTGTAAAAAATCCTGGATGATATGACATTAAAAGGTAGGTGCTTATGAAAAGAAAGAGTACGATAAGGGGATAGTAACCAGTAACTTAAGAGATATTACGAAGGATAACAATGCTATACTAGATTAGAGGCTAAGATTTGGAAATAGAGTTGTGCGCTAATGATATTGCGACTTATAAGTAGCAAAGAGGAGGGATAGAAAATCTCCTATAGTAGGATATGAGAAAATCAAAAGGGGTGAATAAAGGAAGGGAAAGGAGTATGACAAGATAGACTACGAGCGCGTCTTAGTACGGAAGAATTATGTAAAGCATAATGAACCATGAGAAGGAAAGGCTATGACTAAGATTGGATATGTTTTATATAAGTTGCACAAGAATAGCTATGCAACCTAGGAATATTTGTATGGTAAGAATGAGATCAAGTGAGTACTTGATAAGAAGAGTAAGGATTCAGTAATAACAATGCGGTTGTGATATTTTGGGTACATTAAGGAAAGGGGTAAGATGGTTTGAGCCAATTACCTAGATAGATTTAGTACTGAGGGCAAATAGGACATGGCCATAGTTGAGCCCCGATACCAATTGAAAGATACAAGAGGAGAATGCAAAGTAAAGTGTAAAGACTAGTGAAGCGACGCTAAGGTATTTGAGTACCTTCACATATTCTTGTAAAGATTGCAACATAATGTGTGACAGAAAAACTAAGAGCAAAATCTGAGTAAAGAGGCAATAGAAGAGTTTGAAGTAAAAATAAGGAAACGACACGAGATAATGTGCCTAAAGTGTTACAAGTTGAGTTAAGGGAAACTGTGAAATGGTTTAAACGAGACGATTAGAACGAGCTGGTTACTAGAAGACAGTGAATTTATATGTCAAATAAAAAAAAAATCAGAATTATACCAGTTAATGATAGAAGAGCACAGAGCAGCTATGTAAGGTTATTATATGAGGGAACTCCAGCACTACTTGATAGCCAACTCTAAAGATTGAGATTAAGAGCTAAAAAGTAGATTGCCAGTTAAAGTCTTTTAAAGAATTCGAGAAGTGATACATGAGGCTGAAGATTAAAGAATATAGACTGGAATAGCAGAGCAATGTAAGATTATTGAAGTAAAATAATGTTACACCTTGGAAAATTTCATTTTATTCGTAGAGTCTGCGAAGGGTCTGCAGGTTACTAGAGGCATGAAATACTCCAAAGAATGTAAAGTCTAATGAATTGACGAGGGACAGCGCGTTATAAAATCTTATGTAAATATTGAGAGATAAGATGAAGTGAACGATACATCTTAAGGGAGCAACTTATAGAAGAAGAAAGAGTCGAGTTATGATTAAGTGCACTAGAGAGAGAGTAAGATTTCAGCAGAAGAGCTCGCAATACAACTGTCAACCAACTGCGAAATAAAGAGGAGAGTAAAGACAACGACATGAAATTATTACCTCGAGGGTCAAGAGCAAGAGAAAATACTACAGGAACGGTTACTTAGAGATCTGGAATGCGTTATAATAAATTGAAGGGAATCAACCAATGAAAGAGGCATGTGAAGGGCATAATTCAATAAAAGAACACTTGAGGAAGTATTGGAAGTGCAGGACTAGTTAAACATTCGAGGACGAATGTTCTAAAGGGGGGAAGGATGTTACATCCCGTGTTCTCATGCGTTGGAAAGTGTGCGAGTTAAATGATATTAGTTACGGACACGAGGTTATCACCCAAGTTATAGGTGGTTAAAGTGATGGTACACATGTATCGTAAGGATTTGAAGTTAAACCAATCGAAGAAAATAAGTTTTGTTGAGTTTCAACATTTATTTGAGTGAAATACGGTCTAAGCTATAATGCCCCGTATTTTTGGACTAGAACATTTAATCGTCCAACATGAGCAAATTTACCCCAGCCCGGAGAATTCGATCATATCCAAGGATGAAAATCAAGAGCTCGGTGTATACAAGGAATGAAGTCCCAAACTAATTTAGGACTCAAGTGTGACCACGGTGATTGAGAATAATATTTTGTGTGTACCAAAAGGGACTATGGACTAGTGCTATGTCACATAATCATGACAATGAGTATATGAAGTGTATTAAAAATAATTGTTATTCAAGTGAATTGAGATCAAGAAATTAATCATGTGGATAATTGGTTAAATGTAAGAATAAAGTGGGAGACTAGGAATTAATTAGTGTATTTTTGGATATGAAATAATGTGGATAGCTATTGATGTGGCAGCACCCTCCCACGTGGGGCCTTGTAGAAAGACAATTAATGACTAATCATTCTAATATAAGAGGTGGCATCCGTATGTGTAATTTCTTTAAAGTCACGAAGAGACATGTGGGCCCCATGGCCCACTTAATAAATTATATACATAAGACTTCACCTTTCTCAATTAGTAGTTGCAGAATATGATTTCATTTTGGTGTAGCTATACCAAACGTAGCTAGTAGCCCTTAATAGTTTCCTTTGTCTAGTCATATCACTCATTTATTATTTAATACATATGATTTTATTGCTATTTGACGTATCAACACCAAAACGTGACTAGCAGCCCTTGAGAATCTCTTCTGACTAGTGAAATTATGAAGAATTCATGTAAGTAACAATAACCTGCTCTTGGGAATTCATTTTTTTGGAAGGAAGAAAAACATTATTTCCAACAATATTATGGAAGCAACAACGTGAATTAATGTAGCAGCAACGTGATTTCATTTTTAAGGAAGAAAGGTATATTGCATTTCGAGAACAATATTCAGGTTTTGCTCACTGCTTCGATCTCGTTGTTTATGTTGTTAAATTCGGGCTTTCTTCGAAATGAAGTAAGGTGGAAGAAGAGTACTTATTTTCATATAAGGTAAGAAATCTTCTCTCTTAGATGTATTTGATTTGTCCAAGTAGTATCTACATGGCTAGATGGAAGAAAACCGAAAATTATATCGGAAATTGGATAAATTGTTATTGTTATCGTGTGGGCTATTTGGTGATTGTTATGAGTTACTTTGTGGGCTGGAATATCATGGGGATTGGTTGTAGTTTTACTCGTTGTTATTTTTGTTGCCGTTATACTATGTATATACGAAAATAAAGAAGTGTACACAAGCATTGGTATACGAATATATATTGGGCTGTTTTGGAAGTGATTTAAGAATGGATTTAATTTTAGTTTGATATGAAATTGTTGGGATTGTTGTTGTTGGTATTTTGATTGATTTTTTGGCTAAATTGGAATCTCGAGGATTGTTAAGTTTTCAGGGGAAACGCTGCCCGAATTTTGTTAAGTAACGTACTAGCTTAGGCTTTGGATTTTGAGCGCGCTATAGTTAACACTTGATATCAATAATGTTGTTGTAGATTGGGAAGCCCGGGATCTCATTTGTGGTTAGCTTGGAGCGGATAAGGTATGTAAAGCTATCACTTCTTTCTTTTTGGCATGGTTTATATGAAATAAACAGACGACGAACGTATAAACTCCAAAGAAGCTCCTATTCTTAGAGACACTAGGATGGCTAATGTTCTTGATTCCCAGATTTATTTTATTATGTCTTAATACGTGTCTATGATTCCAGAAGTCCTATTTTGATATAATCCATAATGACATTCGAGGGGTACTTGACATGACTGTTGTCTTCGATACTCAAGTGTTAGTTCATTCTACTTATTCTATTGAGTCTCAGATGATGATTTAGTTTGCATATGGTTGCTCACTACTCTGCTCGTGCATGCTGTTAATATATCTTTCACCGAGTCCTGGGTCGGGTATGTTTTCGTGCATAGTTTCACTGCAGTGTTCACCGAGTCCCTCACTAGAGGGCCGGGTACGGTATATATATATATATGATATGATGATGTGATGATGGCACCGAGGCCCCTGATGGGCCGGGCATGGTATACATGTATAAAACTTTATTCACCGAGTGCATAATGGGCCGGATATGGTATATGATATGGCTATGCATGATTTTCATTTCATAAGGCACAAGTACAGCAGTATCTTGATTGTCATACTTGTCTCCTGTAATCTTTATTTCGGTCATGATCTTCTTTATTGTATTTCATGCTTTATATACTCAGTACATATCTCGTCCTGACCCCTTTTCTTCGGGGGCTGCGTTTCATGCCCGCAGGTACAGACAGTTGGTTGGTGATCCTCCAGCTTAGGAATTCTGCTCAGCTGTTTGGAGAGCTCCATTGTTCCGGAGCCTAGATTATTTTGGTATAGATCTTTTGATATAGACTTATATATATATCCAGGGGTACGGCGGGGCCTTGTCCCGTCGTATTCCACTTTTATTCTTAGAGATCTGTAGACATATGTGGGTTGTATATGGGTTATGGTCAGCTGTGTCGATATGATTTGTTCTGGATATTCCCTTGTATACTGGCAGCCTCGTCGGCTTGCATATTGTGTTATACTTTAATCAGCTGTGACTCCTCAGGAGACAGGTTTATGATGATTTATGGCATTATGAATCTATAATTGCTTTTACAAGTTTACATACTGTCCTTAGTTTCAGTTTGATTATATTTAGTAGGTGTGTATACGAGTGTCCAGTTCGGGCACTAGTCATGGCCCATGGGGTTGGGTCGTGACACTAGCTAACCTTGGAGTCCGTTTGGCGGATTTGGGAGATGGTGGAGTTTCTGTTCGAGAAGTCGCTGAATCCTCTAGCATAGAGGTGGTAAAGAGGCATCAGTACGAGGACCCTGTTCTGGTACGGTATAGAGATATAGTTCTTCAAAAGGAGAAGACCCCATTTGAGGTTACACCTGACGGAGTGCTATGATATGAAGGCAGATTGATGTGTACCTGAGGTTGCAGGGCTACGGTAACAGGTTATGGAAGAGGGACACTATGCTCGTTATTCTGTTTATCCAGGGTCAACGAAGATGTATCATGAACTCAGATGTTTATATTGGTGGGATGGCATGAAGAAGGACATACCGGAGTTTGTTGCTCAGTGCCCGAATTGTCAACAGGTTAAGGTCGAGCATCAGAAGCCTGGTGGGTTATTACAGGAGATAGAGATCCCAACCTGGAAATGGGAAGTAATTAATATGGACTTCAATACCGGTTTACCTCGCACTCCACGGAAGTATGATTCTATATGGGTTATTGTGGATAGGCTGACAAAATCAGCCCATTTTCTTCCAGTCAGGACTACCTATTCAGCGGAGGACTATGCAAGGTTATATATTAAGGAGATAGTGAGACTCCATGGGGTTCCGACATCTATTATCTCAGACAGAGGAGCTCAGTTTACAGCTAACTTCTGGAGATCATTCCAGAAGGGATTAGTTACATAGGTGAGTCTTAGCACAGCATTTCACCCTCAGTCTGACAGACAGGCCGAGCGTACTATTCAGATGCTAGAAGATACGTTGCGGGCCTGTATAATCAATTTCAGAGGTATCTGGGACGATCATTTGCCACTTATCGAGTTTGCTTATAAGAATAGCTACCATTCTAGTAACCAGATAGCACCGTATGAGGCCTTATATGGGAGGAAGTGCAGGTCACCCATCAGTTGGTTTGATGTTGGTGAGACTAAATTGATAGGCCCAGACATGATTCAACAAGCTGTCAATAAGGTGAAGCTTATTCAGGAAAGACTATTGGCAGCCCAGAGTCGACAGAAGTCATATGCAGATAACCGACGTCGACCCTTAGAGTTTCAGATTGGTGATTGGGTGTTCTTGAAGGTGTCACCCATGAAGAGTGTGATGAGATTCGGCAAGAAAGGGAAGCTTAGCCCGAGATACATTAGGCCTTATTAGATTATTCGTAGGATAGGCAAGGTTGCCTATGAGTTGGACCTACCATCTGATTTGGAAGCAGTACATCCAGTATTTCACGTATCAATGCTTCGTAAATGTATTGGTGACCCTTCTAGAGTATTCCCTGTAGACGATGTCCAGGTAACGGAGGAGTTATCTTATGAGGAGAGCCCTATGGCTATACTTGATCGCCAAGTCAGAGGTTACGTACCAAGGATGTGGCTTCCGTCAAGGTATTGTGGCGAAACAATAATAGAGAAGAGATGACCTGGGAAGCCGAAGACGAGATGAAGAATAAGTATCCTTACTCTTTCCTTATGCCTGCAGGTAATATTAATCCCTTACTTGACTACATTGAATGGTAGATGAGACTATATGTTATTGTGGCCCTGAGGGGCATTTGTGGGTTGCTAAATGCAAGTTGGTAGGTATAGCGATAAAGGATACTTTCCCGAAACTGTAATAAGATACTATAGGACTAATTTAACATTCGAGGACGAATGTTCTAAAGGGGCGAAGGATGTTATACCCCGTATTTTGTACGTTGGGTTATTCGTAAGTTAATCGACGTAAGTTCAAGGACAAGGTTATTTTTGAGATATGAGACAAGGACTTTTTAATCCCGATTTTTAATAAGTGCACGACTTGTTTGTAAATTTCAATTAGTGTAGAAATATCAGTGGAGATTAGGGATTAATTAACCATGATTAGATTATTAAGTGGTGATTAATGGTTAATTAAACTAATTATTGTGCTAATGGACCCCACTATAACATGGACAAATCTGATTGGTCCATGCCATAGTGGGACACGTGTAGAATTGGTGGGTTGCATATATAAGGCATATGATGACTAATTGATAAACACATTCATTCACAATTCTTGAAAACAAAATGCATAGCACAGCCATGGCAGCTCACGGCCATGGCAGTTCATCTTCTTAAAAAAAATTAAATTAAATCTCTAAGGTGCTTTACGTGTTCAAGGAGGCAGCAACATAAGGATATTGAATTGAGGAAGAAGAAGCAGTGTAATTGGTGCAAGTGATTATAGGATCTGTCCTAATTAAATTAAGGTAAGATTTATTCTTCTTATGGTGTAATTGGAGTAGATTATATTGTAATTGAGAGATTAACTCTTATTAAGTGGAAATGGATGCAAGGAAATGTATACGTTAGTGTTAAGGTTCTGTTTGGACCGTGTTGGGGTTGTTCTAAATTAATAATGGTTGATTAAGTTTGATTAGTGTTGTCATTATTATGGTATTGTATTTGAAGGTAATTTTTTTAGGTTGAAGGGCTGGAAATATAGTTATAGATATGTATGGGTGCTGTGTTCATGGTAATATTAGACTCGTTTCCATGTGTTTGTGATTTTGCGAAGTAAAGGTCGAAGATTGTATTTTGATGTTGTAGTTTCGATGGACTGTTTTGAGCTTGCTATTGAAACGATATTGAAGTAATTTTCTTGTACATGGATGGTAGTTGATGTTGTTGTCATGTTGTTATTGATATGGTTCATAAATTAGGAAGAAAACAAGTGTATAAGTATCGTATACGAAGCGTATGTTGGTCTGTTTGGTGTATAATCTTAGATGTTAATGATTTGTATTGAAAAAGGATTAAGAAAGGTTATTGGGTTGTTTGAGTTGTTTATGGGCCGGATTTTAAGGATTTGATATGATTATTTCTATTATCGTTGTTGTTGGTATTGTTGTAATAACCGAAGATTAATTGGAAGTTCGGGTTAGGCGAGTTATATAGAGGAAATGCTGCCCGATTTCCATTAAGTTCTTAACTAATCAAAATGCTAATCAAGGAGTATAAATTAAGGAGTGATTCCCATAAGTGATTGGTTGTAGATTTATAAGTTTGGGAAGTCGTAGTTTATTAACAATAGTGTTACTCTCATAAATAGGCTAAAGGGGCGACGAAGCAAGCGTGGTTACGGTTGATCTATAACAGGTATGTAAAGCTATCCCTCCTTTCTTTTTGGCATAATCTTTGTGAAACAAACAGACGACGAACGTATAAACTCCAAAGAAACTCCTATTCTTGGAGCCACTAGGATGGCTAATGTTCTTGATATCCAGAACCTATTTCACATTATCTTGATACGTGTCTATGATTCTTGAAGTTCTATTTGATATAATCCATAGTGGCATTTGAGGGGTACTTGATATGATTGTTATCTTTGATGTTCAAGTATTAGTTCATTCTACCTATTCTATTGAGTCTCAGATGATTATTTAGTTTGTATATGGTTGCTCACTACTCTGCTCGTGCATGCTGTTAATATATCTTTCACCGAGTCCCGGGCCGGGTATGTTTTCGTGCACAGTTTCACTGCATTGTTCACCGAGTCCCTCACTAGAGGGCCGGGTACGGTATATATATATAGATATGCTGATGATGATGTGATTATGGCGCCGAGTATGGTATGTGATGACTTTATTCACCGAGTCCCGTAATGGGCCGGATATGGTATATGGTATAGACATGCATGATTCTTATCTCGTAAGGCACAGATGCATTGGTATTGTCACGACCCAATCCCGTGGGCCATGACTAGTGCCCGAGTTGGACACTCGTATATGTACCTGTTAGATATAGTCAACTGAATCTAAGAACAATATGTAAACTTGCGAAAGAACTCCAAAGGTTCATAACGTCATCATATATATATATATATCCAGATAACCTGTCTCCTGAGGAGTCACATCTAATCAAAACATAATATGGTACGCAAGCCGACAAGGCTGCCACTACATATCAATATCATATGCAAGCCGACAAGGCTGCCACAAAAGACGAACATATCCATAGCACATCGTATAGACACAGCTGAACAAAACTTCTACACAACCCACACATATGTCTACAGACCTCTAAGAGTATCGATAGTAAAATATGACGGGACAGGGCCCCGCCATACCCCTGGATACACAGATACATATACATCATAAGATATGTACCAAAAGTCTAGGCTCCGGAACAATGGAGCCCTCCAAGACAGCTGAGTAGAAGTCCTATGCTGAAGGGTCACCAAACCGACTATCTGTACCTGCGGGCATGAAATGCAGCCCCCCCCCCCCCCCTCCCCGAAGAAAGGGGGTCAGTACGGAATATGTACATAGTATGTAAAGCATGTGATACAGTAAAGAGGATCATAACTGAAATAGAGGTCACAGGAGACAAGTATGACATTCAAAATACCAATACATTTTCCTTATAAAACGTAAATCATGCATATCAATATCATATATCATACCCGGCCCATTATGGGACTCGGTGAATAAAGTCATCCTTGGCTCCATAATCACATTTTCATATCATCACATCATCATATCATCATATATATATATACCATACCCTGCCCTCTAGTGAGGGACTCGGTGAACAATGCAGTGAAAATGTGCACGAAAACATACCCGGCCCGGGACTCGGTAAAAGACATATTGAGGCATGCACGAGCAGAGTAGTGTGAAACCATATGCAAACTAAGTCATATCTGAGACTCAATAGAATAATCAAAATGAACCATCATTTGATGATCAAGACAATAATCATATCAAGTACCCTTCGAATGTCACTATGGATTATATCAAAATAGAACTTCTAGAATCATGGACACGTATCAAGACATAATGAAATAGCTTCTGGAAATCAAGAACATTAGCCATCCTTGTGGCTCTAAGAATAGGAACTTCTTTGGAATCATATACACGTCGTCTGTTTGTTTCATAAAGATCATGCCAAAAAGAAAGAAGGGTTAGCTTTACATACCTTTAACGCTTATTTAAATGTCCAACGTCTACTTCTCAAGCTCGTAGGTCTAAAATTAAGATAACATAAGCCACATTTAGATCATCCACATCACTCACTAACCAATCCATGTACGAATGAAACTTAACGAAATTCGGGCAGCATTTCCCCTGAAAACTTAACAATCCTCGAGATTCCAATTTAGCCAAACATCAAACAAAATACCAACAACAACAACACCAACAATTTCATATCAAACTAGAATTAAATCCATTCTTAAATCACTTCCAAAATAGCCCAATATACATTCGTATACCAATGCTTGTATACACTTCTTTATTTTCGTATATCTATAGTATAACAACAAACACAACAACAACAACAACTACAGCCAATCCCACGATATTCCATCCCACAAAATAATTCATAACAACCACCAAACAGCCCCGAAATATTGTCACAAAACAGCCACGAAAATCATATAAAAACAACGCGGTATACGCTGTGTATATAATATCTTCATACACTTTATTCTCCCAAATTCAAGAACAACAACTTTTCAACAACATCAACAATTATTAAACATGATAACTTAGCCAATTCCATCCATTTAATCCAACTAAAAAAGCCCCCGATCCATAAATCTCAACAAAACAACAAACGAATTTATACCGCTATTTTCTCCGTTCTAATCCGTTAAAACTCTAAATAAACTTGTTAACAATGAAAAAGGGACCTTACTCTTACCTTAAGTATGCAGCAACGACGTCAACACTCTTCTTCTTGGCTGATTTTTAGCTCAAATTGAAGGCAACACAACGTACAACACTTTTCTCTTCATGAGCTTCGGGATTCGGGGCTCAGATTTTGATCAAAACTTTGTTTTTCTCTCTAAGGCTTTCCTCCCTCTCTCTCTCTAGAATTTTCTGGGTCTTTTTGGTCTAAAAATGTGGAGGAGAAGGCTGAAACTTCCCTTAAATAACAAGGGAAATGGGCCTGACCCGGATTGGAATCGGGTTGGGCCCATTTCACTGCCCAGCTTGACCCTTCTGCCTTAAAACGACCATAACTCTTTATCCCGATGTCACATACAGGCCCATGACCTGTGGTTGGAAAGGTATTTCAATTATCTAAAACTTTAATTTTAGGGGTTTTCCCAAATTCCCAAATAATGATGGGGTTATGGCCTCCCGAAGTCAGATCACCCGAAAACGTAACTTAAAAACATCTTTTTGGAGGGCTTACACTTGGATTGGGCTCAAGGGTCCTTCTTGAGTTGTATTTAACTTCACATATATTGTCCATATAACTTATCATTTGTCCTTTATAAAAATCCCATCATGTGGGCCCCACCTCAGCTTACGGTTACGAGGGCTATATATCTTTTAACGTATTATTCCAATCATATTGTACGAATTCCGAATATCATACTCATGCTACTACAGTAGAATTTCATTCTTTATACTTGTGATATTTGCTCCTCCTCGAGCTCACATTAAGCCGTCTGTAGCCTTAGTAACACGAAATTTTCTGGGGTGTAACATTTTTCCCCCCTTTGGAACATTCGTCCTTGAATGTTAAACTAATTCTACACTTCCAATACTTCATTAAACGTTCTTTTACTGAATTATGCCCTGCACATGCCTCCTTCATTGGTCGATCCCTTCAGTTTATTATAACGCATTCCAGATCTCTAAGACGCATCGTTCACTTCATCTTACCTCTCACGCGTAGACGTCCCTCGTCGACTTATTAGACTTTACAATTCCCTGGGGTATTTCATGCCTCTGGTAACTTGTAGACCCTTCGCAGACTTTACAGATAAGACGAAATTTCCCTTGGTGTAACATTATTTTGCTTCAATAACCTTACATTGCTCTGTGTTACAGTCCATACTCTGGAATCTTCAGCATCATGTATCACTTCTCAACTTTCTTATTAAAGGTTTTTAACTGTCACTTTGCTTTTAGCTCTTGATCTCGATCTTTAGGGTTGGCTATCAAGTAGCACTAGAGTTCCCTCATTTTATAACTTCATAGCTGCTCTGTGATCTGTCTATTATTGACTGGTATAATTCTGAAAGAATTTCTCTTGATTTGACATATAAATTCACTGTCACCCAGTAACCAGCTCGTCTCGCTTAAGCTATTTCACAATTTCTTTTAACCCAACTTGTAACACTTTAGGCATATTCTATTGCCCCTTTACTCAGATTTTGTTTCTAGTTTTCCTGTCACACATTATGTTGCAATCTTTAGGCATACCTTAGCGTCGTTTCACTAGTCTGTATGCTTTACCTTGCATTCTTCTCTCGTACCTTTCAATGGTATCGGGGCTCAACTATGGCTTTTTCCCTCAGTACTAATCCTACCTCGGTACTTGGTTCAAACCATCTTAAACCTTTCCCTAATGTATCCAAAATATCGTAACCACATTGTTATTACTGAATCCTTACTCTTCTTATCAAGTACTCACTTGGTCTCATTCTTAACATACAAATGTACGTAGATCGCGTAACTATTCTTGTATAATTTGTACAAAGTACATCCGATCTTAGTCATAGTCTTTCCTTCTCCTGATTCATTCTGCTTTACATATCTTATTTGTACTAACACTCACTTGCTGTCTATCTTGTCGTATTCCTTTCCCTTCCTTTATTCACCATTTGATTTTCTCATATCCTACTATAGGAGATTTTCTATCCCTTCCCTTCGCTACTTATAAGTCGCAATACCATTAGCGCACAACTCTATTGCCGACATCTTAGCCTCTAATCCAGTTTAACATTGCCATCATTTATAATATCTCTCAAGTTACTCATTACTATTCTCCTGTCGTACTCCTTCTTTTTATAAGCACCCACTCTTTAATGTCATATCATTCAAGATCTTTACAAATACTTCTCGGCATTGTCTCTAATGCCCTCCTGACTTCTATTCGTTTATTACTGGCTTTCAGATCTTACTAGCTTGTTTCAGCAAGGGATATCACTTGCAGTTTTAGTATCCACATCAAATACATTCAGTGTCGCTTGTTTCCATCTTATACCTATATTTCTCTCACCCGGTTCCTCCCTTAAGGGTGTTCTTATACCATTATCTATTTATATTCTGCTCTATGTCCCCATTTCCAATTTCAAATTAATCTGATAACTCACTTGGTATACTGTACCATGCCCATGTCTTTTCTTTATAATTTATAACTTTGATTATCCACTTACGAAACCTTAACAAAATCTCGAAGTGACGAGAACCTTTCTATGTATAGTAAAGAATCTCATCTGATAATCTGTAATCGAAAAATCTAACCAATGTAGCAACTCGTCCAAAGTCACATTCCACTCACTCCAATCAATAATTATTTAGTACTTATAATCGTTCCAAATTCCCGATTAGGTAGCACTTATATCCCGGTGATAAGTATCCAAGGCTCTCTTGTAACATTATCTTTACCCCAACCTATATCATCTATTTCCTTTAATAAATTCACAATACCTCATTTGTTCCTCAGGCTTATAGTCCTTATCCTTTAAGGATTTCACTCTTTCCGAGGTGAAGTCATATACACGCGGTACTCTTTTATGCCTTATGCTCTTTCACCCTTGTTGTGTACCCAACACTAACTTCTATCTTACTCAAAATCATATCGAATTCGTCTTAATAATTGTCTTATCTTACCACCTTGTCGTCGTACTGCACCTTTAAGTTCGTAGCTATATATTTTCCTTTCTATTTCATACTCGTACTCAATTGATCACGTTTATATTAGGTGTTTCCTTTAGAACTCCTTTTATTTCTCCAGTCTATGTCCATCTTTTATTCTGTGCACGAGGAATCTCATGCTACCCCTGTATCCTTCGGAAACCACTACTCATGCATAATCCCTTTCTCTTTTTCAAAGTGTATTCCATTCATCCCTATTTGTTCTTATCGTCCCAATCATTTTCTGGCACTCATTCCGCTTCGTTACTCGTCTCTTTATAGTTTAGTCCTTCACTGTTCAGCCACTAATATCACTCGTGTCCTCGGCCATACATGTTATAACCTATTACTGCACTATTGTCTTGCTCGCTTCCTTCTTATTTCCTTCTTTTAATTAACTCCCTTTTTTTTGTGCTCGCTTTCGATCCCGTTATCGCATAATCTTTGTTCGGGATTCTTAGTATGATTTAATTACTCTCTGTGGAGTAGGCGTACTTAACCTTTCACCCTTTCTGATCAATCTTATCCTTACTGTCTCATAAGTTGTCTTATCAATATCGTCATATTTGTCGTAATTCTTCCTCCTTCGTACTTTTATCTCAATCATACTATTACTCCTTTTAACTGCAAACCCGTCATAATTTATCCCTACTTATCAGTTCACTCGATACCCCAATAAAACGTTCTATTAAGATTTGCCACCTTTTTCTACATCATCCCTTAGTGTCACAAGCTCTTTCAAATTTATCCTAGCATTTCATCAACGACGCATGAAACACATGATCTAAGACAGCCCACAAGTTTGAGTTTTCCTTCTACAAATTCCATCTCCAATTAGTTGATTAAGAACTAATAAACTCAAGGACATAAAGATATGATGAAATGTTACCTCAAGAACACAGGAATGCTCCAACTCCAAGATTACGTCACCATGAAGCATCTTCCCAAAACCACCAAAAGAAGAAGAACTAGAATCCGACAAGCACCACGAGACTTCTAATGCTTGATTCACATTGTTTACCTTCAGATTTGTTCTTGGGTCATGTACGAACTACTTAGTTCATAAACTACTTGTTGTATGCATTGTACTCTTCAAATAAAAGTGAAACTTAATTGTGGACGTTTTTGCTCTTCACCATGAGCCTCTTCTAAGGTGACATGTGGCTGGAAAGTATCCTGGTCCATTCAAATGAATTCCAAACTTTGCTGCTCATATATGCTTCTTCAAAATAAAATTTCCCAAATAAGAATGATGCCTCTTACGGATGACATAGAGGGTATCTCTTAAAGATTTAATCCAACATGATAAATTTACCATACCGATGTCGACCTCATAATTACTATTATTATCAATTCAACCGTTAACTTTATTTCTCGAAGTCAAACGTACTTGCAACTTAGTAAAATTTTATCATTGCTGTTGACATGGTCTTTCAAGACTTTTTATGAACTTATATTTCATGTGCTCTGATTATCATGTATTATCTGTGTCGCTTGCATTATTTCATTTCCATATCGCTTTAAATCTCTTATCCGAATCTCTTAACCTTATCTGCCTTCTTTTTATGCTTTTATTGAGCCGGGGGTCTTTCGGAAACAGCCGTCCTACCTTGGTAGGAGTCAGGTCTGCGTACACTCTACCCTCCCCAGACCCCACGATGTGGGATTTCACTGGGTTGTTGTTGTTGTTGTTGTTGTTGTTGTTGTTATATTTCATCCTCATTTTATTTCTAGGAAAGTTTTGGCAGAGTTTCTTCTGTATTTCTTACTATCCCAGAACCTGCACGCAGGAAATACCAACAATGCCTCACGGGGACAACATATATACGTATGTATCATATCATATCATAGCCACACAGGGCTCCCAATTTCAAGTAAAAGTATAAAGATATCGAAACTTACCTCACATATCACACCTCGAGACGTACCTGATCCTTTAATGATCTATCCTGTTATACCTTCCTATCTACCTTCCTTTCCATTCTTCAACTTTACATTTCAATCTTACTTCAATATTCTTACCTTATCCGACATGCATCTTTCGCATCGTTGCTTACCTGTGTACTTTGTAACTTCCAATATCATCAGTCACTTTCTTCTGTCGATGCCGTTCTTCAGCTGAAAACAAGGGTTAGTATAAGGAATTCCATTTTCTATGGTTGGGCTCTGTTGCACGATCTTAGAAATGAAAGAAAAGAAACATCCTAAATGTCCTGTAGCTTCCTGTTTATAGATGTGGTGCACAACACACCGATAAACAAGACTCTACTAGACACGGTTTGTAGACACTCCGAGGATGAACTGCTCTGATACCACTTTTGTCACGACCCAATCCCGTGGGCTATGACTAGTGCTCGAGCTGGACACTCGTATACGTACCTGTTAGATATAGTCAACTGAATCTAAGAACAATATGGAAACTTGCGAAAGAACTCCAAAGGTTCATAACGTCATCATATATACATATATATATATATATATATATATATATATATATATATATATCCAGATAACCTGTCTCCTAAGGAGTCACATCTAATCAAAACATAATATGGTACGCAAGCCGACAAGGCTGCCACTACATATCAGTATCATATGCAAGCCGACAAGGCTGCCACTACATATCAGTATCATATGCAAGCCGACAAGGCTGCCACAACAGACGAACATATCCATAGCACATCGTATAGACACAGCTGAACAAAACTTCTACACAACCCACACATATGTCTACAGACCTCTAAGAGTATCGATAGTAAAATATGACGGGAAAGGTCCCCGCCGTACCCCTGGATAAACATATACATATACATCATAAGATCTGTACCAAAAGTCTAGGCTCCGGAACAATGGAGCCCTCCAAGACAGCTGAGTAGAAGTCCTATGCTGAAGGGTCACCAAACCGACTATCTGTACCTGCGGGCATGAAATGCAGCCCCCCCCCCCCCCCCCCCCCCCCCGAAGAAAAGGGGTCAGTAAAGAGGATTATAACTGAAACAGAGCTCACAGGAGACAAGTATGGCATTCAAAATACCAATACATTTTCCTTATAAAACATAAATCATGCATATCAATATCATATATCATACCCGGCCCATTATGGGACTCGGTGAATAAAGTCATCCTTGGCGCCATAATCACATTATCATATCATCACATCATCATATCATCATTTATATATATACCGTACCCTGCCCTCTAGTGAGGGACTCGGTGAACAATGCAGTGAAACTGTGCACGAAAACATACCCGGCCCGGGACTCGGTAAAAGACAGATTGAGGCATGCACGAGCAGAGTAGTGAGAAACTATATGCAAACTAAGTCATATCTGAGACTCAATAGAATAATCAAAATGAACCATCATTTGATGATCAAGACAATAATCATATCAAGTACCCTTCGAATGTCACTATGGATTATATCAAAATAGAACTTCTAGAATCATGGACACGTATCAAAACATAATGAAATAGCTTCTGGAAATCAAGAACATTAGCCATCCTTGTGGCTCTAAGAATAGGAACTTCTTTGGAATCATATACACGTCGTCTGTTTGTTTCATAAAGATCATGCCAAAAAGAAAGAAGGGTTAGCTTTACATACCTTTAACGCTTATTTAAATGTCCAACGTCTACTTCTCGAGCTCGTAGGTCTAAAATTAAGATAACATAAGCCACAGTTAGATCATCCACATCACTCACTAACCAATCCATGTACGAATGAAACTTAACGAAATTCGGGCAGCATTTCCCCTGAAAACTTAACAATCCTCGAGATTCCAATTTAGCCAAACATCAAACAAAATACCAACAACAACAACACCAACAATTGCATATCAAACTAGAATTAAATCCATTCTTAAATCACTTCCAAAACAGCCCAATATACATTCGTATACCAATGCTTGTATACACTTCTTTATTTTCGTATATCTATAGTATAACAACAAACACAACAACAACAACAACTACAGCCAATCCCACGATATTCCATCCCACAAAATAATTCATAACAACCACCAAACAGCCCCGAAATATTGTCACAAAACAGCCACGAAAATCATATAAAAACAGCGCGGTATACGCTTTGTATATAATATCTTCATACACTTTATTCTCCCAAATTCAACAACAACAACTTGTCAACAACATCAACAATTATTAAACATCATAACTTAGCCAATTCCATCCATTTAATCCAACTAAAACAGCCCCCGATACATAAATCTCAACAAAACAACAAACGAATTTATACCGCTATTTTCTCCGTTCTAATCCGTTAAAACTCTAAATAAACTTGTTAACAATGAAAAAGGGACCTTACTCTTACCTTAAGTATGCAGCAACCACGTCAACACTCTTCTTCTTGGCTGATTTTTAGCTCAAATTGAAGGCAACACAACGTACAACACTTTTCTCTTCATGAGCTTCGGGATTCGGGGCTCAGATTTTGATCAAAACTTTGTTATTCTCTCTAAGGATTTCCTCCCTCTCTCTCTCTAGAATTTTCTGGGTCTTTTTGGTCTGAAAATGTGGAGGAGAAGGCTGAAACTTCCCTTAAATAACAAGGGAAATGGGCCTGACCCGGATTGGAATCGGGTTGGGCCCATTTCACTGCCCAGCTTGACCCTTCTGCCTTAAAACGACCATAACTCTTTATCCCGATGTCACATACAGGCCCACGACCTGTGGTTGGAAAGGTATTTCAATTATCTAAAACTTTCATTTTAGGGGTTTTCCCAAATTCCCAAATAATGATGGGGTTATGGCCTCCCGAAGTCAGATCACCCGAAAACGTAACTTAAAAACATCTTTTTGGAAGGCTTACACTTGGATTGGGCTCAAGGGTCCTTCTTGAGTTGTATTTAACTTCACATATATTTTCCATATAACTTATCATATGTCCTTTATAAAAATCCCATCATGCGGGCCCCACCTCAGCTTACGATTACGAGGGCTATATATCTTTTAACGTATTATTCCAATCATATTGTACGAATTCCGAATATCATACTCATGCTACTACAGTAGAATTTCATTCTTTATACTTGTGATATTTGCTCCTCCTCGAGCTCACATTAAGCCGTCTGTAGCCTTAGTAACACGAAATTTTCTGGGGTATAACAGGTATCTTTGATTATCATACTTGCCTTCTGTAATCTTCTATTCAGTTATGATTCTCTTTATTGTATTTTATGCTTTATATACTCAGTACATATCTCGTACTGACCCCCTTTCTTCAGGGGGCTGCGTTTCATGCCCGCAGGTACAGACACTTGGTTTGGTGATCCTCCAGCTTAAGACTTCTGCCCAGCTGTTTGGAGGGCTCCATTGTTTCGGAGCCTAGATATTTTGGTATAGATCTTCTGATATAGACTTATATATATATCCAGGGGTACGGCGGGGCCCTGTCCCGTCATATTTCACTCTTATACTCTTAGAGGTCTGTAGAAATGTGTGGGTGTATATAAGTTTTGGTCAGCTGTGTCTATATGGTTTGCTTTGGATATTCTCGTGTATAGTGGCAGCCTCGTCGGCTTGTGTATTGAATTATGTTGTGGTTAGCTGAGACTCCTTAGGAGACAGGTTTATAATATGTGGTGTTGCGAACCATTCGTTTGTTTTTACAAGTTTCCATATTGTCCTTAGTTTCAGTTTGACTATATTTAATAGGTCTGTATACGAGTGTCCAGTTCGGACACTAGTCATGGCCCATGGGGTTGGGTCGTGACACTCCTATTCTTAGAGACACTAGGATGGCTAATGTTCTTGATATCCAGAACCTATTTCACATTATCTTGATACGTGTCTATGATTCTTGAAGTCCTATTTGATATATTCCATAATGACATTCGAGGGGTACTTGATATGATTGTTATCTTTGATGCTCAAGTATTAGTTCATTCTACCTATTCTATTGAGTCTTAGATGATGATTTAGTTTGTATATGGTTGCTCACTACTCTGCTCGTGCATGCTGTTAATATATATTTCACCGAGTCCCAGGCCGGGTATGTTTTCGTGCACAGTTTCACTGCATTATTCACCGAGTCCCTCACTAGAGGGCCGGGTACGGTATATATATCTATATATATATATATATATATATATATATATATATATATGATGTAATTATGGCGCCGAGTATGGTACATGATGACTTTATTCACCGAGTCCCATAATGGGCCGGGTATGGTAATGATATAAACATGCATGATTCTCATCTCGTAAGGCACAGGTGCATTGGTATCTTTGATTATCATGTTTGCCTCCTGTAATCTTTTATTCAGTTATGAGTTTCCTTATTGTATTTCATGCTTTATATACTCAGTTCATATCTCGTATTGACCCCCTTTCTCCGGGGGGCTGCGTTTCATGCCCGCAGGTACAGACACTCGGTTTGGTGATCCTCCAGCTTAGGACTTCTGCTTAGCTGTTTGGAGAGCTCCATTGTTCCGGAGCCTAGACTATTTTGGGTACAGATTGTCACGACCCAGCCCCGTAGGCCGCGACTGGTGCCCTATTTGGGCACCCCAACAGACTTACATACCAAATCGTCAGATATATGTCTACAGGCCACTACAAATCACAACAGAAACATATGACGGGACAGGGCCCCGCCGTACCCCAAATAGTCCAAATATATACAGAAACATATACATGACAAAAGATATATACCAAAATGTAGGCTCCGGATCAAGAGGAGCGCTCTGTAATAGCAGAAAGTGTGGCCTACACTGGCGGGTCACGAACCTCAGTACCTGCGGGCATGAAACGCAGCCCCCGAAGAAAGGGGGTCAGTACGAAAGATGTACTGAGTATGTAAAGCATAGAGTACAGAAATCTAAACCATAACTGACATAAAAGGGTACAGGAAGTAAATACCGAACCAGTACATCAAAGTCTGTGCTGAAAGCATATGTATATATAATGCAAATAAAAATCATGCATAAGGCTCAGGAACGTGGTCACCACTCCGACGCTGGTGCCACAACACAGCATACTCCAGAAGGTTTCAAATCTCCGTACAAACCCCGAACATAACACATCATCACAACATATCGTATCATCAAAACATATCATAAGCCATATCACAGCATAACTCCATAAACGGTACCCGACCCTATGGCGAGGTCTCGGGAGCCGTAACACATCATACTGCCGAATATGTCATAGTACGCACGATCACTAAACCGGCCCGGGATCCGGCGAACGATATCATAATAACATGCACGAGCGGAGTAGTGAGAAACTAATGCAATTTACATATAAAAACATTTATGTAAACTTAGTATAATCATATGATAACAAGTTGAGTAAGCTAGTTTGAATAACTGAACATATAGGACCTATCTCACCAAAGTATTTCTGATATCGGATTTGTAATTCAGAGTATATATAAAATATAACGGAGCCGCTAGAACATCATTCTTTGATAGCTAAAATCATAAGCAAAAGTTCCTTTTTGACATTATACAAAAATAAGTCGAATAGAGCAAACGAAGGAGGTCTCGGGGCTATTCGGCCCACCTCGGGTCAAGTCGAGGTGGCATACGTAATTTATGAAAATTAGACTCTATGGAGTCACCCATGAAAGTTTCAAGGGGATTCGGTTACGTTTATGACAATTATAGATGTTTGAGCATTTCTTTCCAACAAAGCAAAGGTTCTAATTCAATTTTGCTCAATGAAATAGTACCAAAAGTAAACTCGGATTTCTATGAACAGAATAATCCCCGAGGCTCAAATCCAAACCTAGTACACCTAGGACATGCCAAGAGAAGGAAAGGTATAGCTCTACATACCTTTTTCACTTCTTACGCTCGCCCAAACTCAATTCCCGTTTGCTCCAAAATCTACAATTGGTCACAATTACCAAATGTGAATTTCAAGCTTTTAAGAATTCAATCTTAAATCCATATTTGTCTACAGAAATTTCGGCAGCATTTCCCCTATAAATTTAACATCCCCGAGAATTAACTCGGCCATAATATCAACAACAACATCAAGAATCACAACAAAATACATTCTAACATAAATGTTCTTCCTTTCTACATTATGCAACAATTCCCATTCCCACTTCACACTTCCAACCCAATATCAACGTTCTCATATTCATTTACTAATTCAAAGTTATTCATACATAATTCAATAACATTTCAAGCAATACTCAAGGATTCAAGCAATCCCGCCAATTCCATATTCCATCCGAAACTTCAACAAATGCAACGAAACAACAAAGTCGCATTGTCTTCTTCCAAATTCATTAACAACAACCATAATCCACATTTTAGAACTCTACTTCCATAGTTACACAAAAACTATATTAAAAACATATAATTTCCTATAACAACATACAACCAATTTCAATGCCGACTTAAATCGTTAAACCTTTATTTACGTCATAAATGCTATAACGACACAATTACCAAACCAAATAAAATTTAATTCACCTGTCCCCTCACCACCATGGCTCACGGCCATGCACACACTTCACACTTCACACACACACACACCATGCACCTACACACCTCAATCCCATAATTTTCATGCAACTCTAATCACTATAACATATACACTTCTTCCATAACATAAAAGAATAGAATTATTACCTTTTTCTTCAAACTTCCACTTTCCGCAAACGTAGTTTTCTCGCTTAACTAATTATACCACGTCGAAGAGCGTCTTGAACTTAATAAGAATTCAAGAAGGAAGAGATTTTTGGATCAAAGTTGGAGGGCTAGAAATTTTTTTTTCTCTTTGTAGTTCGGTCGAATGGCCTTCTTGGCTCTCACTTTCTCTTTGTTTTGTTCTTTGTCTTGAATGTTCTAAGGATATGTATATATTAATCCCTCTTATTTAATTTATCACATGGATAAATTAATTTTTCCATGGGCTTGGGCTAGCATGGCCGGCCACCCCTATAGGAATTGGGCCTCATTTTTCTCTTATATTTTTTAGCCCAATTAATTGTGAATATTATTTTGTAATTCACGAAACTAATTTCTAAAATTCCAATTTTGCCCTTGGCCTTCCTCCGTATTTCTGCAACAATATTTTTCATGAATAACACACATATGTGAAATAAAATAAAATATAGCCCTCATTTCCTACAAAGCAAGATTATTCCAATTTTTTCCAAATACGCAAAAGTGCGGGATATAACACAGATCTTTTGATATAGACTTATGTATATGTCCAGGGGTACGGCGGGGCCCTGTCCCGTCATATTTCACTTTTATACTCTTAGAGGTCTGTAGACATGTGTGGGTTGTATATGGGTTGTGGTCAGATGTGTCGATATGGTTTGTTTTGGATATTTCCGTATGTAGTGGTAGCCTTGTCGGCTTGCGTATTGTGTTATGATTTGGTTGACTGTGACTCCTCAGGAGACAGGTTTATGATATGTGACGCGATGAATCTTTAGTTGCTGTTACAAGTCCTCATTCTGTCCGTAGTTTTAGTCTGACTATACCTAACAGGTTTGTATACGAGTGTCCAGCTCGGGCACTGGTCATGGCCCACGGGGTTGGGTCATGACAAAAGGTGACTTAAAACATAACATCCCTATCACTAATAATAGTTTTAGGTATACCATGTAATTTAACTACTTCTTTTACAAACAAATCAGCCACATGTGATGCATCATTACCTTCAAACATGGAATAAAGTGAGCCATTTTTGAAAATCTATCTACCACCACAAATATACTTTCCTTACCATGCTTAGTTCGAGGTAGACCTAACACAAAATCCATGGAAATATCAAGCCAAGGGGAAGTAGGAACATGTAAAGGAGTATAAAGACCATGTGGTAACACTTTCGATTTGGCTTGTTTACATTCAAGACATTAAGAGCACACTTTCTCAACATCCTTTCACATGCTTGGTCAAAAGAAATGTTCAACAAGTATATCCAAAGTTTTGGGCACTCCGAAGTGTCCCATGAGTCCACCACAATGTGCTTCCCTAACAAACAATTCACGCAAAGAGCAATTAGGGATACACAATTTATTTTCCTTAAAAAGAAATCCATCTTGAAGATTAAACCTGTCATAAGGACCCAACTTACATTCTACAAAAACCCTGCCAAAATCAGAATCATTAGCATAAAGGCCCTTGATTTGATCAAAACCCATCAACTTAGAAGTAAGAGTAGAGACAAAGACATACCTTCTTGACAGTGCATCAGTAACCACATTCTCCTTTCCTTGCTTGTAAGCAATCACATATGTGAAAGTTTCAATAAATTCAACCCATTTTGCATGCCTACGATTAAGCTTACCTTGGCTCTTCAAATATCTCAAGGATTCATGATCAGTCTTAACCACAAACTCTCTAGGCCATAAATAATGCTGCCATGTGGCTAAAGCCTTTACCAAAGCATATAGCTCTTTGTCATAAGTTGAGTAGTTCAATGTAGCTCCGCTCAACTTTTCACTAAAGTATGCAATAGGCTTGGACTCCTGCATCAAACAACACCTATTCCTTTTCTAGAAGCATCACATTCAACCTCAAAAGACGTAGAAAAATTAGGTAATTGCAAAAGAGGGGCAGAACATAATTTTTCTTTCAACAAGTTAAAAGCATCATCTTGGTCTTTCCCCCATGTAAAAACCTTATCTTTCTTGATAACTTCAGTTAGAGGAGCAGCAATAGTGCTAAAATCTCTAACAAATCTCCTATAAAAACTAGCAAGCCCATGAAAACTTCTAACCTCAGTTACACTCTTGGGTTTAGGTCACTCTTTGATTGCCTTGATTTTCGCTTCATCAACCTCAACTCCCTTAGAACTGACCACAAAACCTAAGAATACCACACGATCGACACAAAAGGCACACTTTTTGAGATTGGCAAACAATTGTTGTTTTCTAAGAACTTCAAAAACTTGTTTTTGGTGTTCTACATGCTCATCTAGAGTTTTAGAAAAGATCAAGATATCATCAAAATAAACCACCATAAACTTTCCATGAAAATCCTTGAAAACGTGATTCATCAATCTCATAAACGTGCTGGGTGCATAAGTCAAGCCAAAAGGCATAACTAACCACTCATAAAGCCTATATTTGTTCTTAGAAGTAGTTTTCCATTCATCTCCAGGATTCATTCCAAAATGATGGTAACCACTTTTTAGATCAATTTTAGAAAAGATTTTGGACCCATACAATTGATCCAACATGTCATCAAGACGAGGAATAGGATGACGATACTTTACCGTAATCTTGTTGATAGCTCGACAATCCACGCACATCCTCCAAGATCCATCTTTTTTGGGCACCAATAATACAGGAACTGAGCAAGGACTCAGGCTCTCTCGCACAAACCCCTTTTTAAGCAACTCCTCAACCTACCTTTGCAACTCCTTTGTCTCTTCAGGATTACTCATATAAGCAAGCCTATTTGGAATATGTGCACCAGGCACAAATTCAATTTGGTGTTCAATTCCACGCAAAGGTGGAAGAACTTTAGGAATATCTTCAGGAATGATATCATCAAAATCCTACAAAAGAGAAAAAACACTACTTGGCAAAGAAGAAGTTAGTAGCTCAGAATTAATCAAGACTTCTTTGTAAGTAAGTAGTATTATGGGCAGTCCCTCTTTTCTTGCATTCAAACATTCTTTGGCTTTTATACAGAGACTCTTTTGTTTCTTTTCCTTAGCCTCTTTCCTCTCACCAAAACTTTCTTTTTTTCCACTCAAACCCTCTTTTACCTCTTTGCTTAAGTTGCTGCCCTCTTTCTCTCTCTCTTGGCCATCTTTCATTTCTTTTCCCTCAACCTCACCTTTTTTCTGTCCACTTTGTTTTCCCATTGATTGCCTTAATCTCTTTTGATCTTCACACACCTGAGAAGGTGTTAAAGGTGCTAGAGTATACTTCTTGCCATTAAGCTCAAGTTAATATCTGTTCTTTCTTCCATCATGAAAAGTATTCCTATCGAACTACCATGGACGACCAAGCAAGATATGACAAGCTTGCATAGGAATGACATCACAAAGAGTATCATCCTCATACCTGCTAACATTGAATGAAATCATGCATTGTTTGTTGACTTTCAGTTCACCACTATCATTCAACCATTGGAGTCTATAGGGCTTATGGTGTTTCATGCATGCAAGCCCTAACGTATCTAACAAGTGTGAACTCACCACATTAGCACAACTACCACTGTCAATAATCATAGAACAAGTTCTCCCCCTTATCCCACACCTAGTATGGAATTTATTTTCCCTTTGTTCTTCACTATTGACTCCCAAATTGATAGCCATAATCCTCCTAACTACTGCAATCAAACCATCATTAAAAGGAAGTTCTACATTATCTTCACTCACACCTCCCTCTTCTTCCTCTTTCTCACTTTTTTTACTCTCATTTTCTTCATCAAGAATCTTCCTAGCTACCCCAACAAAACCAGTATTAGGCAACTCTACATCATCTTCACTCGCACCTCCCTCTTCTTCCTCCGCCTCACTTTTTTCACTCTCATACTTTTCATATTATTTCATGAGAATATTTCTTCTATTTGGACATTCATGCATCATATGCCCTCTTCCATGACATTTGTAACATTAAATAGAGCTAGAAGGTTTAGGTGATTTAGGATTAAAAGTTTTACCTCCCTCTTTGTCATCTACTTTGGCCTTCCCCTTGTCTTCTCGGGGCCTAGAAGTCACATCTTGTTTCGGCCATGGCTTCTTTGAATTGGAGTTTGGCCGACTCCTCCACGAGCTAGCTTGCTGCTTTCTTTTAATTTGCTTTTCTAGTTTTACATCCATATCCACTAACTCATCTAAAGTTACATATTGTTGTATCTCTACTACATCAACTATTTCTTTATTTAATCCATTAAGAAATCTAGCCATAGTGGCCTCTTCATCTACCATACAATTATCTTGGATCATAGCCATATCCATAGCTTTGAAGTATTCATCAACAGTCATGGTTCCCTGCTCCAATCTTTGAAGACGTATTTGTAGGTCTCTTTGAAAGTGGGAAGGCACGAACCTCTTCTTCATGGCTCTCTTCATCTCAGCCCAAGTAGCAATGGGTGGTTTTCCTTCTTGTTGTCTGACATAATAACAGATACGCGGAAGCAATAAATGAACAAGGAAAGTAAAAGGGATAGAAAGATAGACACAAGATTAGAGAGAATTAAGAAACCAAAACTATATTAAAGTCTTGACCTCCTAATTACACAACTAATTAGCACCTAACTCTTAAGTTGACCTCAAGGGAATTGAATTCCCAAGCAACCAACCTCTCAACAATCAAAGATCCAACAAGAGCCATCCATGGCCTCTCTCACAAGTTTCTCTCCCTAGAGACAACTCTCAAAATCACTCATAAATTTCTCAATTCATCCAAAGCTCCCCTTATTGAAATGTATAGTCTACTATTTATACTAAGAAAATAAGGAAGACAACTAGCTATATTACAATTATACCCTTAATGAAGTAAGGGCCTTGTTTAGATGTCTTCCATGGAAGTGAAACTTGAAAAGGCTTGCATTTATGTACTAGCCCCTTTTGTATGCATAGCCTCCTTCTCAAAATAGCCTCCCAAGCTATCTTCCATATCTTGAATGTGACGTTCTTGAAGCCTTCCCTCCAACCTATCTCCCATATCTTGAAGGCCATCCTATATGGACCTCCCGTGATCTTCAAAGACTCCATCTTCATGAAGCTCGACGGAGTTGGTCTTGTATCATTCTCCCCTTCTTGAAAAGGATTCGTCCTCGAATCTAAACCATGCAAAACCACAAAGGAGACAAACAAAAACCAAGACCTCAAAGGATGAGGGTTAGTTAGGGTGGAATAACCTACCACTATGCCAAGTAAGCACAAATTTGTGATATAGCCAAGTATCAACCATTTTCAAGCAACATAAACTCTCAAGTAGAGCACTAAGAACTTGGCTAACCCAAAGATTAAGAAATGAGGATAATCGATAAGAGCCAAGGGTTTCAAGACACCAAGTTGGCAGGAAATACAAATTATCCTCTATTGCAAAATGACACCATTCACACCAAGTTAAGACTTCACCGAGGTCAAAGGGAAAAAATACCCACATATCACAGGCAAAGCAACAACTAAGTACCCCTATAGGACCCCGCCCTCCATAAAATGCACTCCCAAAGAGATCATGAATGTCATCATATGCAAAACGATAATAAAGAAAGGTGTCACGCAAAATTACTTCATCTAGGGTGTCTTCAAATGTAGTTTCACTATTAAACTCAAAAGCATGGTCAATCATACTACTACTATTCGGAACACCCAAGGAAGAATTAGCAATTTGCAGACAAGTTTCACCTTCCTTTTGAACACTTCCCCTCCCAATAAGTGGATCACAATTCCTCAAGGGAGGATCTCCATCATAGGGAAGAGAGTTATCATCCCATAGTGGATTTTCAAATACCATGTAGTCACCAAAAGTGGCCACTCTTTCAACATTACAAAACATCCCACTAGGTATTTCACACTCAATAGTCATGTCTTCCTCAAATAAAGCATTATCCTTTACAAGAGAGTAATCCATGAACAATGAGGAGTCAAATCATGTCATTTCACTCTCAAAAGAACCAATGTCGTCTTTCAATGCATTTTCGCCCACATGACTATCTACATGGCATATATCACCACTACAAATTGGAGTCTTATCACGTGACACTAAAGTACGATCAAGAGACTCATTTTGACATGAAACAAACAAGGGTGAGATGTCACATTCTTTCAATTGACCAACTATATCAACATCATCACTAACTAGAGGTACATTAAACACATCACAAAGATCCTCAAGTGGTGAATTATCATTACAAGCAAGTTGATCAATACAAGTTTCAACACGAGTTGGTAGTATGTCAAACTCGCTAGAATTACTAACATGATGACCACATGACATTGTACTACCAATCAATTCACAAGTGTCAAGACTAGGTGGACACAAATCGATCTTACAAGAAGAATCAAATTGGTCATCTAAAGGATCAACTAGTGTTTGAGCACCTTCATTCGATAATGCACTATCATTCAAAGCACAAGTGTCAACACTAGGTGGACACAAATCAAGCTTACAAGAAGGATCAATTCGGTAATCAATAGGATGAACTAGTGTGGGGACACTTTCAACAACGGCATTACTAATACACGACAAAGAAGCATTAGGATTAATGCAAGGTAAACTAACTTTCATACTTGACTTGACATTAAAATCGCACAAAGATGTAGGAGTATAAGGATAAGTGATCTTACCTTGATGTCCATGTAAGCTCCTTTGACCAATGGAAGGAATGGTTGGGGCCGCCGTCCTTACCTTTAAACATGGGGTTTTCTCAAAAGAGGTACCCTTCAAAGATTCATTTCTTCTCACATGGGGCTTGGGATATTGGCCTCTCAATATCCTTTTCATGTCTTCCCAAGTCTTTACTGGACTCCTCACTCGTCTCCCACAACATTTCATATACTCCCAATATTGGACAAGCTTTGAGTCAAAAGTTTTAACGGCTAAGTCCATCTTCATTTCTTGTGAATAGTTGTAGCTAGCGAAGATTTCATCTATTATGGACTACCATTTCTCATATTCTTCTCCACTAGCTTCCCTAGCGAAGGTAGGCCATTTCACATGGGTATCTCGCATTTTTGCACTTGGACTCTTCCGAGAAAGTATGCATTGAAAGAGCAATTTGCCTTTCTTGTCCACTACATATCGATACCAATCTTGTTCATGTGGGATTCCATGCTTTTGGAACCAAGGGACTCTTAAATATATGTGGAAATTATCCATTGGAAGCATATCACACTAAACCTCTTCTTGGTACTCGCCAAGTGAAATGGATACCATCACCCTCCTATCAACCAAATATCCTCCCTCGTCATAATAAGGATTTCGCCTAATCACACAAGGTAGCCTTAACTCTTTAACCGCATGAGGGGTGATGAAATTGGTGTAACAATCGTCATCAAGCACAAGGGTTCCCTCTCTACCACAAAGTTTTACCTTGGTCTCCATGAATCGCCTCTTTGGAACCACCTTCTTTTGCATAGGACGACTCCAACTAGTACTCACATTCCCACTCATGCCTCTTTGCTTCGGATAGTAAGTACTCGAGTCGTCTTCATCTTCATGATGAATAGCACAAGAATTTTCAGCCTCATTATCTTTACCATACGAATCATAACAAGGGTCTTCTTCATACCTATCGTCCTCATGGGACACATGAGAACCACTCTCATCATATTCTCCGTCAAAATAGTAATTCTCTCCTCGAACTTCCTCATGATCACCATTCCCCATATAGCCCTCATATTCCCCATCGTCACACCCTTGATAGCTCCTATAGTCCTCCCCTTCATAACTACAACCATCATCGTAATAATAATCATAATCTCCACCATATGAATCGAAATCCATGGAGAAGTACCTGCAAAGAACACTTAGCAAACACGTTAGTAGTAAAGAAACCTTACCACACTCGTATTTACACTCGTTTGTGCTCGGCTACACCACTCAATGAACTCACACACTCTTTGCCTTTTACCACTCAAATGGATTGGCCGGTGTTGATTCTCGATTGGATTCGGTTGCTTGCAAGGTGCACAATTGCTACTTGAGGTCGGAATGGATTCTTGTTAGACTCGAAGAAAGAGAACGACTCAATTAAAAAATAAACGCACTTGAACCAAGAAATTAACAACGAAGCAAAAACGAAGAAAAGCACGAAAGAAATGCGAACACAAGAATTAGTAAACACAAGTAGGAACAACTACTAAATGGATACTAGTTGAGAAACACAAGATAATGGAATGCAAAAAATCGGAAAATAAATAAAATTTCAGTCCCTAGTAGGTGATAATTTGAAAACGCGGTCTTGAAGCCCCAATTGATCTAAGGTATCAATTTGAAGTAACGAAAATTTAAAAATTTCTATACTCGTTTTTTTTGTTCCTTACCTAAGAAATAAGGAGACAAACAACCAACCAAGGATCAAGGGAATTTTTTTTTTTTTGAAAAGAAGTGAAGGAATTGAATCAAATGTACCATTTCGTTGTTGGAATTTACGGTCTGAACTGGGGTAGGTATACGGTCCGTATGTTTTTGACAGACCGTAGATGTTGTCCGTAAATGGGGAACAGAATCTACGAATTTGGACTTCAGATTTACGAAAGGTACTTCTTCAATTATACGGTCCGTATATGGTCACCGTAAATCAGCCACAGTAGCGTAGCAAATCTCACTCCAATCTACGGTTGGGGACTGCTCTCAAATCTACGGACCGTATCTTATTTACGGTCCGTATATAGCAACCGTAGATCTCCAACAATGTTCAACTTTTCCAAGCTTCAATTTGACGGACTGGATTAACGGCCCGTACTTCTTTTACAATCCATGAATTTGGATCGTATCCTTGCTTCAGTGACGACGTATAGCACGTATTTTCATGGATCTTGGGTTGGGTTTGTTGACTCTTTTGACACAACGGACCCACTCAACCTAGGACCATTCCATTTGGGGCTAAAAACACACTTTTTCAAAATTTGGGTATAAACTTTTGGATCTCACTTTCCTTTTGAGTCTTCTTCCCCACTTGAATCTATGAAGATAGCTCAAGAACACATGAACATTCAAATTTCTAGCTACCTTCAGATCAACTCATTTTACCCTCAAATTTCGGATTTAGGCTCTCTTAACCTAGTAGAACAAAGCCCAATGGTTATCAACTCCCAATTTCGTCACAAATCAAAACCCACCAAGTTGTTCTTCAACTTTTTCTAAAGCTTCAACCCAACAATGGTAGATTCTTCAATATTGACCCGAATGACACAAAATTTGAAGATTTGAAACCTTAACGTACTAAGGAACAAGAATCTAATAACAAAACAACAAAACAAACCCAAAAAATTTTTGGTGGAAAATTTCCAGATTTTTTTAGCAACAAACCCTAGGCTAGATTTGATATAACAAATCTAATCCAAGCTCTGATACCAATTGATACAATAACGGATACACGGAAGCAATAAATGAACAAGGAAAGTAAAAGGGATAGAAAGATAGACACAAGATTAGAGAGAATTAAGCAACCAAAACTATATTAAAGTCTTGACCTCCTAATTACACAACTAATTAGTACCTAACTCTTAAGTTGACCTCAAGGGAATTGAATTCCCAAGCAACCAACCTCTAAACAATCAAAGATCCAACAAGAGCCATCCATGGCCTCTTTCACAAGTTTCTCTCTCCAGAGACAACTCTTAAAATCACTCATAAATTTCTCAATTCATCCAAAGCCCCCCTTACTGAAATGTATAGTCTACTATTTATACTAAGAAAATAAGGAAGACAACTAGCTCTATTACAATTATACCCTTAATGAAGTAAGGGCCTTGTTTGGATGTCTTCCATGGAAGTGAAACTTGAAAAGGCTTGCATTTATGTACTAGCCCCTTTTGCATGCATAGCCTCCTTCTCAAAATATCCTCCCAAGCTATCTTCCATATCTTGAATGTGACGTTCTTGAAGCCTTCCCTCCAAGATATCTCCCATATCTTGAAGGCCATCCTATATGGACCTCCCGTGATCTTTAAAGACTCCATCTTCATGAAGCTCGACGGAGTTGGTCTTGTATCATTCTCCCCTTCTTGAAAAGGATTCGTCCTCGAATCTAAACCTTGCAAAACCACAAAGGAGACAAACAAAAACCAAGTCCTCAAAGGATGAGGGTTAGTGTTAGGGTGGACTAACCTACCACCATGCCAAGTAAGCATAAATTTTTGATATAGCCAAGTATCAACCATTTTCAAGCAACATAAACTCTCAAGTAGAGCACTAAGAACTTGGCTAACCCAAAGATAAAGAAATGAGGATAATCTAAAAGAGCCAAGGGTTTCAAGACACCAAGTTGGCAAGACATACAAATGATACTCAATTGCAAATTGACACCATTCACACCAAGTTAAGACTTCACTGAGGTCAAAGGGAAAAAATACCCACATATCACGGGCAAGGCAACAACTAAGTACCCCAATAGGACCCCGCCCTCCATAAGATGCACTCCCAAAAAGATCATGAATGTCATCATATGCAAAACGATAATAAAGAAAGGTGTCACGCAAAATTACTTCATCTAGGGTGTTCTTCAAATGTAGTTTCACTATTAAACTCAAAAGCATGGTCAATCATACTACTACTATTCGGAACACCCAAGGAAGAATTAGCAATTTGCAGACAAGTTTCACCTTCCTTTTTGTCACGACCCAGCCCCGTGGGCCATGACTAGTGCCCGAGCTGGACAGCCATATGTATACCTGTTAGACATAATCAGACTGACACTATAGACCAGATGGAAATCGACATAGACCCAACGATTCTCAACGTCACATATCAAGATAATTTGTCCCCTGCGGAGTCTCGACCAGCCACAACGAAATCAAATACGCAAGCCGACGAGACTGCCACTATATGTCAATATACTACACAAGCCGACAAGGCTGCCACAACCAACAGAAACATCCACAACAACTATATAGACATAGCTGATCATAATCTATATACACCCCACACACATGTCTACAGACCTCTAAGAGTACTAACAGTGAAATATGACGGGACAGGGCCCTGTCGTACCCCTGGACAACCATATATAAATACATCAGAAGATCTGTACCAAAAGTCTAGGCTCTGGAAAACGGAGCTCTCCAAGACAGTTGACTGGAAATCCTAAGCTGGGGGATCGCCGAATCGAGCGTCTGTACCTACGGGCATGAAACGTAGCCCCCCGAAGGAAGGGGGTCAGTACGGAATATGTATTGAGTATATAAAGCATAAGAACATCAATTAAGATGAATCGTAAAAACCAGTCTCAATAATTGAATGCATCTGTGGCTAACATCTGTGAATATCTGCGTAACCCGATATGACTGAAACTGACTCTATGGCGTATGATAGGCATAGATTACAATATAACTGATAGTGCTGTGGAACGTACAACCCGATCCATATATAATATAATAGTGCCGAGGAACGTACGGCCCGATCCATATATATAATATGTTAGTGCCGAGAAACGTACGGCCCGATGAGGAACGTACGGCCCGATCCATATATATAATATGTTAGTGCCGAGGAACGTACGACCCGATCCATATATATAATATGTTAGTGCCGAGGAACGTACTGCCTGATCCATATATAATAGAATATATACAAATGCATGTAAAACTCGGAAAAGGATACTCTGAACCCCTCTGGTGACATAAGAAGCTAATATGAAAAGTCTCTGGGAGTTATGGACATAAAACATAGGAGGCCAACGATACAAATATCTCTACACTCTCTAAGAACAGAGTCTTTCGAACTTGCTTGCTCACTGTGTTCGTTCATATGATAAGGATCATGCCAAAAAGAAAGAAAGGATAACTTTACATACCTGTTAAAGGTTATTCGTAATCACGTTCGCTATGTCGCCCCTTAGCCTATTTAATATGAAAGTAACGCTATCGTTATAACTATACTTCCTAGCTTATAAATATGTAACCAATCGCTTATAGGATTAATCTTTTAATTCATACTTTCTTAATTAGGATTTTCATTAGTTAAGGACTTAACAGAAATCGGGCAGCATCTCCCCTATATGTTCGCCTAACCCGAACTTCCAATTAACCTCCTATTATCACAGAAATACCAACAATGACAATAATAGAGATATGCATATAAAACCCTTACAATTCAGCCCATAAACAATTTTAACAATCCAACAACCCTTCCTAACCATTTTTCAATCCAATTCGTTACGTTTCAAGGTTATACACCGAACAAACCAACACACACTTTGTATAGGATACATTATACACTTCCTTTTTTCCAAATTTAGAATCCACATCAACAACAACACGACCACAACACGAATAACAACATGTGAACATAAATTGTACTTTTAATCCTTTTCAACCCATAATTTCATATAACAACAATTTCATGCAATTTCTTACTTCCAATCTCACCCAATCCAATTTTAATCCTTCCTCTACAACACCATCAATACAATTATACCACAAAATAAGAAAATCTTACCTTAATATACTCGGAGGAATTTCTACACTTGTTTGCTCCAATTTCACAATTTGTTCTTCCTCGATTCAATATCCAATGTTGCTATCACCTCCTTGAACTTGTAATTCACTTGGAACTTGATCAAAATATGCATCAAAACAATTTTGCTCAATCACCATGGTTGGCCGAGAGCTTGGTAGCCATGGAAGTTATATTTCTTTTCTCTAAGTTTTAACTTTAAGAAATGGAATGAAAATGGCTTGTTTGTTGATCATTAAACCATATATATATGGTTGTCCATTAATAGACATGTGCCCCTCCCCCCTTATGACTCACTAATTGATTTCTTGATTTGTCATTTTTTTTCGGGTGGGGCCCACAAATAGTAATTAAATTAATTAATCTTAATTAATCATTAATCCTTACTTAATAATCTAATCATAATTAATTAGTCCCTAATCTCCAATAATATTTCTACATTAAATAAAATTTATAAACAATTTGTGTACTAATTAAAATTGAAAATTAAAAGTTCTTGTTTCATATCCGAAAATAATCCCGTCTTTAACTTAAGTCGATTAGCTTGCGAATAACTCGACGTATAAAAAAATATGAGATATAACATCCTTCCCCCCTTTAGAACATTCATCCTCGAATGTTGAATTGGTCCTGTAAGGTCTTATAAACATTTTGGGAAAGTCTTTCTTTTCACTATAACATATAGTTTCATCGATTAATCAATATAATCAAGTGAGGAGTTTAAGCTACCTGTAGGCATAGGGAACAAGTAAGGTGTTACATCCCGTATTTTGTACATTCAGATATTTCGAGATAATCGCGATAAGTTAAGGGCAAGACTATTTTTTTCTGATTTTATTCTAATACACAAGTTGGTTATTAGTAGTATGGAAATATTGAGAAAGGCTAGGGGTAAAAAGGGAAAAAATTAAAAGAAGGTTCATGATAAGGACACATATGGCCGTGTGGGTCCCACCCATGGCTTGGCCAATTAACTCAAGCCATAAGTGGGGGCATGTGTCCACCTTGTATTTGTAGGAACTAAGTATCTATATATATATATATATATATATATATATATATATATATATGTATAGTTGAGAGATGACATAGCAAGACATATTTATTTTCTTCAGAACTTGAGAAACTTCAAGAAGAGAGGAGAACCATTCGGCCAAGCTAGCCGAATTTGGTGCCATGAAAAATTGATCAAAAAAATAATAATTTTCTTCTAGCATTTCAGCCAATTGTATGGCCCTTATTAACGTGGAGTAGTTGTTGGAGCAAGCAAAGCGTTAATTTGTGCAATTTGCAAACCCTAGCCAAGTTGAGAAGTTAAAGGGTAAAGGTAAGATTTAATCTCCTTTTCTATGTGTTAGGGATGATTTGTGAGTGTTGTAGTATGTAGAAATGGATGAAATTCATGAAATATGTGTGTGTGGGTTGTGGCCGTATAGGGGCTGCCTTGGTAAGATGTGATGAATTGATTTTATTTAACATTTTTGGTTGTTGTTGTTGTGGATTCAATGATGAAAATGAAGGTTTGATGGCTTAAAATGAAGTTGTAATCGTTGTGGGTTTTTGTAGAAGTTAATGTGACGTTAGCATGGTTTCTTGTATTTGCATGAATGATGTTGTTAACGCGTGGTTGTTGGTATAATTCATGAACTTGGAAGCGAGGAATGTGTTGTTATTGTTCTTATTGAGTTTGGAAGATTGTGAGTTGGGTTGTTGTGGTTAATTTGAAAATAAATGGAATGCCGTCGAATTATGTAGAAAGGAGTTACCAACGTTAGAACGCGTTTTGAATTAATTGTTGAAGTTGTTAATGTGGTTGTTGGTATTGTTGTTGATGATTTGGCCGAGTTGAATTGTCGGGGTTTGTTGAATTTATAGGGGAAATGCTGCCCGAATTTCTATAGGTGAAGTGCTAGCTTAGAATCGGATTCCTTATTACTTATAGCTAATGTTTGCTATCTTCTGACGTTGTTGTAGATCTTGGGAAAGCCGAGACTTAAGTTCGGATTAGCTTAGGAAGCGGACAAGATATGTAAGGCTAACCCTTTCTTTCTTTTGGCATGTCCTTGAGCTAAGTAAGATATGACACGCACCTTGGGGTAACTCTATTCTTTAGTTCCGAGCTTGTTTACGATTCTTATTCACTTCTTGACACTAGCATACTTAGTATAGTCGAGCCTATTGTATGATTGAATAGCGAGCAAAGCATAAAGAGTCCCTATTCCTAAAAGGGTTCTATAAGGATTGATGTCCCTAACTTTCATAGACGGTCTCGGATTGATTTGGTACGTTCGTAGAGGTTTCTGTAATGACTAACGTCCATAACTTTCTTATGCTAACTCAGATTGACTCGAAACGTGTCTATAATCCTTCAAGTGTCGATTAGTGTACTTATCTGTTGAGTCCAAAAAATTGATTTATATGCTTATGGTTTCTCACTACTCTGCTCGTGCATGCTGTCATTACTTCCTTCACTGAGTCCCGGGCTAGGACACGTTCTCGTGCGTAATTCCACTACATTGTTCACCGAGTCCCTCACTAGAGGGCCGGGACACGTTATATGTATATGTACATGATGATATGATGATACGGGGATGGCGGCCAGGACGGCATATGATGACTCTATTCACTGAGTCCCTCACTAGAGGGCCGGGACACGTTATATATATATATATAAGATATATGATGTTGGCATGCATGAATTTATTCACCGAGTTCCTCACTAGAGGGTCGGGACACGTTATATATATATGGTATATGATGTTGATACGCATGATTTTCATTTCACAAGGCAAGTGTATTGATGTTTTTAAAAGTCATACTTGTTTCTGGTAAATCTCTATTCTAGTTATGATCCTTTTTATTATATTTTATGCCTTACATACTCAGTATATTGCTCGTACTGACGTCCCTTCTTGTGGACGCTGCGTTTCATGCCACGCAGGTGTATACAAACGAGTGGAGGATATCTTAGTAGATGTTCCAGCTGGATTGGTGAGCTCTATTTCCTTCCGGAGTGTTGCCGAGTCAGAGTATCTACGTTATGGTATATTGATTTATGTTAGAGACTTTGCAGATAGAGTCACGTATATAGCATGTCAGTCTTGTAAGCGGCTCTGCAAGCCGACGTACCATTATGCATTATGTTACAAATCCCATATGATTACAGATTCTACTTGATTTGCGAACGACGAAAAGAATGGTTTTGACAGGTTTTCATTATGCATTACATTTCGTGATTTAAGAGTCCAGTGAGGTTATGAACGTAACGAGAACCAGCGGGTTCGCTCGGCTCTGTGTAAGGGGTCGGGTGCCCATCATACCCTATCGGGATTGGGGTGTGACAAATTGGTATCAGAGCAGTTCGTCCTAGGGGTTGCCTGCAAAGTCGTGTCCAGTAGAGTCCTGTTTATGGGTGTGAAGCCGGCTACACTTATAAACAGGAGGCTGCAGGGCATCTAGGAATTATTGACCTTCTTTCTGTCTTAGATCGTGCGATAGATCCAAGTCATAGGAAATGAGATTCCTTATACTAACCTTTGATCTTAGCGGAAGCACAATATCGACGGGAGGAGGTGAGTGATGATATGAGAAGTCACGGAGGTAAGTTCCGATATTTTTGTTCTTTTACCTGAAATTGGGGACCCTGGGTGGCTGGGATATTTCGTATACATATGTATGCCCTGTAAGGCATTGTTGGTAATTGCAGCGTGCAGATTTTTGAATAGTAAGAATTGTAAAGGAGACCCTGTCAGAATTTTTCAAAATCAGGTCGCTTAGTTAGGTACACTTAACAGGAAGAAGCGTGGAAAGGAAATATCGTAAATAGAAAATAAGTGGGATGCGTTGTTTTAGAGGAGTTATGGATTTGGCATGGCATGAGGAACGATTGCGAGAAAGACGATTAGCAGCCCGAAGGATTAAAATGGGTTACATTCGAGGTTTAGTAGGAGCAAGGTCTATTGGGCGATTCAAGGAAAGTCGACCAATGAGTTCTGTTGTAGATTATTATATAAGAGTGGCAAGCGGAAGTCCAAAGAGGTGGATAATCGAGTATTTATAAGTAATGGCGATGAAGGTGTGTTCGCTACCATCGGGAATCTAGAAATCTAGGACGAAAGGTAGTCATACACATAGGTGAATGGTGAATATTGAGGATTGAAAAGGTTAAAATAGTAATCGATAAAGGAGAGATATGTGTTACGAGAATGTTTTGGAATCTGTTAAGACTTCAATTTGTTCCAGATTATGCGGTGAAGGTCATGCGGTAAGGTGGATGCGATTATATCAGCATCAATGCACCGGATTTCATCGGAGTTTCAAGGTTAAGCGTGCTAAGGTGAGAGAAATCTTACGATGGGTGACCCCTGGGAAGTGTGCAAGAAATCCTACAAATCCAGACATGAGAGACAAATAAGAAGCTAGAATATCCTAAAGGAAGTTAGAGTATGCGGAGTGGTTAGAAACCTTAAGGAGGTCGCGTAGGACGAGGCGGACTAGATCGGTGAAGAGAAGGAAGGTGCATCACGACTCTAGAACTAGGATGAGGTTGAATAGCATTTGAAAATATTTTGTAAGCGAGATGGTAGTAAATATATATATATGTATGTATGCATATGGTATCCTATTTATGAATGTATCGATGGGCATGTGTATCCCAGCAACCGGTGTTACGGTATAGAAGGCATCAATCGAGCAGGGGTACCGAAGTTGAAGTGACAACAAAAAAATAAACGGTACAAGTGTTACAAGGTAAGCTGATGTTATTTTCGCTACAGGTTAAGATTGGAAAGTTCTAATACAACGATATTTGGAAAAGAAAGAGAGTGAGTAAATGGAAGGCAAGGAGATCAAAATGTCAGAAAAAGTGAAAAATAAGAAACATGATTGAGCAAAGCCTCCAAAAGAAACGACGGGCAAAGCACGAGACTATTTGGGTAAAAATTCAAAGGTAGGCATGTGAAACGGATAGAGTATGGTAATATGGAACAAAAGAGGAATGTGTGGGGTTCGAAAACCGATTTCAATAAGTGGGGCTAAAAGAATAGTGACCACGACAAGGAATATGAAGTAAGAGAAAGAATGATTAAGCCTCGCAACGATACTAAAAAAAAAATTCCAACTCTTGAAAAATATATATTTTTTTTAAAAAAGGGATAAATGTGTAACCATATTGATGTGGTAGCTTCGGACATGGAGAAGCTTTCCTAAAGAGATGACTTAGAAATGAAACGGATTTGCGCGTTTAAAGTAATATTTCACGGACTTCGGAAACGATACTATAAATAATAAAAGGAGAAAGGTGCTCGAGGAGGAAGAAACCCAAGGAAGGCTAAGGATGAAAGTAGGAAAGGTGTACCAATGGGCTGATTGAAGGAAAAGGAGAGTATATAGGAGGAAAGTAATTAAAAATCTCTAATCATGAGAGTAAGAAGGATACTTTAATAAGTTAGCGGCAGAAAACTAATTACTCATCAAGGAAAGAACAAGGATGATGAGTCGGTACAATTGATTAGAAAATTAATGATACGAGGCAAGATCTTCCGTAAAGACCTAGAGGCTCGATTATAAGGGAAATAGAATGAAGTATAAGGAACGTGCATGGAAGACCACTCGGCCGAAGCATCATAAAGATAGATAAAGATTCGATGAACGAAGGTAGAGAGAGTGTAAACTATAAGAATTCTATGCTAAGATCAAAAGTAGCAGGACGCTCGAAAAACATGGATGCACAGCTGCAACACAAACGCGTAGTTAAGAAGAATTACGAGTAAGTGAGCTAAATGGGTGAAAGGATTAATAGTGGATGGAAAGATATGGGAATATTGACAAGAATGACGATATAGGCGCAAATGAAAGAAAAACTTATGGTAAGAAGTTTTCGATTTGTTATGCGCAGAGTCGGAAAGAAATACGAGGAGTAAGGTATAATCGAAGACTTCATAAAAGGATATAGTGAATCTCGACGTCCCCATGAACTTGTGAGTTCAGGACACCTTTAGTCATAAAAGACAGAGGTATGGAAAGACGAAAAAGAAGGCATCGGAATTGGATACCTTTATGAGTATTCTAGTTAAATACGAGAGTGTAAGTAGCAAGAAGATAGACAAGTCAGACCATACGATGACGGAACCCCGGCCTTAAGAAGATAGTGAAGGGCGGTAGATAATTATCGAAGACGAGGGTACTCGAAGACTATTGGTGTATCAGGATCTCCTTAATGAGGGGGGGGGGGGGGGGGGAGAACATATTATATTAGACTTAAAAGGAATCACGACATTTTCAAGGTCCAGAGGAGGAAAATTTATTAGTTCGGGGCCAGAGTTCAAAACATATCGGCATATCAGGAGGATACTTGAAAGAAGTGGAAACGAATTGACAATAAGTGTACCATGAGGCAGATATTCCAAAGACCGCATTTAGGACCCGATACGGGCACTACGAGTTTAGGGTGATGTCTTTTGGGTTGACCAACGCCCCAGCAGTGTTTATGGACCTGATGAACCAAGTATTCAAGCCGTTCCTAGATATGTTCGTGATTGTATTTATTGATGATATCCTGGTCTATACACGATCAGAAGAGGAGCATGCAGATCATCTGAGGGCGGTACTTGGGGTACTCCGGCACCAGAAATTGTATGCTAAATTCTCTAAATGTGAATTCTGGTTGACTTCAGTGGCATTTTTGGGGCATATCATTGGAGCTGATGGCCTTCGGGTGGGTACACAGAAAATTGAGGCCGTAAAGGCTTGGCCGAGACCGACGACACCTACTGAGGTACGTAGTTTTCTGGGATTGGTAGGATATTATAGGAGATTTGTGAAGAAGTTTGCTTCGATTGCAGCGCCATTAACGAAGCTGACTCAGAAGGCAGCTAAGTTCCAGTGGACTGATGCTTGTGAACGAACCTTCCAGTTGCTGAAAGAAAAGTTGACTACAGCTCCAGTTCTGACTCTCCCTGAAGGACCAGACGGTTATGCCATTTATTGCGATGCTTCCGGTGTTGGGATAGGTTGTGTATTAATGCAGCATGGCAGGGTTATAGCCTACGCCTCCCGACAGTTCAAAAAGCACGAAAGAAATTATCCAACTCATGATATGGAGCTAGCAGCAGTAATTCATGCTTTAAAAATACGGAGACATTTTCTATATGGCGTCCATGTTGATATTTATACGGACCACAAGAGCCTTCAGTACATCTTTAAGCAGAAGGAGCTGAATTTGCGACAAAGGAGATGGTTAGAGTTGCTAAAAGACTACGATGTCGATATTCTATATCACCCTGGAAAAGCCAACGTAGTAGAAGATGCGCTCAACCGTAAGTCCATGGGCAGCCTGACGGACGTGCAGCCCGGAAGGAAAGAAAGGGTTCGTGAGATTTACCAGCTAGCTAGTCTTGGAGTCCGTTTGGCTGATTCTGGAGATCATTTCAAGAAGGATTGGGGACCCAGGTAAGTCTTAGTACCGCGTTCCACCCACAGTCTGATGGACAGGCCGAGCGTACTATTCAGATGCTAGAAGATATGTAGCGGGCCTGTGTTATTGACTTCAAGGGTAGCTGGGATGATCATTTGCCACTTATTGAGTTTGCTTACAATAATAGTTACCATTCTAGCATCCAGATGGCGCCGTATGAGGCCCTGTATGGCAGGAAGTGCAGGTCACCGATCGGTTGGTTCGATGTTGGCGAAACTAAGTTAATCGGCCCAGATATAATTCAGCAGGCAGTTGATAAAGTGAAACTCATTCAGGAACGGTTACTGGCAGCCCAGAGTCGACAGAAATCATATGTCGATAATCGACGTCGAAACTTAGAGTTCCAGGTTGGCAATTGGGTATTTCTGAAAGTGTCACCCATGAAGGGTATAATGAGATTCGGCAGGAAGGGAAAGCTCAGTCCGAGGTATATTGGACCTTATCAAATTGTCCGTAGGGTTGGAAAGGTCTCCTATGAATTAGAGTTACCATCTGATTTAGAAGCAGTGCATCCAGTGTTCCACGTGTCCATGCTTCGTAAATACATTGGGGACCCTTCCATAGTGTTTCCCATAGATGATATCCAAGTGACAGAGGAGCTATCCTACGAGGAACAACTTATAGCCATACTGGATCGTCAGGTAAGAAGATTACTCACCGAGATGTGGCTTCTGTTAAGGTATTATGGCGAAACAATAACAGAGAGGAGATGACATGGGAAGCCGAGGAAGAGATGAAGAAGTACCCCTATTTATTTCCTATGCCTACAGGTAATCTAAATTTCTAAAGTGGTTATGTTGATTGATGAATGAACTGTATGTGATAGCTATAAAAGAGATCTCCCCGAAGTGCTATAAGACCCCATAAGACCAGTTCAACATTCGAGGACGAATGTTCTAAAGGGGGGGGGGGGAGGATGTTACATCCCTTATTTTGTACATTCGGATATTTTGAGATAATCGCGATAAGTTACGGGCAAGACTATTTTTTTTCCGATTTTATTCTAATACACAAGTTGGTTATTAGTAGTATGGAAATATTGAGAAAGGCTAGGGGTAAAAAGGGAAAAAATTCAAAGAAGGTTCATGATAAGGCCATATATGGTCGTGTGGGTCCCACCCATGGCTTGGCCAATTAACTCAAGCCATGAGTGGGGGCATGTGTCCACCTTGTATTTTTAGGAACTAAGTATATATATATATATATATAGTTGAGAGATGACATAGCAAGACATATTTATTTTCTTCACAACTTGAGAAACTTCAAGAAGAGAGGAGAACCATTCGGCCAAGCTAGCCGAATTTGGTGCCATGAAAAATTGATCAAAAAAAAATAATTTTCTTCTAGCATTTCAACCAATTGGAAGGCCCTTATTAACGTGGAGTAGTTGTTGGAGCAAGCAAAGCGTTCATTTGTGCAATTTGCAAACCCTAGCCAAGTTGAGAAGTTAAAGGGTAAAGGTAAGATTTAATCTCCTTTTCTATGTGTTAGGGATGATTTGTGAGTGTTGTAGTATGTAGAAATGGATGAAATTCATGAAATATATGTGTGTGGGTTGTGGCCATATAGGGGCTGCCTTGGTAAGATGTGATGAATTGATTTTATTTAATATTTTAGGTTGTTGTTGTTGTGGATTCCATGATAAAAATGAAGGTTTGATGGCTTAAAATGAAGTTGTAATCGTTGTAGGTTGTTGTAGAAGTTAATGTGACGTTAGCATGGTTTCTTGTATTTGCATGAATGATGTTGTTAACACGTGATTGTTGGTATAATTCATGAACTTGGAAACGAGGAATGTATTGTTGTTGTTCTTATTGAGTTTGGAAGATTGTGAGTTGGGTTGTTGTGGTTAATTTGAATATAAATAGAATGCCGTCGAATTATGTAGAAAGGAGTTACCAACGTAAATGCTGCCCGAATTTCTATAGGTGAAGTGGTAGCTTAGAATCGGATTCCTAAATACTTATAGCTAATGTTTGCTATCTTTTGACGTTGTTGTAGATCTTGGGAAAGCCGAGACTTAAGTTCGGATTAGCTTAGGAAGCGGACAAGATATGTAAGGCTTACCCTTTCTTTCTTTTGGCATGTGCTACAGCTACGTAAGATATGACACGTACCTTTGGGTAACTCTATTCTTTAGTTCCGAGCTTGTTTACGATTCTTATTCACTTCTTGACACTAGCATACTTAGTATAGTCGAGCCTATTGTATGATTGAATAGCGAGCAAAGCATAAAGAGTCCCTATTCCTAAAAGGGTTCTATAAGGATTGATGTCCCTAACTTTCATAGACGGTCTCGGATTGATTTGGTACGTTCGTAGAGGTTTCTGTAATGACTAACGTCCATAACTTTCTTATGCTAACTCAGATTGACTCGAAACGTGTCTATAATCCTTCAAGTGTCGATTAGTGTACTTATCTGTTGAGTCCAAAAAATTGATTTATATGCTTATGGTTTCTCACTACTCTGCTCGTGCATGCTGTCATTACTTCCTTCACTGAGTCCCGGGCTAGGACACGTTCTCGTGCGTAATTCCACTACATTGTTCACCGAGTCCCTCACTAGAGGGCCGGGACACGTTATATGTATATGTACATGATGATATGATGACATGATGATATGATGATACGGGGATGGTGGCCAGGAAGGCATATGATGACTCTATTCACCGAGTCCCTCACTAGAGGGCCGGGACACGTTATATATATATATATATATATATATATATATATATGATATATGATGTTGGCATGCATGCCTTTATTCTTCGAGTCCCTCACTAGATGGCCGGGACACGTTATATATATATGGTATATGATGTTGATATGCATGATTTTCATTTCACAAGGCAAGTGTATTGATGTTTTTAAAAGTCATACTTGTTTCTGGTAAATCTCTATTCTAGTTATGATCCTCTTTATTGTATTTTGTGCCTTACATACTCAGTACATTGCTCGTACTGACGTCCCTTCTTGTGGACGCTGTGTTTCATGCCACGCAGGTGTATACAGATGAGTGGAGGATATCTTAGTAGATGTTCCAGCTGGATTGGCGAGCTTCATTTCCTTCCGGAGTGTTGCCGAGTCAGAGTATCTACGTTATGGTATATTGATTTATGTTGGAGACTTTGCAGACAGAGTCACGTATATAGAATGTCAGTCTTGTAAGCGGCTCTGCAAGCCGACGTACCATTATGCATTATGTTACAAATCCCATATGATTACAGATTCTACTTGATTTGTGAACGACGAAAAGACTAGTTTTGATAGGTTTTCATTATGCATTACATTTCGTGATTTAAGAGTCCAGTGAGGTTATGAACATAACGAGAACTAGCGGGTTCGCTCTACTCTGTGTAAGGGGTCGGGTGCCCATCATACCCTATTAGGATTGGGGTGTGACATAAGGATACATATTCTTTATCTCCTCTTCGGCTTCCCAGGTCATCTCTTCCCTATTGTTGTTTCGCCATAATACTTTGACGGAAGCCACATCCTTGGTACGCAATCTCCTGACCTGCCGATCAAGTATGGCTATAGGTTGCTCCCCATAGGACAACTCCTCCGTCACCTGGACGTCATCCACGGGAAATACTCTGGAAGGGTCGCCTATACATTTGCGAAGCATTGACACGTGAAAGACTAGATGTACTACTTCCAGATCAGACGTTAGGTCTAACTCATAGGAAACCCGGCCTACCCTACGGATAATCTGATAAAGCCCAATGTATCTCGGGCTTAGCTTCCCTTTCTTGCCGAATCTCATGACACCCTTCATGGGTGACACCTTTAAGAACACCCAATCGCCAACCTGAAACTCTAAGTGTCGACGTCGATTATCTGCATATGATTTCTGTCGACTCGGGGATGCCAGTAACCATTCCTGAATAAGCTTCACTTTATCAACAGCCTGCTGAATCATATCTGGGCATATTAATTTAGTCTCACCAACATCAAACCAGCCAATAGGTGACCTGCACTTCTTCCCATACAAGGCCTCATACGGTGCCATCTGGATACTCGAATGGTAGCTATTATTATAAGCAAACTCGATAAGTGGCAAATGATCGTCCCAGCTACCTCTGAAATCAATAATACAGGCCCGTAACATATCTTGTAGTGTCTGAATAGTGCGCTCGGCCTGTCCGTCAGTCTGAGGGTGGAATGTTGTGCTAATACTCACTTGTGTCCCCAATCCCTCCTGGAAGGATCTCCAGAAGTTAGCTGTAAACTGAGCTCCTCTGTCGGAGATAATAGTTGTGGGAACCCTGTGATGTCTCACTACCTCTTTGAGGTGTAACCTAGCATAGTCCTCAGCTGAATAAGTAGTCCTGACTGAAAGAAAATGGGCTGATTTTGTCAGCCTATCCACGATAACCCAAATAGAGTCATATCTTCGCGGAGTGCGAGGTAAACCTGTAACGAAGTCCATATTAATCACCTCCCATTTCCAAGTCGGGATCTCTATCTCCTGTAATAATCCACCGGGCTTCTGATGCTCGACCTTAACCTGTTGACAATTCGGACACTGAGCAACAAACTCCGATATATCCTTTTTCGTGCCATCCCACCAATACAAACATCTGAGGTCATGATACATCTTTGTTGACCCTGGATGAACAGAATAACGGGCATAGTGTGCCTCTCCCATAACCTGTCGCCGTAACCCTGCAACCTCAGGTACACATAATCTGCCTCTGTAATGTAGCAATCCATCAGGTGCAATCTCGAATGGGGTCTCCTCCTTTTGAAGAGCTGCATCTCTATAATGTACAAGAATAGGGTCCTCATACTAGCGTCTCTTTACCTCTTCAATGATAGAGGATTCAGAAACTCCTCGAACAGAAACTCCGCCATCATCAGAATCAGCCAAACGGACTCCAAGGTTAGCTAACTGGCGAATCTCATGGGCTATCCCCTTCCGTTCTAGTTGTACATCTGCCAAGCTACCCATAGATTTACGGCTGAGTGCATCTGCTACAACATTCGCTTTCCCTGGGTGGTATAGAATGTCAACATCATAATCCTTCAGCAACTCTAGCCACCTCCTCTGCCGCAAATTCAGCTCCTTCTGCTTAAAGATATACTGGAGACTCTTATGATCTGTATAAATATCAACATGCATGCCATATAAATAATGTCTCCATATCTTCAAAACATGAATTACTACTGCTAATTCTAGATCATGAGTGGGATAATTTCTTTTGTGCTTTCTGAGCTGCCGGGAGGCATAGGCTATAACTCTACCATGCTGCATCAATACACAACCTAGCCCAACGCCTGAGGCATCACAATAAATAACATAGCCATCCGGTCCCTCAGGAAGTGTTAGAACTGGAGCCGTAGTCAACTTATCCTTCAGTGATTGGAAATTTTTCTCACACGCATCAGTCCACTGGAACTTAGCTGCCTTCTGTGTTAGACTTGTTAAAGGCACTGAAATTGAGGCAAATTTCTCTACGAACCTCCTGTAATACCTTGCTATCCCCAGAAAACTACATACCTTGGTAGGCGTCGTAGGTCTAGGCCAAGTCTTCACCGCCTCAATCTTCTGTGAGTCTACCCGAATGCCATCAGCTCCTATAATATGCCCCAAGAATGCTACTGAAGTCAGCCAGAATTCACACTTAGAAAATATAGCATATAGCTTCTGGCGCTGGAGCACTCTAAGCACCGCCCTCAGATGGTCTGCATGCTCCTCTTCTGATCGTGAGTAGACCAGAATATCATCGATGAACACAATCACAAACATATCTAGGAACGGCTTGAATATTCGGTTCATCAAATCCATAAATACTGCTAGAGCATTGGTCAGCCCAAAAGACATCACTCTAAACTCATAATGCCCGTATCGGGTCCTAAATGCAGTCTTCGGAATACCTGCCTCCTTTATCCGCACCTGGTGATAGCCTGACAGCAAATATATCTTTGAGAAACACTTAGCACCCTGCAACTGGTCAAATAAATCATCAATTCTGTGGAGGGGATATCTATTCTTTATCGTCACTTTATTCAACTGCCTATAATCGATACACATCCACAGCGACCCATCTTTCTTTCTCACAAATAGTACCGGTGCTCCCCAAGGTGATGTATTGGGCCTGGTGAAGCCCTTTTCTAATAAATCTCTCAGTTGCTCCTTCAACTCTTTCAGTTCTGCAGGTGCCATCCTATAAGGAGGAATAGATATGGGCTGAGTATTTGGCAGCACATCTATAGTAAACTCTATCTCCCGTTCAGGAGGAAGGCCTGGAAGTTCATATGGGAATACATCTACGAATTCGTTAACTATCGGCACTGACTGAAGAGTCGGCGCTTCTGCCTTCAGGTCATGCACCCGAACCAGATGATAAATATAACCCTTTCTGACCATCTTCTTTGCCTTGAGGTACGAAATAAACTTACCCCTCGGTGATGTTTTATTTCCCATCCACTCTATAATTGGCTCTCCTGGGAACTGAAATCGAACTATATTGTCTCTACAATCAACGTTAGCATAACAAGAAGCTAACCAATCCATACCCATAATAACATCAAACTCAGTCATATCTAGCTCTATCAGATCTGCCTTGGTGCAACGACTATATATAATCACCGAATAATCTCTATATATTTGCCTTGCTATAACAGAATCTCCTACCGGTGTAGCTACCTCAAATGGTTCTATCAATTCAGGTTTTATCCCAATTCTACTAGCAACAAAGGTGGAAATATACGATAAGGTGGAGCCTGGGTCTATCAATGCATATACGTCTCGAGAGAAAATCGATAGTATGCCTGTAACCACATTTGGTGACGTCTCATGATCCGGTGACGTCTCCTGATCCTGTCTACTAGCCAAAGCATATATGCGGTTCAAAGGACCGCTAGAACTGGAAGCTCCGCCACGACCTCTACCACGGCCTGCTGGTGCCTGAATACCCTGCCCCATAGGGCGCATAGCCACAGAAGAAGATGAGCCAGCGACCAACCCAGTAGGCTGAGCCATACTACCTGAACCGCCCCTATACGGACACTCTCTCATAATATATCCTTGGCGGCCGCAAGAAAAAAAAGCACCTGCAGCACGATGACATTCCCCAAGATGATGCCTACCACACCGAGAACACCGAGGCAAAGGTGGCCTCGACTGACTCAACCCCCTGCCCAACTGCGAACGCGAAGTCCTGGAGCTCTGACCGGCTCCTGAATACCCCGTACTATCAAACCTTCTACCTGTGAACTGTGGGGGTGCACTCTGTGCGGGCTGGGAAAGATATCTGATATGCTGCGGAGGCTGTCTGCCTCGAAACTCACCTGGATAATCAGCTGATCTAGCCCTCTTATGCTGACCCCTGTCATGATCTCTATCTGGCTGACGCCCTCTATGTCGATCCTCCACCCCTGTGCATATGCCTGTATCCGAGCAATATCCATACCTGGCTGAAGAGCCACTGCCATACAGCCATCAATTAAGTAATGGTCCAATCCCCTCACAAAGCAATGTACTTTATCTGCCATATCCGCCACAATAGTAGGCGCATATCTAGCCAACGAGTCAAACTCAAGACTATACTCTCGAACACTCCTGCCCCTCTGCCTCAATTGTAAGAATCTATCAACTCTAGCTCACCGCATCTCTAGAGGCAGGAAGCGGCCAAGAAAGGCCTCCGTAAACTCATCCCATACCGCTGGAGGAGCACCCTCGCCCCTAGATAGCTCCCACGATTCATACCAATAAACAGCTATGTCGCGCAACCGATACTAAGCTAACTCAACAGACTCAGTCTCGGAAGCCCTGATTATCCTTAACGTACGCTGCATCTGCCGGATAAACTCCTGCGGATCATCCTCGGTCTTTGACCCAAAAAACTCTGGAGGGTTACAACTTAAGAAGTCGCGGGCTCTCAAACTGTCATGTCTATCCGCCTGGTCAACCCTTAGTCTGTGCCTACGAACCTGTCCTGCCACTAATCTGGTCAGCAGCTGCACTGCATCCCTCATGGCTCTATCCTCCACCCCTGGCTGAGGAGCTGGAGGCTCGGGTACTGGAACCTCGGGAACTGGCAGTGGAGCCGCCCCTGACCTGGAGCTGTCGCTGCCCTGGGTTCCTCTGGAAGTGGCGGTGTAGCAGAACTCGCCGACTGGAACACAAATATCAGGCATAAGCTAGGCACGGGCCCTAGTAACTCTCCGAATCTGGCTCGTATGCCCTGCTACCGATTTGTCCTTCTGGGCAGCTGTCGCTTTCTTTGGAGGCATAGCTGTAAACATAGTAGTCTGTTAGAAAGGGATTATCCTGATAATATAGCTCTATCGCACGATCTAGGATAAAAAGGAAAGATAACATCCTAGATGTCCTGTAGTTTCCTGTTTATAGATGTGGTGCACAACACACTGATAAACGGGACCCTACTAGACACGGTCTGTAGACACTCCGACGATGAACTGCTCTGATACCACTTTTGTCACGACCAAGCCCCGTGGGCCATGATATATTTACTACCATCTCGCCTACAAAATACTTCCAAACGTTATTCAAGCTCATCCTAGTTCCAGAGCTGTGACGTCCTTTCTTTCCCTTCACCGGTCTAGTCTGCCTCGTCCCACATGACCTCTCATCGTCTCCAACCATTCCGTATATTCTAGTTTCCCTTAGGCTACTCTAGCTTCTCATTTGTCTCTTATGTCTAAATCTATAGGATTTCTTGCACACTTCCCAGGGGGTCACCCATCCTAATATTTCTCTCACCTTAGCACGCTTAACCTTGAAACTTCGATGAAATCTGGTGCCTTAATGCTGATATAATCGCATCCACCTCGCCGCATGACCTTCATTAATGATCTGGAGCAAGTCGAAGTCTTACAGATTCCAGAACATTCTCGTAACACATCTCTCTCCTTTAACAATTACTATTTTAGCCTTTTCAATCCCCAATGTTCACCTTCCACCTGTGTGTATGGCTACCTTTCACCCTGGATTTCCAGATTCCTGATGGTAGGGAACACACCTTCGTCGCCATTACTTATAGATACTCGGTACCAGCCTGTTTGGATTTCCACTCACCATTCTTATATAATAATCTACAATAAAACTCATTTGTCGACTTTCCCTGAATCCCCCAACAGACCTTGCTCCTACTAAACCTCGAATGTAACCCATTTTAATCCTTCGGACTGCTAATCGTCTTTCCCGCAACCATTCTTCATGCCCTGCCAAGTCCATAACCCTTCTGAAACAACGCACCTCACTTGCTGTCTATTTACAATATTTCCTTCCCACGCTTCCTCCGGTTAGGCGTACCTAACTAAATGTCCTGATTTTGAAAGATTTCTGGCAGAGTCTTCTTTCTCAATTCTTACTATTCAGAATCTCCACGCAGCAAATACCAACATTGCCTCACAGAGCATACAATTATACGACACATTCCAGCCACCCAGAGCTTCCAATTCCAGATAAAGGAACAAAAATATCAAAACTTACCTCTGTGACTTCCTATATCATCACTCACCTTCTCCCGTCGCTACTATGCTTCCGCTGAAATCAAAAGTTAGTATAAGGAACCTCATTTCCTATGACTTGGCTCTATCGCACGATCTAAGACAGAAAGAAGGTCAACGATCCCTAGATGCCCTGCAACCTCCTGTTTATAAATGTGGCCGGCTTCACACCCATAAACAGGACTCTACTGGACACGACTTTGCAGACAACCCCTAGGACGACCTGCTCTGATACCACTTTGTCACACCCTAATCTCGCCAAGGTGTGATGGGCACCCGACCCCATATTCAGAGCCGAGCGAACCCGCTGACTCTTATTACACTCCTAATCTCTTAAATCACAAAATGAAATACATAGTAAAGGCTTTTAGAAACATTCTTTTCATCGTTCTCAAGTCAAGAAAAATTTGTAATCATACGAAACTCATAACATGATGCATAATGACACATCGGCTGGTGGAGCCGCTTACAATACTAACACTCTATACACGTGACTCTGTCTGCAAAGTCTCTAACATCAATCAAGATACCATAATCATGAATAATCTGATTCGGTAACACTTCAGAAGGAGATGGAGCTCGCCAATCCAGCTGGGTCATCTTCTAGCAATGTCCTCTACTCATCTGTATACTTGCGTGGCATGAAACGCAGCCCCCGAAGAAAGGGGGTCAGTACAGAATATGTACTGAGCATGTAAGGCATGAAATACAGTAGAGAGGACCACAGCTGAAACAGGAATTTACCAAAAACAAGTATGACTTTTAAAAAAAACATCAATGCACTTGCCTTTTTGAAATGGAAATCATGCGAATCAACATCATATATCATATATACATATAACGTGTCCCGGCCCTCTAGTGAGGGACTCGGTGGATAAAATCATACATGTCAACATCATATACCATATATGCATAACGTGTCCCGGCCCTCTAGTGAGGGACTTGGTGAATGGAATCATCATAAGCCATCCTGGCCGCCATCCCCGTATCATCATATCATCATGGCATCATATCATTATATACATATACATATAACGTATCCCGGCCCTCTAGTGAGGGACTCGGTGAACAATGCAGAGGAGTGCACACGAGAACGCATCCTGGCCCGAGACTCAGTGAAAGATACATTGAGGCATGCACGAGCAGAGTAGTGAGAAACTATATGCACATAAATCAATTTTTAAGACTCGATGGATATGTACACAAAACGACACTTGAAAGATCATAAGCACGTTTCGAGGCAATCCGAGTTAGTATAAGAAAGTTATGGACATTATACTACAGAAACCTCTATGAACGTTTCAGAAGCTTTCTTTGGAAAATAAAAGCAATAGTCATATCAAGTACCTTTCGAATATCGCTATGGAGCAAATCAAAATAGAATTTTTGGAATCACACACACGTATCAAAACACAACAAAACATTTTCGGAAGTCAAGAACATTAGCCATCCTAGTGGCTCTAAGAATAGGAGTTTCTTTGAAATCATACATATACTTTGTCTGTTTGTTTCACAAGGATCATGCCATAAGTGTTATATCCTGCATTTTCACATATTCGGAAAAATTCGAGATAATTTTGACTTGTAGCGAATAAGGCCGTATTTGGACTTTACTTAGTGTGAACGTGTCGGTTATGGAAACATTGGTGCGGAAATACCGAGGAAGGTCGAGGGCAAAATTGGAATTTTGGGAATTTGTTCCGTGAAGTACAAAATAAAATCTATAGCAAATTGGGCTAAAAAAAAATGAAAAACAAAGGCCAAAATTGGAGAAGTGGCCGGCCATGGAACAAGTTAAAGAGGCCCAAGTCCAAGTGTAATATTATGTGATAAATATAGAAAGGAGAGGATAAGTCTTCAAGTTGCAAGAAACTTCAAGAACAATTGAGAAAAAAAAAAAAGGCCTACGGCCAAGAGAGAAAAAGAAAGAAAAAAAGGAAAAAAAAAATCTTGGAGCTCAATCCTTTGGTTCAAAAATCCATCTCTTTTGGAATTATTACTAAGTGCAAGATTCTCTACAAAGTGATATAATTATTTTGGCAAGAAAGTAGGTTTGGTGGCAAGTGAAGAACTTGAAGAAAAGGTAAGAATCAATTCATTTTCTTATGTTATGAAGTTTGGTTTATGTTGTAGTATGTAGAAATGAGTAGAATTTATGAAAATATGGAAGTTTGCAAAGTGGGTGTGTTTGTTTGAAAGTGGTCGTGTGTGTGTGTTCATGTATTGATATAATGAGTTGAATTTTTGTGTTGTATTCTAGTTGCGGTTATGGTAAGAAATTATATTGGAAATGAAAGTTGAAAGAATTTGGTGGAAGTTGGAAATATAGAAATATGGCCGTGAGATGTAGGGATTGAAATGGAAATGGATTTGTTGTATTTAGTATGTTAATTATGTTGTTGTAGTCTTGTGATGAAAATGAGAAAATTGTTGTTAAGAGATTGTCGGAAAGTAGGTGATTTTATTATGGTTTATGTAATTATGAGAATGAAGTTGTAAGATGCAAATTGTTGTGGTTGTAAATGAGATTGGAAGGTAAGAATAGGTTATGGATGTTTATGTTAAAGATTGGAAGTTTAGGTGGATTATGGTTTTTGGTGGAAAGTTGTATATTTTGTATATCTTGTGAATATTTTGTCGAAATGTTATGAAATGTTTCCGAATTGTGTTGCAATGATCTTGATTAGTAATGAATACGAGAATGTCGATATTGATGTGAAAATACGAAGTTGGAATGAAGGTTATGAGATTATATTGGAAAGATGACTAGTTATGTTATATTGTGTTTTATATGGTAATTGTTGATGTTGTTGGATTGTTGGGTTGTTGTTGTTGATATATTAGGCCGAGCTAAGTCTTGGGGATGCAATATGTGTAGGGGAGATGCTGCCCAAATTTTTGTAGAAGAGTATAAGCTAAGATTCAAGTTCTAAAGGCTTGAAATTTGTAATTGGTAAACATGACCATTTGTAGATTTTGGGCGAAACGGGAATCGAATTTGAGCGAGCCTAAGGCGCAACTAAGGTATGTAAAGCTCACTCTTTCCTTCTTTTGGCATGTCCTATGTATACTAGGTCAAGACTTGAGCCTCGGGAACAATTCTGTCCATCGAAACCCGAGTTTGATTTTGAATACTATTCGTTCAATGTAATTGAACAATAATTCTTATGTTTTGTTGGAAAAGTGTCTAAACATCCATAACTTCCACAAGCGTATTCGAATTGCTTTGAAACTTTCTTAGATGACTCCATAAAGTCCAATGTTTGTAATTTATATCCGCCACCTCGACTTGACCCGAGGTGGGCCCACAAGTTCCGAAACTTCCTTCGCTTGTCTCACTTGAGCTATTCTTGTATGATGTAAAAGTAAGTATTATGGTATTCTGGATAAGCTGCTTACCTTCTGTATTTTTCCTGATATACGATTCTTGTGTGATGCATTATTCTGGCATGTGTGACTTATGTTTGGAAAGTAATAAAGTTAGCACTTGTGTTATTGTGCGCACTGTGTGGTATTGACCGCTGGACCCCTGACCGCGGTGTGTGCGACATTGACCGCTGGACCCCTGACCGCGGTATGCCGCACTATGTGATGTTGACCGCTGGACCCCTGACCGCGGTATCTGCGACATTGACCGCTGGACCCCTGACCGCGGTATGTCGGGTTTGGGATGCTAACCGCTGGACACTTGGTCGCGGTATGTGTGATAGTGACCGCGGGACTCTTGGCCGCGGTAATTGTGTGTTGATTTTCTGTGTGTATGAGACGGAAATGTTCCTCAAAGGAAAGCAAAGTATTTTGGAATCTTGATTGCCATATTTGTCTTCCGGAACCTTTTATGTATGATTTGTACATCAGATGCAACACTTTGGTATTTTGGCTATTGTGCTCACCTTCTGTACATTTTACTTCGGTTATGTCTTCGTTTACTGTACTTCATGCTTTGCATACTCAGTACATCTTTCGTACTGACCCCCTTTCTTCGGGGGGGCTGCGTTTCATGCCCGCAGGTACAGATTCACGGTTTGGTGACCCACCGGCGTAGGATTTCCCTTTTGCTGTTCGGAGTGCTCCCTTTGTTCCGGAGCCGACGTTTTGGGTACATACTCTTCTGATGTATATGTTTATGTTTATTCAGGGTACGGCGGGGCCCTGTCCCGCCATCTGATTCTGTTGTTCCGTACTAGAGGTCTGTAGACATAGACGTGGGTAATGTACAGTTTTGTTTGGACGTGTTGTGTAAATTGTGTTTTGGCGGACCATCTGCCGTGGCGGCCCTATCGGCCGCGTGTATGTATGTTTCGGTACGTTATGTATAGTATGATAGCCTTGCCGGCTTCTATGCAGTATATATGGTTGTAGGCACCAGTGTGGAGCCATGTCTGATATTCATTTATATACGAGTCGTCTGTATGCTAAATTTGGTAAATGAGCGCGTAGGGGAGCCCAGTTCGGGCACTAGTCACGGCCTACGGGGATGGGTCGTGACAATAAGAAAGATAGGGTAAGCCTTACATACCTGCTCCACGTCCTATTAGCTACGCTTAATTGTCCAAGCTCGCTATCGCTAGTCTACATGCAAGAAGATTTACACAATCATTAAACTCATCGTCACACACTTGTCTTAGTATTTCAAATAAATTTATTTATAGTCTGCCGAAATTTCGGCAGCATTTCCCTTGTAAATCCAACCAACCCCGACAATTCAACTCGGCCAAATTATGAACAACAATTCGAAATCTTCCAAACTTAATAAGGACAACAACAACACATTCCTTTCTTCCAAATTCGTGAACCACACCAACAATCTACACATTAACAACCTCATTCTCATAATTATAAGAAACCATACTAATGCCACATTAACTTCTTCAAAAATCCCGCAACGATTACAACTTCATTTCAAGCCATCAAATCTTCATTTTCATTATGGAATCCACAACAACAACAATCAAACTACTAAATAAAATCAATTCATCACATCATACCAATATAGCCCTATTCGGTCACAACCACCATACATATATTTCATGAATTCCATCCATTTCTACACACTACAACATGCACAAATCATCCAGGATACATGAAAGAGAAGATTAAACCTTACCTTGATCCTTTGACTCCTCTATTCGGCTAGGGCTTATGAGTTGCCCAAATGAATGCTTTGCTTGCTCCAACAACTACTCCACGTTAATAAGGGCCTTACAATTGGTTGGAATACTAGAAGAAAATAATTTTTCTTGATCAATTTCTATGTCATAATTTTTTAGAGCCATGGTCGAATGCCCCTATCTCTTTTTCTTTCTTTTTCTTCTTCTCCAAGCTTCTTGACTTGAAGATATGAATATGTCTTATTTTTTCCACGACTTATCTATATATATAATTAGGCCCTACAAATAAAAATGTGGAAACATGCCCCCACCCTTGGCTTGAGTCAATTGGCCAAGCCTTGGGGTGGGGACCACACCCAACCACACGGCCAAAGATGGCCCCTTTCAAGAACCTTCTTGAATGTTTTGTGAATTTCCCTTTTTACCCTTAGCCTTTCTCAACATTTCGATACTAATGAACAACTTGTGTATTAAAATAACTTTGGAAAATAGTCTTGCCCTTGACTTACCACGACTATCTTAAAATATCCGAATGTACAAAATACGGGATATAACACTGCTGCTGCTCTAAGTTCCTCTGGAGGTGGCGGTGTAGCAGAACTGGCCGACTAGAGTACAATCTCGGGCATAGACTGGGCACGGGCCCTAGTAACTCTCCGGGTCTGACTAGTATCTCCTGCTACCGATTTGCCCTTCTGGGCAGCTGTTGCTTTCTTTGGAGGCATAGTTGTAAACACAATATTTTGTTAGAGAGGGATTATCCTGATAATATAGCTCTATCGCACGATCTAGAGTAAGAAGGAAAGGTAACACCCTAAATGTCCTGTAGCTTCCTGTTTATAGATGTGGTGCACAACACACTGATAAACAAGATTCTACTAGACACGGTCTGTAGACACTCCGAGGATGAACTGCTCTGATACCACTTTTGTCACGACCCAACCCCATGGGCCATGACTAGTGCCCGAACTGGACACTCGTATACGGACTTGTTAAATATAGTCAAACCAAAACTAAGGACAATATGGAACTTGTAAAAACAAATGAAGGAGTCACAACACCACATATCATAAACCTTTCTCCTGAGGAGTCACGGCTAACCACAGCATAACACAGTATGCAAGCCGACGAGGCTGCCACTATACACGGGACTATCAAAAGCAAGCCATATAGACACAGCTGACCAAAACCTATATACAACCCACACATGTCTACAGACCTCTAAGAGTATAAAGTGAAATATGACGGGACAGGGCCCCGCCGTACCCCTGGACATATACATAAGTCTATATCAAAAGATCTGTACCAAAATAGTCTAGGCTCCGGAACAATGGAGCTCTCCAAACAGCTGAGCAGAAGTCCTAAGCTGGAGGATCACCAAATCGAGTGTCTGTACCTGCGGGCATGAAACGCAGCCCCTCGGAGAAAGGGGGTCAGTACAAGATATGTACTGAGTATATAAAGCATGAAATACTATAAAGAAACTCATAACTGAATAAAAGATTACTGGAGGAAAATATGATAATCAAAGATACCAATGCACCTGTGCCTTACGAGATGAGAACCATGCATGTTTATATCATATACCATACCCAGCCCATTATGGGACTCGGTGAATAAAGTCATCATATACCATACTCGGCGCCATAATCACATCATATATATATATATATATATATATATATATATATATATATATATATATATATATATATATATACCGTACCCGACCCTCTAGTGAGGGACTTGGTGAACAATGCAGTGAAATTGTGCACGAAAACAAACCCGGCCCGGGACTCGGTGAAAGATATATTAACAGCATGCACGAGCAGAGTAGTGAGCAACTATATGCAAACTAAGTCATGTTTGAGACTCAATAGAATAATTAAAATGAACTATCATTTGAAAATCAAAGACAATAGTCATGTCAAGTACCCTTCGAATGTCACTATGGATTATATCAAATAGAACTTCAGGAATCATAGACACGCATCAAGAACATTAGCCATCCTAGTGTCTCTAAGAACAGGAGCTTCTTTGGAGTTATATGCTCGTCGTCTATTTGTTTCATAAAGATCATGCCAAAAAGAAGGAATGGATAGCCTTAACATACCTGTTATAGATAGATCAACCGTAACCAAGCTTGCTTCGTCGCCCCTTTAGCCTATTAATATAAGAGTAACACTATTGTTAATAAACTACGACCTTCCAAACTTATAAATCTACAACCAATCACTTATGGGAATCACTTCTTAGTTCATACTTCTTGATTAGTATTTTAATTAGTTAAGAACTTAACGGAAATCGGGCAGCATTTCCTCTATATAATTTGCCTAACCCGAACTTCCAATAAATCCCCGATTAGCAAAACAATACCAACAACAACGATAACAACCCAATAACGTCTCTTAATCCCTTTTCAATTCAAATCATTAACATGTAAGATTATACACCAAACAGACCAACATACGCTTCGTATACGATACCTTATACACTTGTTTTCTTCCAAATTTATGAGCCATATCAACAACAACACGACAACAACATCAACTACCATCCATGTACAAGAAAACTACTTCAATATCATTTTAATAACAAGCCCGAAACAGTCCAACAAGACTACAACATCGAAAATACAATTTTCGACCTTTACTTCGCAAAATTACATACACACGGAAAAGAGCATAATATTGCCATGAACAACAACACCTATACTTATCTATAACTATATTTCCAGTCCTCCAACATAAACAAATTACCCTCAAATACAATACAACAATAATGACAACACTAATTAAACTAAATCCACCATTATTAAATTGGAACAACCCCAACACGGTCTAAACAGAACCTTAACATTAACGTGTACAATTCCTTGCATCCAATTCCACTTAATAAGAGCTAATCTCTCAATTACAACATCATCTACTCGAATTACACCATAAAAAGAGAAGATCTTACCTTAATTTAGTTAGGACAGATCCTACACTCACTTGCACCAATTGCACCACTTCTTCTTCCTCAATTCAATATCCCTATGTTGCTTCCTCCTTGAACATGTAAAGCTCCTTTGGGATTTAATTTTAATTTTTTTTTACTATCACGATGATGAACTGCCAGGCCGTGAGCTGCCATGGCTGTGTTATGCACTTTGTTTTCAAGAAATTGTGAATGAAAAATGTTATCAATTAGTCATCATATGCATTATATATGCACCCCACCCATTAGACACATGTCCCACTATGGTATGGACCAATCAGATTTGGCCATGTTGTAGTAGGGTCCATTTAACACTCTAATTAACTTAATTAATAATAAATCCCCACTTAATAATCTAATCATGGTTGATTAATCCCTAATCTCCACTAATATATCCACACTAATAATCTGGTCATGGTTAATTAATTTCCCACTTCACTACTAATTGTAATTAATTAGTAAACCATGTAATAATAAAATCGGGATTAAAAATCCTTGTCTCATATCTCAAAATTAATCTTGTCCTTGAACTTATGTCGATTAACTTATGAATAATCCAACGTAAAAAAATACGGGATATAACATAAGGAACAAGAATCTAATAACAAAACAACAAAACAAACACAAAAAATTTGGGGTTTTTGGTGGAAAATTTCCAGATTTTTTTTTTAGCAACAAACCCTAGGCTAGATTTGATAGAACAAATCTAATCCAAGCTCTGATACCAATTGATGCAAGATTAAGAACGAAAATAGAATTGAAAATGCAAGAAAAGAAAAGGATAGATAATTTGACACAACTTAAGACCTAATTTAGCAACCAAAGTTATTGAAAACTAAGACCTCTAAATTAAGAACAAAAGAGACACCAAATTCTTAGGATGACCAAGAGTGATTTGGAATCCCTAATAACCAATCCTCTCAACAAGAATTCAATCCAAGGCTAAACAAGCTCTCACACTCAAAGTGTTTACAATCTCAAAATATCAATAATCAAAATAGTCTAGGTCTTCCAAATGAAAGAAACTACTATTTATACTAAAGCTAAAAAGAAGACAACTACATTATTACACTTTTACCCTTAATGAAGTAAGGGCCTTGTTTGGGTGTCTTCTTTTGGGAACAAAGCTTGAATTTGCAAATCTTCAAGTAATAGCCACATTGCAAGCATTATCATCTTCAACCCACTTCTCCAAACCATCCTCCCATGCTATCATGAACACTTGAAATCCCCGGGAAGGTGCTAGAGTGTATTCAAGTATGTCCCTCCTCATGAACAATGCTTGCATAGCTTGAAGATCACTCGCTTGGCTCCTTGTAAAAGGTCTTGATGCCACTCGAATTGTATTATATTCAGTTTGTTCATGCGTTGCATTCATATATATATGCACATTGATCTATGACAAAAAGGCGTTATATACGCGTATATTATATGCATATGGGGTATGGGGAAAGGGATAGGTGTTATATACGCATTACCACCTGATCAGCTGGTGCACAGTGATGATGATGATATATGGATCAGGCCGTATGTTCCTCGGCACTATTATATGCTATATGGATCGGGTCGTACGTTTCTCGGCACTAACATATGGGATATGGATCGGGCTGTACGTTTCACAGCACTAACAGGTATATTATGACCTATGCATCTCATATATCCTGCGAGGCACTTTTATGTTATACAGATGTTCCAGATGTTCAGTTACAGATGCATTCAGATTTGGAGATTTAGCTTTCATGTTCATATGTCTCTCATGATTCTTATGCCTTACATACTCAGTATATTGTCCGTACTAACTCCCTTATTGCTTAGGGGACCGCGTTCATGCCCGCAGGTGCAGGTAGATAGACAGGTGGTCCCGCTTAGTAGGACCTTCACTCAGCAGTAGTTGTTGCGCTCCATTTAATCCGGAGCTGCAGTCTATTTTGGTATGCCATTCTTTTGGAGATGTATATGCACATGGGTATGACGGGGCCCTGTCCCATCCTTTCTACAGTTTTCTATTCCATTAGAGGTCTGTAGATAGTTGTATGTATTTGACAGAGGATGTAGCCTGTCAGCTTCTATGCTTTTGTGTACAGCATATGTAGCAGCCTAGTCGGCTTGCACTGTTCTTGCAGTATATATATAAAGTACAGTTAAACAGAGTTCATGATGTCACCCTTTCATGAGTCAGTATAGTTCAGAGAGAGTGATTTGTGGGCCCTTGTTACCCAGGTACGAGTATAGGGTTGTTTTGATACAAGACCAACTCCATCAAGCTTCATGAAGATAGAGTCTTTGAAGATCATGGGAGGTACACATAGGACGGCCTTCAAGATATGGGAGATAGCTTGGATGGAAGGCTTCAAGAACGTCACATTCAAGATATGGAAGATAGCTTGGGACGCTATTTGGAGAAATGCAAGCCTTTTTCAAGTCTCACTTCCATGGAAGACATCCAAACAAGGCCCTTACTTCATTAAGGGTGTAATTGTAATAATGTAGTGTCTTCTTTATTTCATTAGTATAAATAGCTAGTATTTGATTTCATTAGGGGGCTTTTGATAAATTGATGAATATTTTGAGTGTTTTAGAGTTATCTCTAGAGAGAGAAACTTGTGAGAGGCCTTTTGTTATATCCCGTATTTTTGTACATTGGATTATTCGTGAGCTAACAGACATAAATTCAAGGATAAGATAATTTTTGGGATATGAGACAAGGACTTTTAATCCCGATTTGTAATATGGCACGACTTGCTTGTAAATTTCAATTAGTGTAGAAATATTAGTAGAGATTAGGGATTAATTAATCATGATTAGATTATTAAGTGGGGTTTAGTGATTAATTAAGGATTAATTAGCCTAATTGAGATTAATTAAGTTATTAGTGGGCTGAGTGGGCCCCACTACAACATGGCCAAATCTGATTGGCCCATGCTATAGTGGGGCACGCGTAATCACCTTGGGAAGCATATATAAGCATGGTTGATGACTAATTCATCAACCATAACTTCATTTCCAACTCCACAAATGGAATTAAAGAGAGAGAGAGAGAGAGAGAGAGCCACGGCCATGGCTATGGTAGCAGCCTCTTGAGCTCACGGCTACCCCCCCCCCCCTTCTACACCATTAAATTGATGATTATCAAGTTCAATTAGAGGAAGAAAATAGAGATTACAACAGCCATGGCCGTGAAGAAAATAGAGATTACAACAGCCATGGCAACTCACGGCCATGGCAGTTCTTGTTCAACTTAAGTTTGCTAAGGTAAGGCTTAATTTCCTCTTACATGTTTTAGTGATAATTTTGTCTTTGTATAATTTGGTGAATGTGGAATTGGATGTAAGGAATTATGTGTGTTGATGCTAACATTCGGTTGGGGGCTGTTTAAACTAGTAATGGTGGATTAATTGTGATTATTGTTGTCGTTATTGTTGTCATGGGTTATATGATGAAAGTGAAGGAATTTGATATTTAAAGTTATGGTTGTATTGTGTTGGTAATGATCGGGTTCTGGTTGTGTTGTTGTTCGTGTGAAATTGGAGGACTAAGTGTAGTTAAGGCTTGTATTGTGTTGTTATAATTGATGGGCTGCTTTAGAACTTATTAATGTTAAGATAATTTTCTTGCATATGGAAGTTGAGGCCGTTGTTGTGTTGTTGCTAATGTGAATCACTAATTTGATAAGAAAGAAACGTATAAAATATCGTATGCGAAGCGTATGTGGCTTGTTGGGTGCATCCTTTAGATATTTGAGGTGTATTGGGCATTATTATGTTATGTGGGCTGTTTTGGAGTATCCTCGGATCTTGTTTCGACTAGTACTCGATGCGATAACTTAGACGTGCTTTGGTTGTTGCTATGTTGGTTGTTGTATAGTTGGCTTAAATGTAAGGAAATTGAGCGATATAGGGGAAGTGCTGCCCAATTGTCTACAAATAAGCTACTAACGTTGAAGTACATTTTATGCCTGTTCGTAGCTTAACCATAGTCTTGACGTCTTAATATAGGTTGAGATATTTTGGGCAACGTATACATATCGAGTCACGGATTAAGCGCCAAAGGTATGTAAAGCTAACCCTTCCTTCTTTTTGGTATGATCTTTATGAAACAAATAGACGACGTATATATGACTTCAAAAAGCTCCTATTCTTAGAGACACTAGGATGGCTAATGTACTTGATTCCCAAAACTTATTTTATTATGTCTTGATACGTGTCTATGATTCCAAAAGTTCTATTTTGATATAATCCATAGTGACATTCGAAGGATACTTGATATGACTATTGTCTTGATTATCATGATGGTTCATTTTGATTATTATATTGAGTCTCAGATATTACTTAGTTTTCATATGGTTGCTCACTACTCTGCTCGTGCATGCCTCAATATGTCTTTCACCGAGTCCCGGGCCCGGGTACGTTCTCGTGCACAGTTTCACTGCATTATTCACCAAGTCCCTCACTAGAGGCCCGGGATACGGTATATATATATATATATATGTATGATGATATGATGATGTGATTATGGCGCCAAGGATGGTATATGATGACTTTATTCACCGAGTCCGATAATAGGGCCGGGTATGATATATGATATTGATATGCATGATTTACATTTCATAAGGCAAGTGTGTTGGTGTTATGATGTCATACTTGTCTCCTGTAATCTCTATTTCAGTCATGATCCTCTTTATTGTGTTTCATGCTTTATATACTCAGTACATATCTCATACTGACCCCTTTTCTTCGGGGGGCAGCGTTTCATGCCCGCAGGTACGGATACTCGATTTGGTGATCCCTCAGCTTAGGACTTCTACTCAGCTGTCTTGTAGAGCTCCATTGTTTCGGAGCCTAGAATTTTGGTACAGATATTTTGATGTGTATATATGTTAATCCAGGGGTACGGCGGGGCCCTGTCCTGTCATATTTCACTATCGATACTCTTAGAGGTCTGTAGACATATGTGTGGGTTGTGTATAAGTTTTGTTTAGCTGTGTCTATGTGATTTGTTATGGATATGTTCGTATGTAGTGGCAGCCTTCTCGGCTTGCGTATCGTATTGATATGTAGTGGCAGCCTTGTCGGCTTGCGTATCGTGTTACGTTTGGATTAGTTGTGACTCCTCAGGAGACAGGTTGTCTTGATACATATATGTGATGACGTTATAAACCTTTGGCGTTTTTACAAGTTCCCATATTGTTCTTAAATTCAGTCTGACTATATCTAACAGGTACGTATATGAATGTCCAGCTCGGGCACTACTCATGGCCCACGGGGTTGGGTCGTACCAAAAGTGGTATCAGAGCAGTTCTGTCACACCCTAATCTACCTAGGGTGTGATGGGCACCCGACCCTTACTTAGGGCCGAGCGAACCCTCTGACTCTTATCACATACATACTCTTTTCGGACTTTTAAATCAAATAGAATGAAATACATAGTAATACTTTCAGAATATTCTTTCCGTTATTCTCAAATCAAACCAAAATCCATAATCATATAAAATTTATATCATAACACAGGATGACATATTGGCTAATGAAGCGGCTTACAAAACCGACATCCTATACCCACGACTCTTTCTGCAAAGTCTCTAACTTCGAACAAAACATCATAGCATAATACTCTGACCCGGCAACACTCCAGAGGCAAACGGAGTGCGCCAACTTCGCTGGAATATCTTCTGTAATGACTTCTACTCATCTGGGAGTACCTGCACGGCATGAAACGCAGCCCCCGAAGAAAGGGGGTCAGTACGGAATATGTACTGAGTATGTAAGGCATGACATACAGAAGGCAGAACCATAACCGAAACAACCAGTACCAGAGTAAGTACACTTATCCAGAATACAAAAATGTTTACCTTCCAGACACAAATCATATACGTCGATGTCGTATTTCAGAAGAAATACAGAAATAAGTGAATCATCCAGAGTGCCAAAAGAGCTTACTTTCCAAACACGGATCATGCATGTCAGAATCATATACCACATATGCATATAACGTGCCCCGGCCCTCCAGTGAGGGACGCGGTAAATCATATATCCTGTATGCATATAACGTGCCCCGGCCCTCCAGTGAGGGACGCGGTGAATCATATATCATGTATGCATATAACGTGCCCCGGCCATCCAGTGAGGGACGCGGTGAATCATATATGCATGTAACGTGCCCCGGCCCTCTAGTGAGGGACGCGGTAAATCATATATCATGTATGCATATAACGTGCCCAGGCCCTCTTTTGCGGGACGCGGTGAATAGAATCATCATATGTCATCCTGGCCACCGCCCCATCATCATATCATCATGTCGTCATATCATATGTAACGTGCCCCGGCCCGCAAGTGAGAGGGACGCGGTGAATCATATATCATGTATGCATATATCGTGCCCCGGCTCTCCAGTGAGGGACGCGGTGAATCATATATCATGTATGCATATAACGTGCCCCGGCTCTCCAGTGAGGGACGCGGTGAATCATATATCATGTATGCCAATGTCATGTATCATATATGCATGTAATGTGCCCCGGCCCTCCAGTGAGGGACGCGGTAAATCATATATCATGTATGCATATAACGTGCCCCGGCCCTCTTTTACGGGACGCAATGAATAGAATCATCATATGCCATTCTGGCCACCGCCCCATCATCATATCATCATGTCGTCATATCATATGTAACGTGCCCCGGCCCGCAAGTGAGAGGGACGCGGTGAATAATGCAGAGAAGTACGCACGAGAACATATCCTGGCCCGGGCTCAGTGAAGGACATACTGAGGCTTGCACGAACAGAGTAGTATGAAACCATATGCACACAAATCAGGACTCGATAGACAAGTATACTTACCGATACCTGAAGGCTCAGAACAAGTTTCAGATCTATCGGATTTAGTATAAGAAAGTTATGAGCATTTGAAGTACATAACTTTCTACAAACGTTTCAAAAGCCATTTCTTGGAAAATCAAGTAACAATCATGTCAGGTACCTTTCGAATATCATTAGGGATCAAATCAATATGCCGCCATCATATATCATATATACATATAACAGATTCATGCATGCATACTCATCGAACATCAAATAGTGTATTGCTGCGGAACGTGCAGCCCGATCCATAAATATAATATTTTACTGCCGAGGAACGTTCGGCCCGATCCAAGACTATATGCAAAAGTTAAAAACATTAACACTTACAGAACCATTTTAAAAACATAAACTCTTCTACTTGGCTCATTATCCAATTATGCAATAATCTTAACCATAGTAAGTATACTCATATCAATAGGCCAATAAGAATCGTAGACAAACTCGGAAACATATCAAATAGAGCTTTGGAATCATGGATACGTATCGAAAACATATGAAGTGGCTTATGGAGATCAAAAATATTAGTCATCCTAGTGGCTCTAAGATTAGGAATCTCTTTGGAATCATACATATGCGTCATTTACTTGTTTCATAAAGATCATGCAAACAGAAAGTAAGGGTAAGCCTTACATACCTTGCCCGCTTTCTACGCTAATCCAAATTTGAGTCTTTGGCTCACAAGCTCTACAACAATATTCGTACATACAAAACATTAGCCATAAACACTTACGAGTCCAATTCCAAACCAAGACTTTATTTACAGAAATTTCGGCAGCATTTTCCCTGTAAATATACCATCCCCGAGAATTTAACTCGGCCAATTTATCAACAACAAACCCGAGAATGCAACTCGGCCAAATTATCATTAACAATACCAACAATCATATCTTTCAACTTCAACAATTAATTCAAAATACATTCCAACATTAGTAGCTCCTTTTACATAATTCAATAACATTTCCTTTATATTCAATTCATAATTGTTCACATATTCAAATACTAATCTGAAACCATTCAATATTCAAGAACACTTCAACAACCCGTACAACATTTCAAACGGCCCAACCAACACATACACTACCCGAATTCTTCCGAATTCAACAAGAACAATTACAACACATTTCCTTTCTTCCAAATTAATAGACTACATCAATAATCTATACTTTAGCATTATTATTCATTCTTATAACCATAAGAAACCATACTAATATCACATTAACTTCTTCAATAATTCACAAACGATTACAACTTCATTTCCAACCATTAAATCCTTGTTTTACATCATAGAATCTACCACCACAACAATTAAAATACTAAGTAAAATCATTTCATCATTCCTACACAACACCACCACCTACACGGCCACAACACAACATCCATATTTTCATGAATTTCATTCACTTTTACATACTACAACATACATAATGATCCACAACATATAAGAAAAGGATTAAACCTTACCTTTTTCCTTTAACTTCTCACTTGGCTAAGATTTGTAACTTGTAATAATATGTGTTTTTCTTGCTCCAATGATCACTTCACTTTGCTAAGGACCCTTCAATGGATTGTTTAGCTAGAAGAAAATAATTTTTGATAAAAAATTTCCAAGGTCCTTGTTGGTTTGGACATGGCCGAATGGCCTTTGGTTTTTTTCTCCTTCTCTTTTCTTCTTTAAGGTTCTTGAAATTTCTAAAGATCAAGATGAATAAGATGACTTAGTCATCTTTTTATTTTGTCCATTAAACCTCTAGGTGGGCCTAAGCCCACTCCAATTGGACGGCCCAAATGGCCCCTTTAATTCCAAGCCCATTTGTTTTTGTTTTGTTTTGCACTTCATGAAAATTTAATTTTTTCCAAATTCCAAATTTTCCCTTAGTCTTCCTCCATATTTCCATGAGTCATATTGCGAATTTCCCTTTTTACCCTTAACCTTTCTTAATATTTCCACTTCAAAATTTTCATAAACAACTTGTGTCTTAAACAAAACCAAAATATAGCCTTGTCCTTAACTTCTTGCAATTGTCTTGAATTATCCGAAGGTACAAAATGCGGGATATAACATCCTCTCCCCCTTTAGTACATTCGTCCTCGAATGTTCAACTGACCTCATGGGGTGTCATAATACTTCGGGAGGGTCCTTTTTATAGTTGTCCTACTACTTTTACCCTCAGCATAGAATCCTTACAGTTTACACTCTCTTTATCCTCGTTCATCGAATCCTTTGACTACACTTATGGCATTATGACCGAGCGGTCTTCCATACACATTCTTTATATTTCACTCCATTTTCTCTAAGATCAAATCCTTCTGACCTCACATGAATCCTCGCTCCACACCTTTAATTTTCAAATCAACAGTGTCGACCCATTATCCTTATTTTTTCCTGGTGCGTAATTGGGTTCCTACTACTACCTCGTTAAGGTATCCTTCTTACGCCTATGGTTAGAGGTTTCCAATCACCCTGCGCCTAAACGCTTTCCTCTTCCTTTGACCGACCCATTTGTATATTCTTCTAACTTTTATCCTTAACCTTGCTTAGGTTCCTTCCTCCTGGGACACTTTTATTTTCTTATTATTTGTCGTATGGGTTCTGATGTTCGTGAAATATTCCTTTTAACGCACAATCCGTCCTATTCTTAAGTCACCCTCTCAGGAAAACCCTTCCATGTTCGAGGCAACCACATTAATATGGCTACACATTTATTCCTTTATATACCTTTCAAGGCCGAAGTCCTATAACAACATCACTAAGCTTAGTCATTCCTTCCCTTACTTCACATTCCTTGTCGTGGTCACTGTTCTTTCAGACCCACTTATTTAAAATTGGTTTTCGAACCTCACACATTCCCCTCCTGTTCTATATTACCGCACTTTACCCTTTTCACGTACCTGTCTTTGAATTTCTGCCCAAGCAGTCTCATGCTTTGTCGGTAGTTTCTCTCGGGGGCTTCCCTCACTGAGTTTTCTTACTTTTCATTTTTCCCGACCTTTTGATCTCCTTGCCCTCCATTAACTCACTCTCTTTCTTTTCCAAGTATCGTTGTATTGGAGCTTTCCCATCTTAACCTGTAGTGAAAATAGCAGCTTATCTTATAACACTTGCACCATTTATTTTTTTACTGTCACTCGGGCTTCGGTATCCTTTACTCGATTGAGGCCTTCCTTACCGTAGCGCCGGTTACTGGGACTCACATTTCCACTGATACAATCATATATAAGATATCATATGCATTCATGTATATATAATTATTATCAACTAACCCACAAAATACTTCCAAACGCTATTCAAGCCTATGCAAATTCCATAGTCGTGACGCACTCTCTGTCTCTTCACAAGTCTAGTTTGCCTCGTCCTGCACGACCTCTTATGGTCTCCAACCACCCCGTATACCCTAGTTTCCCTTAGGTTACTCTAACTTCTCATTTGTCTCTTATGTCTGGATATATAGAATTCCTTGCATACTTCCCAGGGGGTCACCCATCCTAAAATTTCTCCCACCTTAGCACGCTTAACCTCAAAACTTTGGTGATATCCGGTGCCTTAATGCTGATATAATCGCGTCCGCTTCCTCACATGACCTTTATCACATGATCTAGAACAAATTGAAGTCTTACAGATTCCGAGACATGTTCGTAACACGTCCTTTCTTTTACCATTACTATTTTACCCTTTTTCGATCTTCAATATTCACCTTTCCCCCCGTGAGTATGGTTATCTTTTATCCCAGATTTCCAGATTCCCGATGGTGGGGAACACGCCTTCGTCGTCGTTACTTATAAGTACTCAGGTATCAGTATGTTCAGATTTCCACTCACCATCCGTACATAATAATCTACAGCAAAACTGCTTGTCAACTTTCTCTGAATCCTTCAACAGACTTGGTTCCTCTTATACCATTCTGTCCTTTCAAAATCTGTACACAGCAAATATCAACAATGCCTCACAGAGCATACAACTATTTATCACATTCTAGCCATCTGGAACTGCCAATTTCAGGTAACAGATCAAATATATCAATACTTACCGCAGTGACTTTCCATATCATCACTTACCTCCTTCCGTCGTGTGTAAGGCTTATATAAGGAATTTCATTTCCTATGACTTGGCTCTATCGCACGATCTATGACAGAAAGAAGGTCAACAATCCCTAGATGCCCCGTAGCCTCCTGTTTATAAATGTGGCGCGCTTCACACCATAAACAGGACTCTACCGGACACGACTTTGAAGACAACCCCTAGGACAAACCTGCTCTGATACCACTTTTGTCACACCCTAATCTACCTAGGGTGTGCTGGGCACCCGACCCTTACTTAGGGCCGAGCGAACCCTCTGACTCTTATCACATACATACTCTTTTCGGACTTTTAAATCAAATAGAATGAAATACATAGTAATACTTTCAGAATATTCTTTCTGTTATTCTCAAATCAAACCAAAATCCATAATCATATAAAATTTATATCATAACACAGGATGACATATCGGCTGACGAAGTCGCTTACAAAACCGACATCCTATACCCATGACTCTGTCTGCAAAGTCTCTAACTTCGAACAAAACATCATAGCATAATACTCTGACCCGGCAACACTCCAGAGGCAAACGGAGCTCGCCAACTTCGCTGGAACATCTTCTGTAATGACTTCTACTCATCTGGGAGTACCTGCACGGCATGAAACGCAGCCCCCGAAGAAAGAGGGTCAGTACGGAATATGTACTGAGTATGTAAGGCATGAAATACAGAAGGCAGAACCATAACCGAAACAACCAGTACCAGAGTAAGTACACTTATCCAGAATACCAACATGTTTACCTTCCATACACAAATCATATACGTCAATGTCGTATGTCAGAAGAAATACAGAAAATAAGTGAATCATCCAGAGTGCCAAAAGAGCTTACTTTCCAAACACGGATCATGCATGTCAGAATCATATACCACATATGCATATAACGTGCCCCGGCCCTCCAGTGAGGGACGCGGTAAATCATATATCCTGTATGCATATAACGTGCCCCGGCCCTCCAGTGAGGGATGCGGTGAATCATATATCATGTATGCATATAACGTGCCCCGGCCCTCCAGTGAGGGACGCGGTGAATCATATATCATGTATGCCAATGTCATGTATCATATATGCATGTAACGTGCCCCGGCCCTCCAGTGAGGGACGCGGTAAATCATATATCATGTATGCATATAACGTGCCCCGACCCTCTTTTGCTGGACGCGGTGAATAGAATCATCATATTCCATCCTGGCCACCGCCCCATCATCATATCATCATGTCGTCATATCATATGTAACGTGCCCCGGCCCGCAAGTGAGAGGGACGCGGTGAATAATGCAGAGAAGTACGCATGAGAACATATCCTGGCCCGGGCTCAGTGAAGGACATACTGAGGCTTGCACGAACAGAGTAGTGCGAAACCATATGCACACAAATCAGGACTCGATAGACAAGTATACTTACCGATACCTGAAGGCTCAGAACAAGTTTCAGATCTATCGGATTTAGTATAAGAAAGTTATGAGCATTTGAAGTACATAACTTTCTACAAATGTTTCAAAAGCCATTTCTTGGAAAATCAAGTAACAATCATGTTAGGTACCTTTCGAATATCATTATGGATCAAATCAATATGCTGCCATCATATATCATATATACATATAACAGATTCATGCATGCATACTCATCGAACATCAAACAGTGTATTGCTGCGGAACGTGCAGCCCGATCCATAAATATAATATTTTACTGCCGAGGAACGTTCGGCCCGATCCAAGACTATATGCAAAAGTTAGAAACATTAACACTTACAGAACCATTTTAAAAACATAAACTCTTCTACTTGGCTCATTATCCAATTATGCAATAATCTTAACCATAGTAAGTATACTCATATCAATAGGCCAATAAGAATCGTAGACAAACTCGGAAACTTATCAAATAGAGCTTTGGAATCATGGATACGTATCGAAACCATATGAAATGGCTTATGGAGATCAAAAATATTAGTCATCCTAGTGGCTCTAAGATTAGGAATCTCTTAGGAATCATACATATGCGTCATTTACTTGTTTCATAAAGATCATGCCAAAAGAAAGAAAGGGTAAGCCTTACATACCTTGCCTGCTTTCTACGCTAATCCAAATTTGAGTCTTTGTCTCGCAAGCTCCACAACAATATTCGTACATACCAAACATTAGCCATAAACACTTAGGAGTCCAATTCCAAACCAAGACTTTATTTATAGAAATTTCGGCAGCATTTCCCCTGTAAATATAACATCCCCGAGAATTTAACTCGGCCAATTTATCAACAACAAACCCGAGAATGCAACTCGGCCAAATTATCATTAACAATACCAACAATCATATCTTCCAACATCAACAATTAATTCAAAATACATTCCAACATTAGTAGCTCCTTTTACATAATTCAATAACATTTCCTTTATATTCAATTCATAATTGCTCACATATTTAAATACTAATCCGAAACCATTGAACAATATTCAAGAACACTTCAACAACCCGTACAACATTTCAAACGGCCCAACCAACACATACACTACCCGAATTCTTCCAAATTCAACAAGAACAATTACAACACATTTTCTTTCTTCCAAATTCATAGACTACATCAATAATCTATACTTTAGCATTATCATTCATTCTTATAACCATAAGAAACCATACTAATATCACATTAACTTCTTCCATAATTCACAAACGATTACAACTTCATTTCCAACCATTAAATCCTTGTTTTACATCATAGAATCTACCACCACAACAATTAAAATACTAAGTAAAATCATTTCATCATTCCTACACAACACCACCACCCACACGGCCACAACACAACATCCATATTTTCATGAATTTCATTCACTTTTACATACTACAACATACATAATCATCCATAACATATAAGAAAAGGATTAAACCTTACCTCTTTACCTTAACTTCTCACTTGGCTAAGATTTGTAACTTGTAAGAATATGTGTTTTTCTTGCTCCAATGATCACTTCACTTTGCTAAGGACCCTTTAATGGATTGTTTAGCTAGAAGAAAATAATTTTTGATAAAAAATTTCCAAGGTCCTTGTTGGTTTGGACATGGCCGAATGGCTTTTGGTTTTTTTCTCCTTCTCTTTTGTTCTTTAAGGTTCTTGAAATTTCTAAAGATCAAGATGAATAAGATGACTTAGTCATCTTTTTATTTTGTCCATTAAACCTCTAGGTGGGCCTAAGCCCACTCCAATTGGACGACCCAAATGGCCCCTTTAATTCCAAGCCCATTTGTTTTTGTTTTGTTTTGCACTTCATGAAAATTTAATTTTTTCCAAATTCCAAATTTTCCCTTAGTCTTCATCCATATTTCCATGAGTCATATTGCGAATTTCCCTTTTTACCCTTAACCTTTCTTAATATTTCCACTTCAAAGTTTTCATAAACAACTTGTGTCTTAAACAAAACCAAAATATAGCCTCGTCCTTAACTTCTTGCAATTGTCTTGAATTATCTGAATGGACAAAATGCGGGATATAACAAGTTCATCCTCGGAGTGTCTACAAACCGTGTCTAGTAGAGTCTTGTTTATCGATGTGTTTTGCACCACATCTATAAACAGGAGGCTACAGGACATTTAGGATGTTATCTTTCCTTCCTACTCTAGATCGTGCGATAGAGCTATATTATCAGGATAATCCCTCCCTAAAAGATTGTTATGTTTACAGCTGTGCCTCCAAAGAAAGCGACAGCGGCCCAGAAGGGCAAATCAGTAGCAGGAGATACTAGCCAGACTCGGAGAGTGACTAGGGCCCGTGCCCAATCTGTGCCAGAGATTGTACTTCAGTCGGTGAGTTCTGCTACACCGCCACCTCCAGAGGAGCTTAGAGCAGCAGCAGCTCCAGATCAAGGGGCAGCTCCACCGCCCGCTCCTGAGGCCCCAGTACCTGAGCCTCCAGCTCCTCAGCCAGGGGCGGAGGATAGGGCCATAAGAGATGCAGTTCAGCTGCTGACCAGATTAGTAGCAAGGAAGGCTCGCAGGCACGGACTAGGAGCTGACCATGCAGATAAACATGATAGTTAGAGGGCTCGTGATTTCTTAAGTTGTAATCCTCCAGAGTTTTTCGGGTCAAAGCCCGAGAATGATCCGCAGGAGTTTATTCAACATATGCAGCGTACATTGAGGATAATTAAGGCATCTGAGACTGAATATGTTGAGTTAGCTTCGTATCGGTTGCGTGATGTAGCTGTTAATTGGTATGAGTCGTGGGAGTTATCTAGGGGAGATGATGCTCCTCCAGCGGTATGGGATGAGTTTGTGGAGGCCTTCCTTGGCCACTTTCTGCCCCTAGGGATGAGATGGGTCAGAGTTGATAGATTCTTACATCTGAGGTAGAGTGGTAGGAGCGTTCGAGAATATAGTCTTGAGTTTGATTCGTTGGCTAGATATGCGCCTACTATTGTAGCTGATATGGCTGATAGAGTGCATCGTTATGTGATGGGACTTGATCGCTATTTGATTGATGGTTGTATGGCGGTGGCTCTTCATCCAGGTATGGATATTGCTCGGATACAGGCATATGCACAGGGGGTAGAGGATCGACATAGAGGACGTCAACCAGATAGAGATTATGACAGAGGTCAGCATAAGAGGGCTAGATCGGCTGGTTATCCTGGCGAGTTTTGAGGCAGGCAGCCTCAGTAGTATAGTAGATATTCTTCCCAGTCAGCACAGAGTGCACCCCCACAGTTCACAGGTAGGAGATTTGACAGCATAGGGTATTCAGGAGCCGGTCAGAGCTCCAGAGCTTTGGGTTCGCAGATGAACAGAGGTTTGAGTCAGTCGAGGCCACCTTTGCCATGGTTTTCTCGGTGTGGTAGGCTCCATCCTGAGGAATACCGTCATGCTACAGGTGCTTGTTTTTCTTGCGGCTGTCAAGTCCATATTATGAGGGAGTGTCCGTATAGAGGCGGTCCAGGTGGTGTAGCTCAGCCTACTGGGTCGGTTGCTGGTTCATCTTCTTCTGTAGCTATGCGCCCTATGGGGCAGGGTATTCAGACACCAGCAGGCCGTGGTAGAGGTCGTGGCGGAGCTTTGTTACACCTCGGGAAAATCCTTCGTTGGTACGCGGGTGAATGACCTAGTGATGAGCACGAGTGTATGATGTTTCCATGAGTAAGAAACGACATTTGATGACCCTAAATAAGATTCCAAAGGCAATCACAATAAGAGAGAAGTTATGCTCCATGATGAATAATTATAGGTTTTGGAAATGTGAAAAGTTGCAAGTTTGCATTCTGGCCAGTGGTTGTAAAATGAAATACGGACCGTAAAGTGGTATACGGTCCGTAAACTGCCATGTCGTATTGTGGCTTCCAAAACTTCAAACTTTCGACCAAATGATCAATGGTTAAATACGACCTAGAATACGGACCGTAAAGTGGTTTACGGCCCGTAAACCATGATCGTAAATCACCATGTCCCAGCCTGAGTTTCTGGTTCTATTATGATTAAATACGACCATGAAGGACGGTCCGTAAACTGGAATACGGACCGTAAACCAAGTTTACGACCACTGTGCACTTCAAATCAGATTTTTAAGTCATTAAATAAGGGGACCAAGGCTTATTTCATTTCACTTCTACATCACACCCCTTCTCTCTAAAACATCTCTCTACATATATTCCACAAGTTTTCAAGGGTTTTTAGTGATCAACAACACAAAATAAGTGAATCAAGTGTAAGCAAACCCATTAAAGATCATTCAAGTCAAGAAATCCAAATGGAGAAAAACTAGGGTTTTTGCTCAAGTGGAGTATTTCGACTAAGGCTTGTTCCTACAACATCTAAGGTACGATTTATGGTATTTATATGTTGTTTAAGGTATTTGGAAGTTTAAATGCTTGGATTTTATAAGAGTATAGCAAAATGGGTCATGAAAGATGAATAGTGACGTTTTGAGAAATAGTTTGAATTGAATCATGATTGTTGTTGTGTTGTGACATGAATGGGTTATAAATGATGTTAAGATCATGAAATAGGCATTGTATGTGAATGGATGAAATCGTGTGTTATGGTCTTGAATATGGAAAATTGGAAGTGAATTGAGAATATGGATAATGTAGATGACTAAAGGCTATTGTTATGATATTGTAAATGTATTGATGACGTTTGGGAATTGAATTACGATATGGAGGAATGTTGTATAAATAAAGGAGATGCTGTCCAATTTTCTTTAGCTTTAGCCATGTATGCTAGTTGTCAATTCTAATGATAGTATGACCTTGATGAAGGTATAAACGCAAGCGTGGAAGGGAACGTGCAAGTGTTATATAGTCGAACGAAAAGGTATGTAAGGCTAACCCTTCTTTCATAAGGCATGGTTCTTTGGCCAAACGTCTAAATCTTCTATAAGCCTACGACTTCTTCAAATGATTGATCTTCTGAGTTAGTAAGCTCACGATGCTAGATATGCTATGATTGTACTAAGTTCCTTGCATGACGAGTAAGACCATAAGGTAGACATAACGATAATGATGATGATAGAAATGATGATGAGAATGAAACGATACTAAAGTTGTTCATGAGCTATTATATGTATGTGTGCCTATGAAGGGCTATAATAAGACCCCGAGCTTATGATGCTGGGCAGAATATATGTATATGAATATGTATAGAGTATGTATATGATTACGTAACGCGCGGACACCTCTGCAGATAGTACAGATAACCCTGATGCCTTGGTAGGGCCAGGTATGTATGACCTTAAGCCTTGGCCGGCCAAGTATGTATGAAACACCGAACCTCCAGGGTCGGGCATGCTATATATGTATATATGTATATGCTATATATATGACATCAATATGAGTACGAATATGTTATGAATGTGAATATGAATACGAAAATGAATGTGAAGGTAATTAAGTACAAATATGGATGTATACGGATACGCAGTAGAAATGGAGTGTCCTTGTGGAAAGCAAGTAAGTGCCATGACGACGATATTATAATCTCCCATCCCATGTTGTCCCATATGTTGTATATCATGCTTCTATATTGTTGTTGATCATGCTTTACATAGTCAGTACATTCTTCGTACTGACGTCCTTTTGTTTGTGGACGCTGCGTCATGCCCGCAGGTGCACAAGGAGATAGACTCGATCTATAGCTTCATTATTCAGGGACTACATTGCAGAGCTCCATCTCATCCGGAGCTGCAGATTTTGGTATAGATTCTTTTGTGTACATATTTATGGGCACAGCGGGGTCCTGTCCCGCTCATGTGATATGTTATAACCTTCTTAGAGGCTCTTAGACATGTGTATGTGGTTAGATGTGTTTGGCCTTGTCGGCCTATATTTTGTATATCATTTTGTTAGCCTTGTCGGCCTATGTACTTTGATGTGGCATCGACGCCTATGATGATATAAGAAATGTTATCGTCCAATGGGACTAGTTTGATGGATGAAAGGAAATGTATGTCTAATTATGGGACTCACCTAAATGTAAGCATAAGTGTAAGCTAAGAGGTGCCTGGGTGGGCTAGCACCGGGTGCTCGTCGCGGCCCCCTAGTCGGGTCGTGACAAGCTTCCAGTTCTAGCGGTCCTTCGAACAGCATCTATGCTTTGGCTAGTGGACAGGATCAGGAGGCGTCACCGAATGTGGTTACAGGTATATTATCGATTTTATCTCGGGACGTATATGCATTGATAGATCCAGGATCCACTTTATCATATATATCTCCCTTTGTTGCTAATAGAATCGGAATAGAACCGGAGTTGATAGAACCATTTGAGGTAGCTACATCGGTAGGAGATTCTGTTATAGCAAAGCAAGTATATAGAAATTGTTCGGTGATTATATATAGTCGTCATACCGTGGCAGATCTGATAGAGTTAGATATGACGGAGTTTGATGTTATTATGGGTATGGATTGGTTAGCTTCTTGTTATGCTAACGTTGATTGTAGAGAAAAGATAGTCCGATTTCAGTTCCCAGGGGAGCCGATTATAGAGTGGATGGGGAATACAGCATCGGCGAGAGGTAAGTTTATTTCATACCTCGAGGCAAGGAAGGTGGTTAGAAAGGGTTATATTTATCATCTGGTTCGTGTGCATGACTTGAAAGCAGAGGTACCGACTCTTCAGTCAGTCCCGATAGTTAATGAATCCCAGATGTATTTCCAGATGAACTTCCAGGTCTTCCTCCTGAGCGGGAGATAGAGTTTACTATAGATGTATTTCCAGATACTCAGCCCATATCTATTTCTCCTTACAGAATGGCACCTGCAGAATTGAACGAGTTAAAGGAGCAACTGAGGGACTTATTAGAAAAGGGCTTCATCAGGCCCATCATATCACCTTGGGGAGCACCGGTACTATTTGTGAGAAAGAAGGATGGGTCGCTGCGGATGTGTATTGATTATAGGCAGTTAAATAAAGTAACAATAAAGAATAGATATCTCCTCCCCAGGATTGATGATTTATTTTACCAGTTGCAGGGTGCTAAATGCTTTTTGAAGATAGACTTGCGGTCAGGCTATCATCAGGTGCGGGTGAAAGAGGCAAATATTCCGAAGACTGCATTCAGGACTCGATACGGGCATTATGCGTTTAGAATGATGTCTTTTGGGCTGACCAATGCTCCAGCGGTATTTATGGATTTAATGAACCGAGTATTCAAACCATTGCTAGATATATTCGTGATTGTATTTATCGATGGTATTCTGGTCTATTCACGTTCAGAAGAGGAGCATGCAGATCATTTGAGGACGGTACTTGGGGTGCTCCAACACTAGAAATTGTATGCTAAGTTCTCTAAATGTGAATTCTGGTTGACTTCAGTGGAATTCGTGGGGCATATTGTTGGAGCTGATGGTATTCGGGTAGATACACAGAAGATTGAGGCTATAAAGACTTGGCCTAGACCTACGACACCTACTGAGGTACGTAGTTTTCTGGGGCTAGCAGGATATTATAGGAGATTCGAAGAAAAGTTTGCCTCAATTTCAGTGCCTTTAACGAGGCTAACTCAAAAGGCAGCTAAGTTCCAGTGGACTGATGCTTGTGAGCAAAGCTTCCAGTTGCTGAAAGACAAGCTGACTACGGCTCCAGTCTTAACTCTTCCAGAGGGTCCAGATGGCTATGTTATTTATTGTGATGCTTCAGGTGTTGGACTAGTTTGTGTATTGATGCAGCATGGCAGGGTTATATCCTACACTTCCCGACAGCTTAGAAAACACGAAAGGAATTATCCTACTCACGATCTGGAGTTAGCAGCGGTAATTCATGCTTTGAAGATATGAAGGCATTACTTATATGGTGTTCATGTTGATGTTTATACGGATCACAAGAGTCTCCAATATATCTTTAAGCAGAAAGAGCTGAATGTGCGACAGAGACGGTGGTTAGAGTTATTAAAAGATTATGATGTTGATATCTTATACCACCCAGGGAAAGCAAATGTTGTAGCAGATGCCCTTAGCCATAAATCTATGGGTAGCTTGACTGATGTGCAAACAGAAAAGAAGGAGATGGTCCGTGATATTTACCGACTAGCTAACCTTGGAGTCCGTTTGGCTGATTCTGGAGACGGTGGAGTTTCTGTTAGAGAAGTTGCTGAATCCTCTATCATGGAAGAGGTAAAAAGGCACCAGTACGAGGACCCTGTCCTGGCACGATATAGAGATACAACTCTTCAAAAGGAGGAGACCCCGTTCAAAGTTACACCTGATGGCGTGTTACGATATGAAGGCAGACTATGTGTACCTGAGGTTGTAGGGTTACGGCAACAGGTTATGGGAGAGGCACACTATGCCCGTTATTCTGTTCATCCAGGGTCGACGAAGATGTATCGTGACCTCAGATGTTTATATTGGTGGGATGGCATGAAGAAGGACATAGCGGAGTTTGTTGCTCAGTGCCTAAATTGTCAACAGGTTAAGGTCGAGCAACAGAAGCCTGGTGGGTTATTACAGCAGATAGAGATCCCAACCTGGAAATGGGAAGTAATTAATATGGACTTCATTACAAGTTTACCTCGCACTCTACGGAAGTATGACTCTATATGGGTTATTGTAGATAGGCTGACAAAATCAGCCATTTTCTTCCAGTTAGGACTACTTATTCAGCTGAGGACTATGCAAAGTTATATATCAGAGAGATAGTGAGACTCCATGGGGTTCCCATATCTATTATCTCAGACAGAGGAGCTCAGTTTACAGCTAACTTCTGGAGATCATTCCAGGAGGGATTGGGGACACAGGTGAGTCTTAGTACAGCATTCCACCCTCAGACTGATGGGCAGGCCGAGCGTACTATTCAGACGCTAGGTGATATGTTACGGGCCTGTATTATTGACTTCAGAAGTAGTTGGGACGATCATTTGCCACTTATTGAGTTTTCTTATAACAATAGCTATCATTTTAGTATCCGTATGGCACCGTACGAGGCCTTATATGGGAGGAAGTGTAGGTCACCTATTGGCAGGTTTGATGTTGGTGAGACTAAATTAATAGGCCCAGACATGATTCAGCAAGCTATTGATAAAGTGAAGCTTATTCAGGAGAGGTTATTGGCAGCCCAGAGTCGACAGAAGTCATATGTAGATAATCGACGTCGACACTTAGAGTTTTAGGTTGTTGACTGGGTGTTCTTGAAAGTGTCACCCATGAAGGGTGTAATGAGATTCGGCAAGAAAGGGAATCTTAGCCCTAGGTACATTGGGCCTTATCAGATTATTCGTAGGGTAGGCAAGGTTGCCTATGAGTTGGACCTACCATCTGATTTGGAAGCAGTACATCCAGTCTTTCATGTGTCAATGCTTTGCAAAAGTATTGGTGACCCTTTGTCACGACCCGTCTCGAGGGCCGCGACGAGCACCCGGTGCTAGCCCACCCGGGCACCCCTTAGCTTACTCTTACTCTTACATCTAGGTGAGCCATATAGTTAAGCATACATTTCTATTGAACAATCATACTAGTCCCATCGGACGACAATGCCTTTATATCATAATTGGCATCTATGCCACATCAACGTACATGAGTCGACAAGGCTATCAGAATGATATACAAAGTATAGGCCGACAAGGCCAGACATATCTAACCATATACACGTGACTACGAGCCTCTAAGAAGAGTATAACATATCACATGAACGGGACAGGACCCCGCTATGCCCATAATTATATACACAAAAGAATAAGTACCCAAAAGCTATGGCTCCGAATGAAATGGAGCTCTGCTATGTAATCTCTGAGTAAGCAGGTATGGATCAAGCCTTTCTCCCTGTACACCTGCGGGCATGACGCAGCGTCCACAAACAAAAGGACGTCAGTACGAAGAATGTATTGAGTATGTAAAGCATGATCAATATCAATATAGAAGCATAAATAGCAACATAAGAAATAGCGTAGGATGGGACATGGCAATATCATCATCATATGCACTTACTTGTCTTTCATAGGAACTTTCCATTGTTAATACGTATTTGTGTACATACATCTTTATCCGTATTCCATAATAGTACCCGTACCATATTTGTGCTCGGATTCGTATACATGCCCTTATTCACATTCATATACATAGTCGTATCATATTCATATTCACGTCATATACATAATCATATCATATACATAGCATTTACATAGTATACCCGACCACGTAGGATCGGTGTTTCATACATACTTAGCCAACCAAGGCTTAAGGTTACTCATACCTAGCCCTACCAAGGCTTCAGGGTTACATCTACTTGGCCCTACCAAGGCGTCAGGGTTATCCGTACCATCTGCAGAGGTGTGCGCGAGTTTCGTAATCGTATACATACCTATTTACATATCATACCCGGCCTCATAAGCTCGGGGTACCATAATAGTCATACATAGGTACATACATATACTAACTCATAAGCATCACTTCTATTTACGTCATTATCATCATCGTCATTATTATCATCATCGATATCATTATCACTATTATCGTCATTCGTCACGTTTTCCTTAATGGGCCTACTAGTCATACGAGGAACTTAGTACAATCGTAGCATATCGAGAATCATAATCTTAGTAGCTTTGAAGATAGAAGCATTCGGAGAACATCATAAGCTCGTAGAAGATTTAGATGATTGGCCAATGAACCATGCCTTATGAAAGAAGGGCTAGCCTTACATACCTTTTCCGTTCGACTATTTACCACTTGCACGTTCTCTTTCAACGGTTGCGTTTATACCTTCATTAAAGTCATACTATCGTTAGAATCGATGACTAGCACACATGGCTAAAGCTAGAGAAAATCGGACAACATCTCCTTTATTTATACGACATTCCTCCATAGCGTATATCAACTCCCAAACGTCAATAGTGCATTCACAATACCATAACAATAATCATTATTCATCCACATTATCCACTTTTCTAGACTTACTTTCAATTACTCATATCCATTGCTATAACACACAACTATGTCCATTCACGTACATTGTTCATCTCATGTTCTCAACATCATTTATAGCACATTTACATCACAATACATCAAGACTCGTAACTCAATTCAACTATTTCTCAAAATATCACTATTCATCATTCATGACCCATTTTCCTATACTCATCTAATGTCCAAGCATTTTAACTCTCAAATACCTTAAAAAACATATAAATACCATAAATCTTACCTTAGATGTTGTAGGAATGAGCCTTGGTCGATATACTTCACTTGAGCAAAAACCCTAGTTTTCCTTTAATAAGATTTTCTTGACTTGAATAATCTTAATGGGTTTCCTTACACTTGATTCACTTGATTTGTGTTGTTGATGACTAATAATCCTTGAAATCTTGTGGAATAAATGTAGAGAGATGTTTTAGAGAGAAGGGATGAAATGTGGAAATGAAATAATAAACTTGGTCCCTTATTTAATAACCCAAAATCTGATCTTAAGTGAACAGCACAGTGGTCGTAAAATTGGTTTACAGTCCGTATTCCAGTTTACGGACCGTCCTTCGTGGTCGTATTTAATCATAACAGAACCAGAAAACTCCGGCTGAAACATGGTGATTTACGATCACGGTTTACGGGCCGTAAATCACTTTACGTTCCGTATTTCAGGTCGTATTTAACCATTTGATCATTTGGTAGAAAGTTGAAGTTTTGGAAGCCAAAATACGACATGGAAGTTTACGGACAGTATACCACTTTACGGTCCGTATTTCACTTTACGACCAACTGGCCAGAATGTAAACCTGCAACTTTTCACATCTCCAAAACCTATAATTATTCATTATGGAGAATAACCTATCTTTTATTGCAATTGCCTTCGGAATCATACTTAGGGTCGTCAAATGTTATTCCTTACTCATGAAAACATCAGATACTCGTACGCCTCGCGGGTCCATTCACTTGGACAACAATGGAGGATTTTTTCGAGGTGTAACATTCTTCTCCCCTTAAGAACATTCAACCTCGAATGTTTAAAGTCCTCGGGGATTCTATAAAAAAATTCGCCAGAGTCTCCCCTATAATATGGCACTACCATCCTGTCACAACAACCCAAAATATCACTGCCTCACATGGCTACGTCACACTATCAACATATCTATGGCCACACACGACCAAAAGCATGAAAAAGGAAATCATACATACCTCATACCGCTGATGTTTCATCATGAATCTCTCCCAAGGATTGAAATAAATGAGGGTATCTAGATCGCATACTTTCTTCCGCATCCCATGTCATTTCTTCTCGTTTACTGCTTTTCCATAAAACCTTAACTGAGGCCAGTTCTTTGTTTCTAAGCCTCCGTATTTGCCTATCTAGTATGGCAATGGGTACTTCTTCATAAGTCAACTTTTCCGTCACTTGCACATCACTTATTTGCGCGATCTTAGTAAGATCTCCTACACATTTCCGAAGCATTGAGACATGGAAAACTAGATGGACTGACTCCAAATCTGGAGGTAGATCTAACTCATAAGCCACTTTGCCCACTTTGCGCACAATATCATAAGGTCCAATGTACCAGGGACTAAGCTTCCCCTTTCTGCCAAATCTCATTACACCTTTCATCAGTGACACTTTCAAGAATACCCAATCTTTCACTTGGAATTCTAAGTCTCTTCGGCGATTATCCGCATAGGACTTTTGACGACTTTGGGATGCTAATAACCGATCTTGTATGAGCTTGACTTTCTCTATGGCTTGCTAGACCAAGCCTGGCCCTATCAGCCTGGCCTCTCCTGTTTTGAACCACCCAATTGGGGATCTACACTTTCGCCCATATAAAGCTTCATACGGTGCCATTTGGATGCTAGAATGATAACTGTTATTGTAAGCAAATTCAATGAGTGGCAAATGGTCATCCCAATTTCCTCCAAAATCTATCATATATGCTCGCAACATATCTTCAAGAGTCTGAATGGTACGCTCGGCTTGTCCATCAGTCTGCAGGTGAAATGCCGTACTAAGGCTCACTTGGGTCCCCAGACCCTCTCGGAAAGACTTCCAAGAGTTGGCTGCAAAATGAGTCCCTCTGTCTGAGATAATAGATACTGGAACACCATGGAGTCTCACTATCTCTTTAAGATAAAGCTTTGCATAATCTTCTGCCACATAGGTCGTCCTGACCGGTAAGAAATGAGCTGACTTGGTGAGTCTATCCACAACCACCCATATGGAATCATACTTACGTCAATAATGGGGTAAGCCTAAAATGAAATCCATGTTAATCACTTCCCATTTCCAAGTTGGGATTTCCATAGCTTGCAACAATCCACCCGACTTTTGGTGCTCTATTTTCACTTGCTGACAATTAGGACATTGAGCTACGAATTCCGCTATATCTTTCTTCATTCCATTCCACCAATATACAGACTTAAGATCATGATACATTTTCGTCGCACCAGGGTGAACAGAATAACAGGAGTAATGAGCTTCTCTCAATATCTGGTGGCGTAAACCTGCCACATCGGGAACCCATAATCTGCCTCGACATCGGAGAACTCCGTCTCTTGAAAGCTCAAATGATGACTCCTCTTTCTGAGAGAGTGTATCTCTGTAATGCCTTAGCATGGGATCCTCATATTGTCGCTCTTTCACTTCTGCTACTAGCGACGAGATCGCTGAATTCTTAATAGTAGTTCCCCCGCTGCCTGAGTCCACCACTCGAATTCCTAGGCTAGCTAATTGCTGGAGCTCACGGGCCATCTCTCTTCTCTCTGGTCGTACATCACATAAACTTCCCATGGATCTGCGGCTAAGAGCATCAGCTACAACATTTGCCTTTCCATGGTGATACAAAATATCGGTGTCATAATCCTTTAGCAGTTCCAACCATCGTCGTTGCCGCAAATTCAACTCTTTCTACTTGAAGATGTACTGGAGAATCTTATGATCTGTATAAATATCCACATGGACGCCATATAGATAATGTCGCCATATCTTTAATGCATGAACCACTGCAGCCAATTCTAGATTGTGGGTTGGATAATTCCGCTCATGTTTCCGTAGATGCCTTGAAGCATACGCAATCACTCTACCACGTTGCATCAATACACAACCTAGCCCAACACCTGCAGCATCGCAATAAACAACATATCCTTCAAATCCCCCTGGAAGTGTCAAGACTGGGGCGGAAGTCAACCTACTTTTCAACTCTTGGAAGCTACGTTCACAAGCATCTGTCCATTGAAACTTCGCCAATTTCTGGGTCAACTTTGTGAGTGGTGCAAAAATAGAAGAAAAACCTTCAACGAATCTCCTGTAATAACCTGCTAAGCCCAGAAAGCTACGAACCTCCGTCGGAGTGGTGGGCCTTGGCCAGGTCTTCACGGCCTCAATCTTTTGACTATCCACTCGAATACCATCGGTTGCAACAATATGCCCCAGAAATGCCACTGAGTTCAACCAAAACTCGCATTTGGAAAACTTTGCAAACAACTCTTGAGTTCGAAGAACTCCAAGGACAGTTCACAAATGATCTGCATGTTCTGCTTCGGATCTAGAATACACCAAGATGTCATCGATGAATACAATCACAGAAAAATCCAAAAAAGGCCTGAACACATTATTCAACAGATCCATAAATGCCGCCGGCGCATTAGTTAGCCCAAACGACATTACCCGGAACTCAAAATGACCATATCTTGTCTTGAAGGCCGTCTTAGGGATATCTTTCTCCCTAACTCTCACTTGGTGATACCCGGACCTCAAATCTATCTTTGAAAACCATTTGGCACCTTGCAATTGATCAAATAAATCATCGATCCTCGAAAGAGGATATTTGTTCTTAATTGTCACTTTATTCAACTGCCGATAATCAATGCACATTCTCAAGGAGCCATCTTTCTTTCGGACGAACAATACGGGTGCTCCCCACGGGGATGAACTAGGCCTAATAAAGCTTTTTTCAAGCAAGTCTTTCAATTTCTCCTTCAACTCTTTCAATTCTGCGGGAGCCATTCTATAGGGAGGAATAGATATAGGCTTAGTTCCTGGCAACACATCAATAGCAAAATCAATCTCCCACTCGGGAGGAAGGCCTGGAAGCTCGTCCGGGAACACATCCGGAAATTCATTTACTACGGGAACTGACTGAAGAGTCGGCGATTCAGCTTCTACATCTTGAATCCGAACTAGATGATAGATGCACCCTTTGGTGATCATTTTCCTTACCTTTAGATAGGAAATAAACCTACCTTTTGGTGACGTCGTATTCCCTTTTCATTCTAGGACTGGTTCTCCCAAAAATTCGAAACAAACCATTTTCATTCGGCAATCAACGTTGGCATAATAAGAAGCCAACCAATCCATGCCCATAATAACATCAAAATCCACCATTTCTAGCTCATGCAAATCAATCATAGTACGCCGATCACAAATCACAATTACACAATTTCTATATACCTGACTAGCTATTACCGATTCACCGACGGGTGTAGTGTTATATCCCGTATTTTGTACGTTCGGATATTTCAAGGTAGTCGTGGTAAGTTAAGGGAATGACCATCCTCCAAAATTATTTTAATGTACAAGTTGGTTATGAATATTATTAGTATGGAAATATTGAGAGGGGCTAAGGGCAAAAAAGGGAAATTCACAAAATAGCTCATGGTAATATTGCGGAAGGCTAGGGGCAAAATGGGAATTTCACAAAATATTTGGGAAGGTTCTTGGAGGGGCCATGTTGGTCGTGTGGTGTATGCCATATTTTATAAAATGGGGCTAATTATAATTATATGGACTAAAGCTTATAAAACAAGCCAAGTGGTCTTCTTGTTTATTATTAAGAAACATCAAGAAAAATAGAGAAAGGGGACATGTGGCCACCCTTGTGTGGGTTGGATATGTATATATATATATATATATATATATATATATATATACATATATATATAAGAGGGCCACTTTATTCATCAATTTTAATTTAGGAAGTTGGAGAGAAAGAAAAAAAAAGGGGGGGGGGGGGGGGGGTGTTCGGCCATGGTGGCCGAATATGATCCATGAGGAGTGACCAATGAAGAATTATTTTCTTTTAGCTATTATACCAATTGGAAGGCCCTCTATAACGTGGAGTAGTAGTTGGAGCAAGCAAACCATTCTTTGTGCAATTTTAACCCCTAGCCGAGAAAGAAGATGAGTGGAAAGGAAGGTATGTGTTCAATCCTCTTTTACTTGTGTTATGGATAAGTTATGTATGTTGAAGTATGTAGAAATGGATGGAATTCATGGTACATGTATGTGTTGATGTTGTGGCCGAATGTAGTAGTGTTGTGTAGATACGATGAATTGATTTTATTTAGTCTTTTGATTGTTATAGATGTGGATTCCATGGTGAAAATGAAGGTTTGATGAATTAAAGTGAATTTGGAACATTGTGGAGTTGTTGAATAAGTTAGTGTGATACTAGTATGGTTTCTTATATTTGAGGGAAGGATATTGTTAATGTGTCGGTTGTAAATATAATTCATGAATTTGGAAGTGAGACATGTGTTTGGAAGATTGTAAGTTGGGTTGTGGTGATTGAATTTGAAAGAAGGAAATAGGTTATTATTGTTCTTGTTCGATTTGGAAGGTGTCGGGTAAAGTAGTATGTTGATTGAGTCGTCTTGAATATTATATGAATTGAGTTGAATATAAATGAAATGTCATTGAATTGTATGACAAAGATTGTTAATGTTAGAATGCATCTTGAATGGGTTGTTGATGTTGTTGGCACGATTGTTTGGTATTGTTGTTGATAGTTTGGCCAAGTTGAATTCTCAAATTGTTGATTGATGATTTGGGCCGAGTTAGATTCTCGGGGATGGTATATTTATAGGGGAGATGCTGCCGAAATTTCGGCAGATAATAAGTGAATTCATTTGAAAGACTAAGAAAAGTGTGTTTGACGATGAATCTAATGATTGCGTCAATCTTCTTGAATGTAGACTAGCGATAACGAGCTTGGACAATTAAGCGTAGCTAATAGGACGTGGAACAGGTATGTTAAGGGTCGTCCCTTTCTTTCAAAGGCATGATTCCGATGTTATGGCTTCATAAATGTTTCCATATCTTCCTTATTTCCAAAAGTTAGACGCTTATGATTTCAAGGCATGATTTCTTTTCCCGATAACCCGTAAATGTTTTCCAAAGTGTCCATATTTTTCCAAAATAGAGGTTTATGATTTTTTAAGCTCTTATGGCAACAACGATGGATATGTTTTACAATGACAATGATGATGTCAATGATGAGAAAATGTCTACGATGGCTATGATGAAAATGATTTTATGTTTAAAGGTTTTTTTTGGCAAGAGGCAATGTCCATAACTTTCTTATACTAACTCGGATTGACTCGAAACATGGTTATGATCTTATTATATGTTCACTTAATGTTGTTATTCGGTGCTAGTTTCATCTTATAATAATTGTTCCTTCAAGGTGAGACAAAGTCATGATGATTATTCCATAATATAATCGGAGGTTACCGACCTTACGTCACTCCGATAGATACATGACTTTCTTTGGGCTCTTCTGCATGCTGCTTATTTGATATATGTATATGTATATGGGGAATATGGGAGAAGGGCCAGAGCGTTATATACGCGTAACCCCCTGATCAGTTGGTATCGGAGCCAGTGGTGGGGCAAACCTCACCAAGAACGCTGAGTCCCATAGTGGGAGGTGAGTATAAGGCTTGCCTTAGGCAAATCCCACATTGGTTTAGGCAAATCCCACATTGGTTCAGGCAAATCCCACATCGGTTAATATGTCCGGACGCGGGACATATGTGGGGGAGCCGACGTTGTTCGGCGCTATGACATGTTCTATTTTCTATGTATATGAAAAAGAAATGTTTTCAAAGGAAAGATAAGCATGCATGGCATCCGCCTAAGAGGCACTCAGATGTACAGGTTACTCTTTTATCCCATGATATGCGCTATATCTCTATTCTGTTGTTGTTCATAATTACATCTCTTGCTATGTCACTATTCATGCCTTACATACTCAGTACATTGCTCGTACTGAGCCCTTTTCTTCGGGGGCTGCGTTTCATGCCGCGCAGGAACACCCAGTAGAAGCTATTATAGAAGATGTTCTAGCGGAGTTTGCAAGCTCCATTTGCTCTGGTGTGTTGCCGGGTCTGAGTACTATGCTATGATGTCTTGTTCAAAGTTAGAGACTTTGCAGATAGAGTCGTGGGTGTAGTATGTCAGTCTTGAAAGCGGCTTCACCAGCCGATGTGTCTATATATATATATTATGTTACAGACTCCACATAACCACATATTTTGTTTGATTTGAGAACAACGAAAGAAAGATTCTGAAAGCTTAACTTTGTTTTTCATTTCTTATTGATGTAAGAGTCTAAAGAGATTAAGTATGTAATAAGAGTCAGCGGGTTCGCTCGGCTCCTAATATGGGGTCGGGTGCCCATCACACCCTAGTAAGATCGGGGTGTGACAAAGTGGTATCAGAACAGGTTGTCCTAGGGGTTGTCTGCAAAGTCGTGTCCAGTAGAGTCCTGTATATGGGTGTGAAGCCGGCCACATTTATAAACAGGAGGCTGCGGGGCATCTAGGGATTGTTGACCTTCTTTCTGTCTTAGATCGTACGATAAAGCCAAGTCATAGGAAATGAGATTCCTTATACAAGCCTTACCTACGACGGAAGAAGGTGAGAAGCGATATGGAAAGTCACAGGAGTAAGTATTGATATTCTGTTCTGTTACCTGAAACTGGAGGCTCTGGATGGCTGAAATGTGTCATATAGCCGTATGTTCTGTGAGGTATTGTCGATATTTGCTACGTACAGATCTTGAATAGTAGGAATGGTAAAGGAGATTCTGCCAGAATGGATACACCCAACAGGAAGAAGCGTGGAAAGGAAATACTGTAAATAGGCAATAAGTGAGATGCGTTGTTTCAGAAAGGTTATGGATTTGGCATGGCGATGAAGGTGCGATCACTACCATCGGGAATCTGGGAATCCAGGACGAAAGATTGTTATGCACGTAAGCGAAAGATGAAGGTTGAGGGTCGAAAGGGGTAAAATAGTAATTGTAAAAGAGAAAGATGTGTTACGAGAGTGTCTCGGGATCTGTAAGACCTCGACTTGCTCCAGATCATGTAATAAAGGTCATGTGAGGAAGTGGACGCGATTATATCAACAATAATGCATCGGATTCCATCAAAGTTTCGAGGTTAAGCGTGCTAAGGTGGGAGCAATTTTAGGATGGGTGACCCCCCTGGGAAGTATGCAAGAAATTCTATATATCCAGACATAAGAGACAAATGAGACGTTAGAGTAACCTAAGGGAAACTAGAGTATACGGGATGGTTGGAGGCCATGAGAGGTCGCGTAGGACGAGACAGACTAGATCAGTAAAGGGAAAGAAAGTGCATTACAGCTTTGGAAGTAGGATAGGCTTGAATAGCGTTTGGAGGTATTTTGTGGGCAAGGTAGTAGTAATTATACATATGTATATATGAATGCGTAGGATATCCCACATATGATTGTATCGGTGGACATGTGAATCCCAGCAACCGAAGCTACGGTATGGAAGGCGTTAATCAAGTAAGGGTATCGAAGTTCGAGTGACAGCAAGAATAAATGGTACAACTGTTGCAAGGTAAGCTACTATTAGTTTTACTACAGGTTAAGATTGGAAATTCTAGTATAACGATATTTGGAAAAGAAAGAGAGTGAGTAGATGGAAAACAAAGAGATCAAAGTGTCGGAAGGAGGTGAAAGGTAAGAAACCTCAGTAAGTGAAGCTCCCGAGAGAAACTACCGACAAAGCGCGAGACTATTTGGGTAAGAACTCAAAGTAGGCATGTGAAAAGGGATAGAGTGTGGTAAAAGGAAACTGGAGAGGAGTGTATGAGGTTGGAGAACCAATTTCGATAAGTGGGGATAAAGGAATAATGACTAGGATAGGGGGATGTGAATTAAGAGAAAGAATGCTTAGGCTTGCGATGATGCTGAGGTGAGAGACCTATAAAAGAATAAATGTGTAGCTATATTAATATAGTTAAAGGTTCGATGAACAAGGATAGGGAGAGTGAAAGTTGTAAGGATTCTGTGCTAAGAACAAAAGTAGCGGGACGCTTGAGAAATATGGACGCACAGCTACAACACAAACACGTAGTTAAAGAGGAATCACGAGTAAGTAAGCTAAGTAGGTGAAAGGGACTAATAGTGGATAGAAAGATATGGGAATGTTGACAAGAATGATGATATAGGCGCAGAATGAAAGGAAAACTAAGGATAAGAAGTTTCGATATGATATGCACGGAGTTGGAAAGAAAGACGAGGAATAAGGTATAAACGAAGACTTCATAAAAGGGTTGTTGGCATATAAGGAGCCCCTTAAAGGGGGGCAGACCATATTATATTAAGCCAAAAAGGGAATCACAATATTTTCAAGTACCAGAAAAGGATAACCATGACGTGGAATGAGGACTCGTGTAAAGACCCAGGAGTTCGAGTATAAGGAGAATAGGGTGAGGGATAAGAAATAGGCATAAAGAGAAGAACGACTATAAAAGGGACCCTCCCGAAGTATTATGACACCCCATAAGATCAGTTGAACATTCGAGGATGACTGTTCTAAAGGGGGGAGGATGTTATATCCCGTATTTTGTACGTTCGGATATTTCAAGGTAGTCGTGGTAAGTTAAGGGAATGACCATCCTCCAAAATTATTTTAATGTACATGTTGGTTATGGATATTATTTATGAATATTATTAGTATGGAAATATTGAGAGAGGCTAAGGGCAAAAAAGGGAAATTCACAAAATGGCCCATGGTAATATTGCGGAAGGCTAGGGGCAAAATGGGAATTTCACAAAATATTCGGGAAGGTTCTTGGAGGGACCATGTTGGCCGTGTGGTGTATGCCATATTTTATAAAATGGGGCTAATTATAATTATATGGACCAAAGCTTATAAAACAAGCCAAGTGGTCTTCTTGTTTATTATTAAGAAACTTCAAGAAAAATAGAGAAGGGGGACATGTGGCCACCCTAGTGTGGGTTGGATATATATATATATATATATATATATATATATATATATATATATATATATATATATATATATATATATAGGGCCACTTTATTCATCAATTTTAATTTAGGAAGTTGGAGAGAAAGAAAAAAAAAAGGGGGGTGTTCGGCCATGGTGGCCGAACATGAGCCATGGGGAGTGATCAATGAATAATTATTTTCTTCTAGATTTTCTACCAATTGGAAGGTCCTCTATAACGTGGAGTAGTAGTTGGAGCAAGCAAACCATTCTTTATGCAATTTTAACCCCTAGCCGAGAAAGAAGATGAGTGGAAAGGAAGGTATGTGTTCAATCCTCTTTTACTTGTGTTATGGATAAGTTATGTATGTTGAAGTATGTAGAAATGGATGGAATTCATGGTACATGTATGTGTTGATGTTGTGGCCGAATGTAGTAGTGTTGGGTAGATACGATGAATTGATTTTATTTAGTCTTTTGATTGTTATAGATGTGGATTCCATGGTGAAAATGAAGGTTTGACGAATTAAAGTGAATTTGGAATCATTGTGGAGTTGTTGAAGAAGTTAGTGTGATACTAGTATGGTTTCTTATATTTGAGGGAATGATATTGTTAATGTGTAGGTTGTAAATATAATTCATGAATTTGGAAGTGAGACATGTGTTTGGAAGATTGTAAGTTGGGTTGTGGTGATTGAATTTGAAAGAAGGAAATAGGTTATTATTGTTCTTGTTCGATTTGGAAGGTGTCGGGTGAAGTAGTATGTTGATTGAGTCATCTTGAATATTATATGAATTGAATTGAATATAAATGAAATGTCGTTGAATTGTATGACAAAGGTTGTTAATGTTAGAATGCGTCTTGAATGGGTTGTTGATGTTGTTGGCACGATTGTTTGGTATTGTTGTTGATAGTTTGGCCGAGTTGAATTCTCGGATTGTTGATTGATGATTTGGGTCGAGTTAGATTCTCGGGGATGGTATATTTATAGGGGAGATGCTGCCGAAATTTCGGCAGATAATAAGTGAATTCATTTGAAAGACTAAGACAAGTGTGTGTGACGATGAATCTAATGATTGCGTCAATCTTCTTGAATGTAGACTAGCGATAACGAGCTTGGACAATTAAGCGTAGCTAATAGGACGTGGAACAGGTATGTTAAGGCTAGTCCCTTTCTTTCAAAGGCATGATTCCGATGTTATGGCTTCATAAATGTTTCCATATCTTCCTTATTTCCAAAAGTTAGACGTTTATGATTTCAAGGCATGATTTCTTTTCCCGATAACCCGTAAATGTTTTCCAAAGTGTCCATATTTTTCCAAAATAGAGGTTTATGATTTTGTAAGCTCTTATGGCAACAACGATGGATATGTTTTACAATGACAATGATGATGTCAAGGATGAGAATATGTCTACGATGGCTATAATGAAAATGATTTTATGTTTAAAGGTTTTTTTTGGCAAGGGGCAATGTCCATAACTTTCTTATACTAACTCGGATTGACTCGAAACGTGGTTATGATCTTATTCTATGTTCACTTAATGCTGTTATTCGTTACTAGTCTCATCTTATAATAATTGTTCCTTCAAGGTGAGACAAAGTCATGATGATTATTCCATAATATAATCGGAGGTTACCGACCTTACTTCACTCCGATAGATACATGACTTTCTTTGGGCTCTCCTGCATGCTGCTTATATGATATATGTATATATATATATGTATATGGGGAATATGGGAGAAGGGCCAGAGCGTTATATACGCGTAACCACCTGATCAGTTGGTATCGGAGCCGGTGGTGGGGCAAACCTCAGCAAGAACGTTGAGTCCCAGAGTGGGGGGTGAGTATAAGGCTTGCCTTAGGCAAATCCCACATTGGTTTAGGCAAATCCCACATTAGTTCAGGCAAATCCCACATCGGTTAATATGCCCGGACGCGGGACATATGTGGGGGAGCCGACGTTGTTCGGCGCTATGACATGTTCTATTTTCTATGTATATGAAAAAGAAATGTTTTCAAAGGAAAGATAAGCATGCATGGCATTCGCCTAAGAGGCACTCAGATGTACAGGTTACTCTTTTATCCCATGATATGCGCTATATCTCTATTCTGTTGTTGTTCATAATTACATCTCTTGCTATGTCACTATTCATGCCTTACATACTCAGTACATTGCTCATACTGACCCCTTTTCTTCGGGGGCTGCATTTCATGCCGCGCAGGTACACCCAGTAGAAGCTATTATAGAAGATGTTCCAGCGGAGTTGGCAAGCTCCATTTGCTCTGGAGTGTTGCCGGGTCAGAGTACTATGCTATGATGTCTTGTTCGAAGTTAGAGACTTTGCAGACTGAGTCGTGGGTGTAGTATGTCAGTCTTGAAAGCGGCTTCACCAGCCGATGTGTCTATATATATATTATGTTACAGACTCCATATAACCACAGATTTTGTTTGATTTGAGAACAACGAAAGAAAGATTCTGAAAGCTTAACTTTGTTTTTCATTTCTTATTGATGTAAGAGTCTAAAGAGATTAAGTATGTAATAAGAGTCAGCGGGTTCGCTCGGCTCCTAATATGGGGTCGGGTGCCCATCACACCCTAGTAAGATCGGGGTGTGACATGTAGGCACCTCAAAAGTTTAATCGACTCCGGTCCGACTCTAAATCGACGCGCAACATACGGAGTAACATATGACAAGGTGGAGCCCAGGTCAATCAAAGCATATACATCATGAGAGAATACCGATATTATACCTGTAACCACGTCAGGGGAAGACTCAAGGTCTTGGCGTCCAGCCAAAGCATAAACACGGTGTTGAGGACCGCTAGAACTGGGAGCTCTCCCTCTACCTCTACCATGGCCGACTGGTGCATGTGAACCTGGCCCCATAGGGCGTACAGATGCTGAAGATCCGGCTATCGACCCTGAAGGTTGGGTCCTACCTCTACCATGAACCAAGGGGCAATCACGCATGATATGTCCTGGTCGACCGCATGAATAGCAAACATCTGAGCCCATTCGGCATCGACCCCAATGCAACTTCCCACACTGGGAACATCGTAGTGCCGGTGGCCTTGCCTGACCCGAATCATCTCTAAACCGAGACCCCGAATAACTCTGACTCGGCCCGGAACGAGTGGATATATCCAATCTCTAGCCTGAAAACTGTGGAGGCGCACTAGTCATAGAATAGGCGCACTAGTCATAGAATAGCCTAAGTGTCTGGACATCTGCTGTCTATGCCCGCCTCTGAACTCACTCAACGGACCCGAAAATCTGGCCCTCTTACTATGACCCTTATCCTGCTCGCGTTCACCTCTCTGCTGCTGTAGGATTTCTTCTAAGTTCTGAGCATGGGCTTGAATACGTGCAATATCCATGTTATCCTGAAGGGACGCAGTCAAACAACTATCCATCAAATGTTGCCCGAGGCCTTTAACAAATCGGTGCACCCGGTCACCCATATCCGCTACCATGGCCGAAGCATACCTAGCCAAAGAATTGAAGTGGAGACTATACTCTAGAGCACTCATGCTACCTTGCCTCAAATTTAAAAACTTATCGGCTCTAGCTCGCCGAACTTCTGGAGGCATGTAATGTCGGAGAAAAGTATCCACAAACTCTTGCCATACCGGGGGAGGTGCATTGGCTCCCCGTGAAGCCATCAAAATCGTATACCATTGGATCGAAATATCTGTCACGACCCAACCCCATGGGCCATGACTAGTGCCCGACCTGGACACTCGTATACGTACCTGTTAGATATAGTCAACTGAAGCTAAAATAAATATGGAAACTTGTAAAAGAACTCCAAAGGTTCATAACATCATCATATATACATACATCCAAATAACAGGTCTCCAGGGGAGTCACAACTGATCAGAACATAATATGATACGCAGGCCGACAAGGCTGCCATTACAGAAGAGCATATCCATAGGAAATCGTACAGACACAGCTGAACAAACTTATACACAACCCACACATATGTCTACAGACCTCTAAGAGCATCGATAGTGAAATATGACGGGACAGGGCCCTGCCGTACCCCTGGGTAAAAATATATATATACACCATAAGATCTATACCAAAAGTCTAGGCTCCAGAACAACGGAGCTCTCCAAGACAGCTGAGTAGAAGTCCTATGCTGAAGGGTCACCAAACCGACTATCTGTACCTGCGGGCATGAAACGCAGCCCCCCGAAGAAAGGGGGTTAGTAAGGAATATGTACTGAGTATATAAAGCATAAGAACATCAAGTAGGATGAATCATAAAAACCAGTCTCAATAATTGAATGCATTTGTGGCTAACATCTGAGAATATCTGCGTAACCGGGTATGATTGAAACTGACCCTACGACATATGATAGGCATAGATTACAATATAACTGATAGTGTTGTGGAACATACAGCTCGATCCATATAATATAATAGTGCCGAGGAATGTACAGCCCGATCCATAAATATAATATGTTAGTGCCGAGGAACGTACGGCCCGATCCATATATAATGTAATATGTTAGTGCCGAGGAACGTACGGCCCGATCCATAAATATAATATGTTAGTGTCGAGGAATGTACGGCCCGATCCATAAATAATATAATATATATAAATGCATGTAAAACTCAGAAAAGGATACTCTGAACCCCTCTGGTGACATAAGAAGCTAATATGAAAAGTCTCTGGGAGTTATGGACATAAAACATAGGAGGCCAACGATACAAATATCTCTACATTTTCTAAGAACAGAGTCTTTGGAACTTGCTTGCTCACTGTGTTCGTTCATATGATAAGGATCATGCCAAAAAGAAATAAAGGATAACTTTACATACCTTGTCGCTTCTCAAGTTAACCATAACTTAGGTCTCGGGCTCGCCAATCTACAAACAATACCAAATATGCCAATAATCAAATTAGGGTACTCTTTCAAACCAATCCTTAATTACTTAGAAATCTAACGATATTCGGGTAGCATCTTCCTTAAAAACTTAATGATCCTCATGATTCCAACTTAGCCAAAATATCAATCACCATACCAACAACAATATCAATAAATACATATCCTAAATAGAATCAAATCCATTCCTAAATCACCTCCAAAACAGCCCAATATACATTCCTATACCGATACTTGTATACACTTCTTTATTTTCGTATATACATAGTATAACAACAAACACAACAACAACAACTACAGCCAATCCCACGATATTCCAGCACACCAAACAATTTTTAACAACCACCAAACAGTCCACATGATAACAATAGCAATTTATCCGATTTCCGACATAATTTTCGTATTTCTTTCATCTAGCAATCTAGATACGACTTGGATAAATCAAATACGTCTAGGAGAGAGGATTTCTTACCTTATATGCCAAGAAATACTTTTCTTCCACCTTACTTCTCTTTGAAGAAATCTCTGATTTGCTAGGATCCAGAGGAAACCGTTGTTATAAACATAAAGTCGACGGAGGAGGATAACTATACGTGGTCTTGGAGCAAATCTCTCCCTAGGCCAAATTCCCCATTTTCACGTTGAACCAGTTGCTTGAAAATACCATGGCTGGTGCCCTTTTATTAGCTATACATGGAAATGCTAATATTCTTTGATGCTATGGTTCTACACAACTAATAAACATATATAGCAACATACAGTGGTACTAGATATCTAGAGAACCTTAATGTTTAAGAACTAATATATCAGATGTGTATATATAATTATATCCTAGCACAAAAGGAATGCAACAAATATAAGCATATGTTGGATACGGTGGTGGTTATTTCTATGTAAAGAATGGTGTCCCACGTGTCTTAATAGAAATTATATCTTATCTCTTTGTCACCACTTTATGTTGGAAAATGTTCCTTGGTAATAAATGATCTTAGCAAAATGACAAAATATCATAAGTAATATTGTCAAATAGAAAGACTTCAACCTTATTCAAATATTAAAGAAAAAATCAAAAAATATCTTATAACAATTGACACGTAAATATGGAGATATCTAGAAGAGTATATCTTATCTAATTTTCCAATCTCATATAAGGAGTACAAATTTTTGTACCATAAATTTTTAAAACGGTAAAAAGATAATTTCTTTTCTTATGAGAAAATAATCTCTATGGAAAAATCACATTTATAAACTTCCTCATATAAGGTTTATAATTTAAAGAATATCTAGAAGTAGTAATTTTAATAACTTTATAAAATCATATCTATCAAACTTTCTACTAAAATATTTCACCTAAGAGAAAAATACGGGATGTAACAATATCTCTCAATCTATATGACGCTAGCTCCACTGATTCGGTGTCCGAAGCATGTATCAATCGAAGCGTCCTCAACATACCATCAATAAAATCCTGAGGGTCCTCCTCCGGCTTTGACCCGAAGAATTCCGGATGGTTCAAAGTAATAAAGTCACGGGCCCTTGCACTAACAACCCTATCACCTTGCCCTGAACTTTGCCTCTGAGTTTGGGCCGCAACCAATTGAGTCAGCTAATTAATGGCCTCTTTCATATCTTGTCCCGAAGCATCCGGTGGAGGTGCTGGAGCTGGGGCTGAGGCTCCCTCACGCTCCTCTAATATAGGCACTGAACGGGAGGATTGAGATTGAGCCGCACTCTGGGACTCACTTTCCTCTACTACCGGTGGCGGTGCTCTTTCAGCCCGCTTTTCTGCCACCGTCTTGCCCTTTTGGGCTGCTGTAGCCTTTCTCTTTACAGGCATTTCTGAAATACATAACACACGATTAAGGAACAAGAATTTCTTACATCATAGCTCTATCGCACGATTCTTACGAAGAAAGAAGGTCATTCATTCCTATAATGTCCGCAGCTTTTTGTTTATAAGTGTGGCGCACAACACACCCATAACCAAGACTCTACTAGACACGGCTCGTAGACACACCCTAGGACTGAACTGCTCTGATACCGCTTTTGTCACGACCCGTCTCGAGGGCCGCGACGAGCACCCGGTGCTAGCCCACCCGAGCACCCCTTAGCTTACTCTTACTCTTTCATCTAGGTAAGCCACATAGTTAAGCATACATTTCTATTGAACAATCATATTAGTCCCATCGGACGACAATGACTTTATATCATAATTGGCATCTATGCCACATCAACGTACATGAGTCGACAAGGCTATCAGAATGATATACAAAGTATAGGCCGACAAGGCCAGACATATCTAACCATATACACGTGACTACGAGCCTCTAAGAAGAGTATAACATGTCACATGAGCGGGACAAGACCCCGTTATGCCCATAATTATATACACAAAAGAATAAGTACCCAAAAGCTATGGCTCCGAATGAAATGGAGCTCTGCTATGTAATCTCTGAGTAAGCAGCTATGGATCAAGCCTGTCTCCCTGTGCACCTGCGGGCATGACGCAGTGTCCATAAACAAAAGGACGTCAGTACGAAGAATGTACTGAGTATGTAAAGCATTATCAATATCAATATAGAAGCATAAATAGCAACATAAGAAATAGTGTAGGATGGGAGATGGCAATATCATCGTCATATGCACTTACTTGTCTTTCATAGGAACTTTCCATTGCTAATACGTATTTGTGTACATACATCATTATCCGTATTTCATAATAGTACCCGTACCATATTTGTGCTCGGATTCGTATACATGCCCTTATTCACATTCATATACATAGTCGTATCATATTCATATTCACGTCATATACATAATCATATCATATACATAGCATACCCGACCACGTAGGATCAGTGTTTCATACATACTTGGCCATCCAAGGCTCAAGGTTACTCATACCTGGCCCTACCAAGGCTTCAGGGCTACATCTACCTGGCCCTACCAAGGCGTCAGGGTTATCCGTACCATCTGTAGAGGTGTGCGCGCGTTCCGTAATCGTATACATACTTATTTACATATCATACCCGGCCTCATAAGCTTGGGGTACCATAATAGTCATACATAGGTACATACATATACTAGCTCATAAGAATCACTTCTATTAACGTCATTATCATCATCGTCATCATTATCGTCATCGATATCATTATCACTATTATCGTCATTCGTCACGTTTGCCTTAATGGGCCTACTCGTCATACGAGGAACTTAGTACAATCGTAGCATATTGAGAATCATAAGCTTACTAGCTTTGAAGATAGAAGCATTCGGGGAACATCATAAGCTCGTAGATGATTTAGATGATTGGCCAAAGAACCATACCTTATGAAAGAAGGGTTAGCCTTACATACCTTTTTCGTTCGACTATTTACCACTTGCACGTTCTCTTTCAACGGTTACGTTTATACCTTCATTAAAGTCATACTATCGTTAGAATCGATGACTAGCACACATGGCTAAATCTAGAGAAAATCGAACAGCATCTCCTTTATTTATACGACATTCCTCCATAGCGTATATCAACTCCCAAACGTCAATAGTGCATTCACAATACCATAACAATAATCATTATTCATCCACATTATCCACTTTTCTAGACTTACTTTCAATTACTCATATCCATTTCTATAACACACAACTATGTCCATTCACGTACATTGTTCATCTTATGTTCTCAACATCATTTATAGCACATTTACATCACAATACATCAAGACTCGTAACTCAATTCAACTATTTCTCAAAATGTCACTATTCATCATTCATGACCCATTTTCCTATACTCATCTAATGTCCAAGCATTTTAACTCTCAAATACCTTAAAAAACATATAAATACCATAAATCTTACCTTAGATGTTGTAGGAATGAGCCTTGGTCGAGATACTTCACTTGAGCAAAAACCCTAGTTTTCCTTCAATAAGATTTTCTTGACTTGAATAATCTTAATGGGTTTCCTTACACTTGACTCACTTTATTTGTGTTGTTGATGACTAATAATCCTTGAAATCTTGTGGAATAAATGTAGAGATGTTTTAGAGAGAAGCGATGAAATGTGGAAATGAAATAATAAACTTGGTCCCTTATTTAATAACCCAAAATCTGATCTTAAGTGAACAGCACAGTGGTCGTAAACATGGTTTACGGTCCGTATTCCAGTTTACGGACCGTCCTTCGTGGTCGTATTTAATCATAACAGAACCAGAAAACTCAGGCTGAAACATGGTGATTTACGATCACGGTTTACGGGCCGTAAACCACTTTACGGTCCGTATTTCAGGTCGTATTTAACTATTTGATCATTTGGCAGAAAGTTGAAGTTTTGGAAGCCAAAATACGACATGGCAGTTTACGGACTGTATACCACTTTACGGTCCGTATTTCACTTTACGATCAACTGGCCAGAATGCAAACCTGCAACTTTTCACATCTCCAACACCTATAATTATTCATTATGGAGCATAACCTATCCCTTATTGCAATTGACTTCGGAATCATACTTAGGGTCGTCAAATGTTATTCCTTACTCATGAAAACATCGGATGCTCGTACTCCTCGCGGGTCCATTCACTTGGACAACAATGGAGGATTTTTCTGAGGTGTAACACCCTTCTAGAGCATTCCCCCTGGATGACGTCCAGGTGACGGAGGAGCTGTCCTACGAGGAAAACCCTATAGTTATACTTGATCGGCAAGTTAGGAGACTACTTACTAAGGATGTAGCTTCCGTCAAAGTATTATGGCGAAATAATAATAGAGAAGAGATGACTTGGGAAGCCGAAGAGGAGATGAAGAATAAGTATCCTTACTTTATCCCTACGCCTGCTGGTAATTTAAATTCCTCACTTGATTATATTGATTGGTAGATGAGATTACATGTTATAGCAATGAAGGAAACTTCCCCGCAGTTTTTATAAAACCTTATAGAACCAGTTTAACATTCGAGGACGAATGTTCTAAAAGGGGGAAGGATGTTATATCCCGTATTTTTGTACATTGGATTGTTCGTGAGCTAACGGACATAAATTCAAGGATAAGATTATTTTTGGGATATGAGACAAGGACTTTTAATCCCGATTTGTAATATGGCACGACTTGCTTGTAAATTTCAATTAGTGTAGAAATATTAGTAGAGATTAGAGGTTAATTAACCATGATTAGATTATTAAGTGGGGATTAGTGATTAATTAAGGATTAATTAGCCTAATTGAGATTAATTAAGTTATTAGTGGGCTGAGTGGGCCCCACTACAACATGGCCAAATCTGATTGGCCCATGCTATAGTGGGGCACGTGGAATCACCTTGGGTAGTATATATAAGCATGGTTGATGACTAATTCATCAACCATAACTTCATTTCCAACTCCACAAATTGAATTAAAGAGAGAGCCATGGCCACGGCTATGGCAGCAGCCCCTTGAGCTCACGGCCAGCCCCTCCCCCACTTCTACACCATTAAATTGATGATTATCAAGTTTAATTAGAGGAAGAAATTATAGATTACAACAGCCATGGCCGTGAAGAAAATAGAGATTACAACAGCCATGGCAACTCACGGCCATGGCAGTTCTTGATCAACTTAAGTTTGCTAAGGTAAGGCTTAATTTCCTCTTACATGTTTTAGTGATAATTTGGTCTTTGTATAATTTGGTGAATGTGGAATTGGATGTAAGGAATTATGTGTGTTGATGCTAAGATTCGGTTGGGGGCTGTTTAAACTAGTAATGGTGGATTAGTTGTGATTATTGTTGTCGTTATTGTTGTCATGGGTTATATGATGAAAGTGAAGGAATTTGATATTTAAAGTTATGGTTGTATTGTGTTGGTAATGATCGGGTTCTGGTTGTGTTGGTGTTCTTGTGAAATTGGAGGATTAAGTGTAGTTAAGGCTTGTATTGTGTTGTTATAATTGATGGGCTACTTTAGAACTTATTAATGTTAAGATAATTTTCTTGCATATGGATGTTGAGGCTGTTTTTGTGTTGTTGCTAATGTGAATCACTAATTTGATAAGAAAGAAACGTATAAAATATCGTATGCGAAGCGTATGTGGCTTGTTGGGTGCATACTTTAGATATTTGAGGTGTATCGGGCATTATTATGTTATGTGGGCTGTTTTGAAGTATCCTCGGATCTTGTTTCGACTAGTTCTTGATGCGATAACTTAGACGTGCTTTGGTTGTTGCTATGTTGGTTGTTGTATAGTTGGCTTAAATGTTAGGAAATTGAGCGATATAGGGGAAGTGTTGCCCAATTGTCTACAAATAAGCTACTAACGTTGAAATACATTTTATGCCTTTTCGTAGCTTAACCATAGTCTTGACGTCTTAATATAGGTTGAGATATTTTGGGCAACGTATACATATCGAGTCACGGATTAAGCGCCAAAGGTATGTAAAGCTAACCCTTCCTTCTTTTTGGCATGATCTTTATGAAACAAATAGACGACGTATATATGACTTCAAAAAGCTCCTATTCTTAGAGACACTAGGATGACTAATGTACTTGATTCCCAGAACTTATTTTATTATGTCTTGTTACGTGTCTATGATTCCAGAAGTTCTATTTTGATATAATCCATAGTGACATTCGAAGGATACTTGATATGACTATTTCTTGATTGTCATGATGGTTCATTTTGATTATTCTATTGAGTCTCAAATATGACTTAGTTTGCATATGGTTGCTCACTACTCTACTCGTGCATGCCTCAATATGTCATTCACCGAGTCCCGGGCCGGGGTATGTTCTCGTGCACAGTTTCACTGCATTGTTCACTGAGTCCCTCACTAGAGGGCCGGGATATGGTATATATATATATATATGTGTATGATGATATGATGATGTAATTATGGCGCCAAGGAGGGTATATGATGACTTTATTCACCGAGTCCCATAATGGGCCGGGTATGATATATGATATTGATATGCATGATTTACATTTCATAAGGCAAGTGTGTTGGTGCTATGATGTCATACTTTTCTCCTATAATCTCTATTTCAGTCATGATCCTCTTTATTGTGTTTCATGCTTTATATACTCAGTACATATGTGACACCTCAGATTTTTTTCCGTGAGCATACAACGAATAGACCAACGAAGAGTATGAGTGTACGACGTTTTACTAAGAAGGGAATGACTACCCATGAGTTTTGAAAACGCGAAGGTTGCAGATTTGCATTGCAACCCAGTGGTCGTAAAACACAATACGGCCCGTAATGTGATTTACGGACCGTAAAGTGCCATCGTCTTCCAACTATCAAAACTTTAACTTTCTGTCAAATGTTGAAATGGTTAAATATGACTCAGAATACGGACCGTAAATCTAAATATGGCCCGTAAAGTGTGACCGTAAACCACCATGGCCTACAGCAAACCTTTCTGTTTCTAATATGCTTAAATACGGTCATGGAGGACGGACCGTAGACTAGAATACAGCCCGTAAACTGGGTTTACGGCCACTGTGCATCCCGACTACTGTTCACAAAAATTAGATTTTTAAGTTAAGTATAAGGGAACCCAAGGCAATTTATTTCATTTCTCATCTTCACAATTCAAGAGCTCTCTAGAATACTCCAAAACACTTCATCCACAAGAATTCAAGAGAATCAAGGGAAAATCAAGATCAACAATGCCAAATTCATGAAAACAAGGGTGTGAAACCTAGCTCAAGTTCATCTTCCTCAAATAAAACTAAAAGAGGTGAAGTAGGGTTTTGGTGCTAGAGTAGAAACTCCACTCAAGGCTTGTTCCACCACCATCCAAGGTAAGTTTCATGACCATTTCATATTTTTTAAGGTATTGGAAGGTTAAGATACCCGAATTGTAGAAAAGCATAGTAAATGGGTCATAAATGAGTGAATAGAGCCATGGGTGAATGGTAGTTGAGTTGAATCATGAATGTTAGTGTGTTGTGAGTATGAATACGTTATAAACGACATGTAGACCAGGAGATAAAGTGTGATACATGAGAAAACACGATAGCGGACCCAAAACCATAAATGTGGGAAATGAAGATAAATGGTGGATCATGATCATTATATATGAATGATGATTGTTGATTGCTATATTGTAATTGTTGTTGTGGGTGTTGGGGAGTTGATATGGAATATGGGAAAAATAGTATAAACAAAGGAAGTGCTGCCCAATTGTCTCTAGAAATAGTAGTGCGTTCTTATAGTTGATTAACTAACGTTAGTACGAATCCTCTTTTGAAGGTAGAGACGTGACATTGAAGGAGAATAAGTGAACGCTAGATTGCTTAAATGAGAAAGGTATGTGAGCCTTAACTCTTCTTTCAAAAGGCATGAATCCTTCAAGTTTTCCATAATCCTTCTGTAAGATGAAGCTTATGAGTCCTTCTATATATCGAATCACCTATAAGCATGATAATAATGACAATGAGCTAGAGTATAGAGATTCAAGAAATTGTGGCACGATGTTCCTACAATGCTAATGATGTTATTATTGTCAACACTCGCCTTATGCTTTATTTCCTTCAAGGCGAGGCATGATACTGATGAAATGTCCATAATACAATCGGGGGTTCACGACCTTACGTCACCCCGACATAGTGTGGTTGCCTTAAAGCCTAATGTATGCTCCTAACACTAATGTATGCTATGACAATTAGATGATAAATAAGGCTAACTTGTAATACGACTATGGGATTTATGGAATACCAAGAAATGATAACATGATGCTATGGTAAGAGATGTGTAATAGTGATGTGTTATGATTGATTTTGTGATGATATGATTCCACCGCGCCTATATGGCCGGGCATGTCACTGCTAATGCGGGCTGCATATGATTCTACCGCGCCTATATGGCCGGGCATGTCACCGCTAATGCGGGCTGCTATGTTTACACCGAGCCTAGAGGGCCGGGCATGATCACCACTAGTGGGCGGCATATGAGGGTTACCCGGTCACGGGTAACGATGCGGATTACGATGTGAGGATGTATGTGATGACGTACATGACGTATATGATGGTGCATGTGATGATGTATGGGATGTGATAGCATGTATACTATGATTATGTAAATGCAATATATGTAGAGAGTATGTTGTCCATGATATACACTCAGGTTGTATCCTTCTCTCATGATTCCTGATCCCTCTATTATGTTTGTTTATTTCATTCCTGCCTTACATACTCAGTACAATATTCGTACTGACGTCCGTTTTCTTTGGACGATGTGTTCATGCCCATAGGTAGACAGGGAGGAGATCTTGCTCCAGATTCTTAGAGGCTGTTAGCTGACTGAAAGCACCCCATTGTCCTGGAGGTGCCTATGATGATTCTTTTGTGTACAATTGTAAATGTTATCTCATAGAGGCTCATAGATACTCAATGTGGGTCATGTGGTCTCACGGCGTGGTCGTTGTGTAAATATATACATATATATTATTTTGCTAGCTTAAGGGCCCATGTGTATAAGAACATTATGTTTCTAAAGGAAAACGGGTTTTCTTATAAATCGAGCATGAATCCGATAAATGATTGTTAAATAAGTCTAAGGAGTACTAGTACGAGCGGTGCTCGGCGGTTAGCCCTGGGAACCCGTCACGTCCCCTAGCCGGGTCGTGACAACATATCTCGTACTGACCCCTTTTCTTCGGGGGGCTGCGTTTCATGCCCATAGGTATGGATACTCGATTTGGTGATCCCCCAGCTTAGGACTTCTACTCAGCTGTCTTGGAGAGCTCCATTGTTCCGGAGCCTAAACTTTTGGTGCAGATCTTTTGATGTATATATATGTTTATCCAGGGGTACGGCGGGGCCCTGTCCCATCATATTTAACTATCGATACTCTTTGAGGTCTGTAGACATATGTGTGGGTTGTGTATAAGTTTTGTTCAGTTGTGTGTATGTGATTTGTTATGGATATGTTCGTATGTAGTGGCAGCCTTGTTGGCTTGCGTATCGTATTAGTATGTAGTGGCAGCCTTGTCGGCTTGCGTATCGTATTATGTTTGGATTAGTTGTGACTGCTCAGGAGACAGGTTGTCTTGATACATTTATGTGATGACGTTATAAACCTTTGGCATTTTTGCAAGTTCCCATATTGTTCTTAAATTCAGTCTGACTATATCTAACAGGTACGTATATGAGTGTCCAGCTCGGGCACTAGTCATTGGCCCACGGGGTTGGGTCGTGACACCTTTGGTAGGCTCTTGTTGATTCTTGTGTTGTTGAGAGGTTGGTTTCTTGGGAATTCGATTCCCTTGAGGTCAACTTAAGAATTTGGTGTTTCTTTTGGTGATAATTTAGAGGTCTTAGTTTTATATAATTTTGGTTGCTAAATTGAATCTTAAGTTGTGTCAAATTGTCTACCTTTCTTTTCCTTTTTGTTTATCTTCTTAATTTCGCGTTTCCGTGTATCTGTTATTATATCAATTGGTATCAGAGCTTGGATTAGATTTGTTCTACCAAATCTAGCCTAGGGTTTGTTACTATAAAAAAAATTATTATCCAAAAATCAAAAACTTGTCAAAAAAATCGTTTGATTCCTTGTTTTTGTTGTTGACTCTAGTGTTAGATTCTTGTTCCTTAGAGTTCTTAGGTTCTAAATCTGAAATTTGAGTCAATTTCGAGTTAGGGTTTGATTTTAACCATTGTTGAGTTGAAGAACTTGAAGTGGGTCTTGTTGATTTGGGTGAAATTGGAACTTGAAACTAATTGGTCTTCTTTCTACAAGTGAAGGGGAGTCTAGATCTGAAAATTGAAGGAAAAACAATTTGATTTGAAGGTATGTTCTCGTGCACAGTTTCACTGCATTGTTCACTGAGTCCCTCACTAGAGGGCCGGGATATGGTATATATATATATATATGTGTATGATGATATGATGATGTAATTATGGCGCCAAGGAGGGTATATGATGACTTTATTCACCGAGTCCCATAATGGGCCGGGTATGATATATGATATTGATATGCATGATTTACATTTCATAAGGCAAGTGTGTTGGTGCTATGATGTCATACTTTTCTCCTATAATCTCTATTTCAGTCATGATCCTCTTTATTGTGTTTCATGCTTTATATACTCAGTACATATGTGACACCTCAGATTTTTTTCCGTGAGCATACAACGAATAGACCAACGAAGAGTATGAGTGTACGACGTTTTACTAAGAAGGGAATGACTACCCATGAGTTTTGAAAACGCGAAGGTTGCAGATTTGCATTGCAACCCAGTGGTCGTAAAACACAATACGGCCCGTAATGTGATTTACGGACCGTAAAGTGCCATCGTCTTCCAACTATCAAAACTTTAACTTTCTGTCAAATGTTGAAATGGTTAAATATGACTCAGAATACGGACCGTAAATCTAAATATGGCCCGTAAACTGTGACCGTAAACCACCATGGCCTACAGCAAACCTTTCTGTTTCTAATATGCTTAAATACGGTCATGGAGGACGGACCGTAGACTAGAATACAGCCCGTAAACTGGGTTTACGGCCACTGTGCATCCCGACTACTGTTCACAAAAATTAGATTTTTAAGTTAAGTATAAGGGAACCCAAGGCAATTTATTTCATTTCTCATCTTCACAATTCAAGAGCTCTCTAGAATACTCCAAAACACTTCATCCACAAGAATTCAAGAGAATCAAGGGAAAATCAAGATCAACAATGCCAAATTCATGAAAACAAGGGTGTGAAACCTAGCTCAAGTTCATCTTCCTCAAATAAAACTAAAAGAGGTGAAGTAGGGTTTTGGTGCTAGAGTAGAAACTCCACTCAAGGCTTGTTCCACCACCATCCAAGGTAAGTTTCATGACCATTTCATATTTTTTAAGGTATTGGAAGGTTAAGATACCCGAATTGTAGAAAAGCATAGTAAATGGGTCATAAATGAGTGAATAGAGCCATGGGTGAATGGTAGTTGAGTTGAATCATGAATGTTAGTGTGTTGTGAGTATGAATACGTTATAAACGACATGTAGACCAGGAGATAAAGTGTGATACATGAGAAAACACGATAGCGGACCCAAAACCATAAATGTGGGAAATGAAGATAAATGGTGGATCATGATCATTATATATGAATGATGATTGTTGATTGCTATATTGTAATTGTTGTTGTGGGTGTTGGGGAGTTGATATGGAATATGGGAAAAATAGTATAAACAAAGGAAGTGCTGCCCAATTGTCTCTAGAAATAGTAGTGCGTTCTTATAGTTGATTAACTAACGTTAGTACGAATCCTCTTTTGAAGGTAGAGACGTGACATTGAAGGAGAATAAGTGAACGCTAGATTGCTTAAATGAGAAAGGTATGTGAGCCTTAACTCTTCTTTCAAAAGGCATGAATCCTTCAAGTTTTCCATAATCCTTCTGTAAGATGAAGCTTATGAGTCCTTCTATATATCGAATCACCTATAAGCATGATAATAATGACAATGAGCTAGAGTATAGAGATTCAAGAAATTGTGGCACGATGTTCCTACAATGCTAATGATGTTATTATTGTCAACACTCGCCTTATGCTTTATTTCCTTCAAGGCGAGGCATGATACTGATGAAATGTCCATAATACAATCGGGGGTTCACGACCTTACGTCACCCCGACATAGTGTGGTTGCCTTAAAGCCTAATGTATGCTCCTAACACTAATGTATGCTATGACAATTAGATGATAAATAAGGCTAACTTGTAATACGACTATGGGATTTATGGAATACCAAGAAATGATAACATGATGCTATGGTAAGAGATGTGTAATAGTGATGTGTTATGATTGATTTTGTGATGATATGATTCCACCGCGCCTATATGGCCGGGCATGTCACTGCTAATGCGGGCTGCATATGATTCTACCGCGCCTATATGGCCGGGCATGTCACCGCTAATGCGGGCTGCTATGTTTACACCGAGCCTAGAGGGCCGGGCATGATCACCACTAGTGGGCGGCATATGAGGGTTACCCGGTCACGGGTAACGATGCGGATTACGATGTGAGGATGTATGTGATGACGTACATGACGTATATGATGGTGCATGTGATGATGTATGGGATGTGATAGCATGTATACTATGATTATGTAAATGCAATATATGTAGAGAGTATGTTGTCCATGATATACACTCAGGTTGTATCCTTCTCTCATGATTCCTGATCCCTCTATTATGTTTGTTTATTTCATTCCTGCCTTACATACTCAGTACAATATTCGTACTGACGTCCGTTTTCTTTGGACGATGTGTTCATGCCCATAGGTAGACAGGGAGGAGATCTTGCTCCAGATTCTTAGAGGCTGTTAGCTGACTGAAAGCACCCCATTGTCCTGGAGGTGCCTATGATGATTCTTTTGTGTACAATTGTAAATGTTATCTCATAGAGGCTCATAGATACTCAATGTGGGTCATGTGGTCTCACGGCGTGGTCGTTGTGTAAATATATACATATATATTATTTTGCTAGCTTAAGGGCCCATGTGTATAAGAACATTATGTTTCTAAAGGAAAACGGGTTTTCTTATAAATCGAGCATGAATCCGATAAATGATTGTTAAATAAGTCTAAGGAGTACTAGTACGAGCGGTGCTCGGCGGTTAGCCCTGGGAACCCGTCACGTCCCCTAGCCGGGTCGTGACAACATATCTCGTACTGACCCCTTTTCTTCGGGGGGCTGCGTTTCATGCCCATAGGTATGGATACTCGATTTGGTGATCCCCCAGCTTAGGACTTCTACTCAGCTGTCTTGGAGAGCTCCATTGTTCCGGAGCCTAAACTTTTGGTGCAGATCTTTTGATGTATATATATGTTTATCCAGGGGTACGGCGGGGCCCTGTCCCATCATATTTAACTATCGATACTCTTTGAGGTCTGTAGACATATGTGTGGGTTGTGTATAAGTTTTGTTCAGTTGTGTGTATGTGATTTGTTATGGATATGTTCGTATGTAGTGGCAGCCTTGTTGGCTTGCGTATCGTATTAGTATGTAGTGGCAGCCTTGTCGGCTTGCGTATCGTATTATGTTTGGATTAGTTGTGACTGCTCAGGAGACAGGTTGTCTTGATACATTTATGTGATGACGTTATAAACCTTTGGCATTTTTGCAAGTTCCCATATTGTTCTTAAATTCAGTCTGACTATATCTAACAGGTACGTATATGAGTGTCCAGCTCGGGCACTAGTCATTGGCCCACGGGGTTGGGTCGTGACACCTTTGGTAGGCTCTTGTTGATTCTTGTGTTGTTGAGAGGTTGGTTTCTTGGGAATTCGATTCCCTTGAGGTCAACTTAAGAATTTGGTGTTTCTTTTGGTGATAATTTAGAGGTCTTAGTTTTATATAATTTTGGTTGCTAAATTGAATCTTAAGTTGTGTCAAATTGTCTACCTTTCTTTTCCTTTTTGTTTATCTTCTTAATTTCGCGTTTCCGTGTATCTGTTATTATATCAATTGGTATCAGAGCTTGGATTAGATTTGTTCTACCAAATCTAGCCTAGGGTTTGTTACTATAAAAAAAATTATTATCCAAAAATCAAAAACTTGTCAAAAAAATCGTTTGATTCCTTGTTTTTGTTGTTGACTCTAGTGTTAGATTCTTGTTCCTTAGAGTTCTTAGGTTCTAAATCTGAAATTTGAGTCAATTTCGAGTTAGGGTTTGATTTTAACCATTGTTGAGTTGAAGAACTTGAAGTGGGTCTTGTTGATTTGGGTGAAATTGGAACTTGAAACTAATTGGTCTTCTTTCTACAAGTGAAGGGGAGTCTAGATCTGAAAATTGAAGGAAAAACAATTTGATTTGAAGGTAGTTGAAAATTTGAAATTCTTGGTGTTCTTGAAGACCTTCAAATCTTCGTAAGGAAGAAGACTCTCCAAAGGGGAATTTAATCCAAAGTTTTCAAGTCAAGATTTGGAGAAAAGTGTTTTTCTACCCCAAAAGGGTAAATACTAGGTTGAGTGGGCCCAGGAACGTCATCAGATCTAAGAAATTCGGTCCAAATTTTGAGAAGATCCAGTTCAACACGAAAATCACTGAAGCTGGGAACATTGCAAATTACGGACCGTAATTCACATTACGGGCCATAATCTGGGGTCGTAAACTTGGATCTTGAAATTGGGAGGATTACAGTAGCTCACTGGAATTTGGCAACCTCATTAAATACGGACCGTAATCCCAAAATACGGACCGTAAACCATAATACAGACCGTATTCCCCAACCATATAAAAGAACCAAGGATTGGAGTATTCTGCCAAGGAAAGACATCATTAAATACGGATCGTAAAACAAAATACGGCCTGTATCTTGTGGGTCGTAAAAGGAAAGGTATGAAGGTGAACATTCTGTTTTGGGGCATCACTAAATATGGACACGATATACGGACCGTAAACCACAATACGGACCGTATTTTGTCAAGCTTAAACCGTATACTCAAGGTACCTTTTCAAGTCCAAATTTCATTTCATCCCACTTCCATTTCTCAAAAATTTATTGATCCTTGGTTGTTGGTTTTGTGTCCCTATTCCTTTAGTAGAGAGCAAAAAAAAAAAAAAAAAACAAAGAGTATAGAATTTTTAAAATTTTCATTATTTCAAATTGATACCTTGGATCAATTGGGGCTTCAAGACCACGTTTTCAAGTTATCACCTACCCGGACCCGAAATTTGATTTATTTCCCGATTTTAGCATTTCGTTTTCTATGGTCTCTCAACTAGTAGTCATCTAGTAGTTGTCCCTACTTGTGTTTACTAGTTCTTGCGTCCGCATTTTCATTCATACTAATTCTTTTCGTGCTTTTCTTCGTTTTTACCTCGTTGTTCATTTCTTGGCTCAAGTGCGTTTATTTTGAATTGAGTCATCCTCTTTCTTCGAGTCTAACAAGAATCCATTCCGACCTCAAGTAGCAATTGTGCACCTTGCAAGCAACCGAATCCAATTGTGAATCAACAACGACCAATCAATTTGTGTGGTAAAAAGCAAGAGTGTGTGAGTTCATTTGAGTGGTGCTAGCCGAGCACAAACGAGTGTAAACACGAGTGTGGTGAGGTTTCTTTACTACTAACGTGTTTGCTAAGTGTTCTTTGCAGGTACTTCTCCATGGATTCCGATTCATGTGGTGGTAATTATGATTGTTATGACGATGGTGGTTGTAGTTACGAAGGGGAGGACTATGGGAGCTATCAAGGGTGTGATGATGGGGAATATGAGGGCTATATGGGGAATGGTGATCATGAGGAAGTTCGAGGAGAGAATTACCATTTTGAAGGAGAATATGAAGAGAGTGGTACGCATGTGCCTCATGAGGAAGATGGGGATGAAGAAGAACCTTGTTATGTTTCGTATGATTAAGGTAATGAAGGTGAAGGTTCTTGTGCTATACATTATGATGATTAAGACGACTCGAGGTATGACTCTCCTTCACACGTGTCTTATGGGGAAAATCCTTACACCCTAGAAATTTCCCGTTAACGTACAGTGAATAGACTAACGAAGGGAACGACGTATACGATGTTTTGATAAGTAAGAAATAACATTTGATGATTCTAAATGAGATTTCAAAGACAATTGAGGTAGGAGACGAAAGTTGTTAAGGAAAGCAAGGTAAATGTTGTGTGTCGGGCAAGATTTACGATTATCGAATTAATGATGGATTAATGATGTTTTGGAGAAGAGTTATAATGTCCCTTAGATTGTTAACGGGGTGTTAAACAAGTGTCAAGAAGGTTCCATAAGGATTGGAGATCAAATGAACGACGGAGATCATTTCAGGGAAATGGGGTTATACGATCGACTTATACGGTCCGTATAACATTATACGGTCCGTATAACACCCAGCAGAGATGACGTTTGCCTGGTGGTGAACCACGACCACTTATATGGGTCATGCAATGTTATACGGACCGTATAAGTGTCCGTGGAAGTCCCGACGGGCTGAGTTAAGTTCAATTATATAAATGTCATCCCACTTCACTAATTTAATTTCCCACACTTCTTCATCTCTCTCAAGGCTTCTAAAGGGTTCCACACACTTCTTCCATAAAAACTCAAGAGAGATTCAAGATCAACTTCATCAAACTAAGAGAGTTAAGTGTAAGAAGCTCACTAGAGTTCATCCAAGACAAGGAATCTAAGTAGAAGTGAAGCTAGGGTTTTGATGCAAGAGGAGTATCTCCGCTCAAGGATTATTCTTACACTATCTAAGGTAAGTTTTATGATCATTCCATGTTGTTTAAAGTAATGAGAGGTTGAAAGACTTGGATTGTAGAAGGATATAGAAAATGGGTCATGAATGTGAGGATAGTGACATTTTGAGTGGTAGTTTGGAATAAGTCATGAATATTGATATGTTGTGATTATAATTATGTTATAAATGACATTTAGGACATGGGATAAGCATTATATGTGAGAAAACGTAATAGTGTACTATGACCATGATTATGGAGGAATTGAAGTGAAATTGGGAAATATGGATAACGTAGATGAATGATGATTGCTGCTTATGATATTGTGAATGTTGTTACGGATGTTTGGGAGTTGATAGGTAATATGAGGAAAGTTTTATAAACAAAGGAAATGCTGCCCAATTTTCTCTAGCCTTAGTAAGGATGTTCTTATAATCGATAAGCTAATGTTAATACGAACTTTCTTGAAGGTAGAAACGCGAGCATCGAAGGAGAACGATCAAACGATAGAATAGCTAAACGAAAGAGGTATGTAAGGCTAATCCTTTCCTTCTAAGGCATGACACCTATGGCATGAATCTTCCTATTTTTCCATAATCTTCCTAAATAACGGAAATTACGAGTCCATGACTATAAAGAGCTACATACGCACATGCTAAAGAAAAGAGAAACGATACGAGCATGATAATGATGATGATGAGTTTAAGTATAGAGAATCCTCGAGTAATATACGATGTCCGTGAGGTTTATGCTCCTAAGCACGGTGCCATTGATGCTTTTCATTGTGTACGCTCACCTTAAAATGTTAGTCCCCTCAAGGTGAGACATAATGATTATGATCACTCCATAATGTAATCGGGGGTTCACGACCTTATGTCACCTCGACATCGCCATAGTTACCTTCAAGTTTTAATGTATGTTTTGATGATAAATGTTTAATGATGCTAAGTTATGATAAGGTCATGATGTGCCTATGAGATGTACAATAATGTTAAGTTTATGATGTGCTCACGATGATACAATTCCACCGTGCCTAAATGGCCGGACATGTCACCGCAAAGGCAGGCTACTTGTGATTTCACCGTGCCCAAATGGCCGGACATGTCACCGCTAAGACGGGCTGCTTATGATTCCACCGCGCCTAGAAGGTCGGACACGATCACCACTAGTGGGCGGCATATGATGGTTACCCGGACGCGGGTTAACGATGATGATTTATATGATACGATGATGCATGCGCTATGATGATACATGTACTATGATTATTAATGATATATGTATGAAATGTATCCACCCTTAAAAGTTAAGCAGGTTATATCTTCATCTTATGTCTTACGATTTCTCTATTATGTCCATTTCATTCATACCTTACATACTCAGTACAATGTTCATACCGACGTCTGTATTGTTTGGACGCTGTGTTTATGCCCACAGGTAGGCAGGGAGGTGATCCAAACTCGTAGGAGCTATTAGCTGACTTGAGAGCACTCCATTATTCCGGAGGTGCCATTGATTTATCCTTTTTTGTGTGTGTGTATATATATATTTATATGTTTTGGGCATGACGGGGTCCTGTCCTGTCCATATGTCTAGTACTTTAGTAGAGGCTAGTAGATATGCATGTGTGGGCAGTATGGTCTCACGATTTTTCCCACGTGTATATATATATATATATATATATATATATATATATATATATATATATATATATATATATATATATTGATAGCCGAAGGGCTTATCTATATAAAGGTAATTATGTTTCAAAGTGAAAAATGGTTTTCCTAAGATTTGAGTATAAGATTAATGAATGAACGCTTGATGTGTACGATGGGTAATGGTACGAGCGGTGCTCGGTGGTTAGCCCCGGGTACCCTTCATGGCCCCTAGTCGGGTCGTGACGTCTATGCAAAAGAAGGTGATTCCAAAGAGGTGATTCATGGAGACCAAAGTAAACCTTTGTGGTAAAGAGGGAATCCTTGTGCTTGATAACGATTGTTACACCAATTTCATCACCTCTCGTGCGGTTGAAGAGTTAAGGCTACCTTGTGTGATTAGGCGAAATCCTTATTATGCCGAGGGAGGGTATTGGGTTGATAAGAGAGTGACGATATTCATTTCACTTGGTGAGTACCAAGAGGAGGTTTGGTGTGATGTGCTTCCAATGGATACTTGTCACGTATCTTTAGGTGGCCCTTGGTTTAAAAGGCATGAGATCCCATATGAGCAAGAGTGACATAAGTATGTCGTGGAGGAAACCTCTATTTCCATACGTCTTGGTAGAACGAATCCAAGTATAAAAGTGCAAGAGCCCAATGTGAGATGCCCTATCTTTATTATGGAAGCTAGTGGAGAATATTATGTGAAATGGGAGTTCATGATGGATGAAATCTTTGCTAGTTACCCTTATTCCCAAGAAAGGAAGATGAAATTGGCTATTGGCACTTTTGAGAAGAAGCTTGCACACTATTGGGCGCACAAGAGGGGAGATCCAATCACTACTTGGGATGCAATGAAAGAGAGCTTGAGAGGCCATTATCCTGAACCATATGAAAAAGGGTATAGGAGAAAAACCACTTCCCAAGAGAAGAAGTCAAAAGGGAAGAATCAAAGTCCCTCTTGTGAGATGCCACAAATTCAACATATTCCTTCACCTATAGAAACCCCAAGTGAGATTTGGGCAGCGTTGAAAAGGAAGTGGTTGAAAGGAGGAACGGCGGACAAGACCATTAATTCACGTGGTCAAATGAGCTTCCCTTTGGTGTCTTGGTAAGGAAGATCCCTTACATGAGAATCAAGGTAAAATAACTTATCCTAATACTCTTACTTTGTTGAGTGATCTTAATGCCAATTTGAGTATGAAAGTTAGCTTACCTTGCATTGAGCCTAGTGAATCCTTGCCATGTCTTGATAATGTCATTGTTGAAATTATCGATACACGAGTTGATCATACTGATGACCGAATTGATCCTTCTTGCAAGGTTGATTTGTGTCCACCAAGTGTTGACACTTGTGATTTGTATGGACTAGCATTATCAATTGAAAGTGCTCAAACACTAGTTGATCCTTTTGATGACCAAATTGATTCTTCTTGCAAGATCGATTTGTGTCCACCTAGTGTTGACACTTGTGAATTGAATGGTAGTACATTGTCATTTGGTAATTATGTTAGTAAATCTCATGAGCTTGACATGCTACCAACGAGTGTTGAAATTTGTGTTGATCAGCTGGTTTGTCATGATAATTCACTACTTGAGGATCCTTGTGATGTACTTAATGTACCTGTCATTAGTGATGATGTTGATATAGTTGGTCATTTGAAAGAATATGCCACCTCACCTTTGTTTGTTGCATGCCAAAATGAGTCTCTTGATCTTGTTTTAGAGTCATGTGATAAGACTCAACTTCGTGGTGGTGATGTGTGTCATGAAGAAATTCCTGTGAATGAAAATGCATTGAAAGATGACATTGGTTCTTTTGAGAGCGAAATGACATGCTTTGACTCCTCATTGTTCATGGATTACTCTCTTGTAAAGGATAATGTCTTATTTGAGGATGACATGACTATTGAAGATGAAGTGCCTAGTGGAATGTATTGTAATGTTGAAAGCGTAGCCACTTTTGGGGGCTACATGATATTTGAGAATCCATTATGGCATGATGACATTCTTCCCTATGATGGAGGTCTTCCTTTTGGGAATGATGATACATTTATGGGGAAGGAGTATTTTGCAAAGGAAGGTGATTCTTGTTTAAAAATTCCTACTTCTTCATTGAGTGTTCATACTCGTAGTAGCATGCTAGATCTTGTTCTTGAACCTAATAGTGAGGCTATATTTAAGGACACCATAGATGAAGTCATTTTGAGTGACACCTTTCTTTACTATCTTGTTGCATATGATAACATTCATGTTGTTGTTAGGAGTCCATTTGTTATTGGGCGGTGTTCTATTAGGGTACTTAGTTGTTGCCTTGCCCGTGATATGTGTGTATCTTTTCCCTTTGACCCCGGTGAAGTCTTAACTTGCTGTGAATGGTATTATTTTTGCAATTGAGGATCATTTGTATGTCCTGCCAACTTGGTGTCTTGAAACCCTTGGCTCTTTCAGAATATCCTCATTTCTTAATCTTTAGGTTAGCCAAGTTCTTAATGCTCTACTTGAGAGCTTATTTTGCTTGAAAATGGTTGATACTTGGCTATATCACAAATTTGTGCTTACTTGGCATGGTGGTAGGTTAGTCCACCCTAACACTAACCCTCATCCTTTGAGGACTCGGTTTTTGTTTGTCTCCCTTATGGTTTTGCAAGGTTTAGATTTGAGGACGAATCCTTTTCAAGAAGGGGAGAATGATAAACACCAACTCTATCAAGCTTCATGAAGATGGAGTCTTTGAAGATCATGGGAGGTCCTCATAGGACGGCCTTCAAGATATGGGAGATAGCTTGGGAGGCTTTCTGGAGAAGGAGGCTATGCATGCAAAAGGGGCTAGTACTTAAATGCAAGCCTTTTTCAAGTTTCACTTCCATGGAAGACATCCAAACAAGGCCCTTACTTCATTAAGGGTATAATTGTAATAATGTAGTGTCTTCTTTATTTCATTAGTATAAATAGCTAGTATTTTATTTCATTAGGGGGCTTTTGATAAATTGATGAATATTTTGAGTGTTTTAAAGTTATCTCTAGAGAGAGAAACTTGTGAGAGGCCTTTGGTAGGCTCTTGTTGATTCTTGTGTTGTTGAGAGGTTGGTTGTTTGGGAATTCGATTCCCTTGGGGTCAACTTAAGAATTTGGTGTTTCTTTTGATGATAATTTAGAGGTATTACTTTTATATAACTTTGGTTGCTAAATTGAATCTTAAGTTGTGTCAAATTATCTTTCTTTTCCTTTTTGTTTATCTTTTTAATTTCTCGTTTCCGCGTATCCGTTATTGTATCATGTTTGGCCATTAGGGATTAGGCACTCGTCATGACTCACCGGCATGGGTTGTGACAAGAGCAACCCCATACCTACTGGTCTATGGTAACGAAGCGGTTATACCTTCCTTAAGGATCATCCAAGAAGCAGAATTGGACAATGCTGAATGGGTCCTAGCTCGATATGAGCAATTGGCTTTAATTGACTAGAAAAGGATGGTTGCCGTATGCCACCGTCAACTATACCGACAGAGGATGGCAAGAGCCTTCAACAAACGAGTCAGGACTTGACTTTTCCAAATTAGGCAGTTAGTGCTCAAAAGAATTTTCCCGCACCAAGATGAATACAAAGGGAAATTCTCTCCCAACTGGCAAGGCCCTTATATGGTCCGCAAAGTACTCTCCAGAGGAGCGGTAGTACTGGCAGAATGGACGGACAAGAATGGCCACAGCCAATCAATTCAGACGCAATCAAGCTATACTATGCATGAAGACAAGTTGTTCAGTCTATAATAGTACTTTTGCTTATTTGCTTGTATTAGCTATTCCCTTTTTTCTTGTAATTGTTTTGTAATAGATAGGAAAAATAAAACAAATTTTGTAATATGAACTACGCAATGACCTGACTTCCCCACAGTGGGATATGCAGGCAGTCTACTTGGGACCCGATTGCATTATTAGTAAAAACCAAACTCATTTACTTTTCTTCCGAACTACGTTCGACCTGATTCCTGCTGCGACAAGATACATAGGCTCTCTTTGAGCACGGTCGCACCAAAAGAAAAACCCAAGAAACCCCTAGGAAGCCTCAGAGATAGGAATTCACGAAGGATGCAAGGATTACTGCACACCCAACTGGGGCAGAATTTTTGAGAAGATCTCAAAAATTCGCACCATCAATCCACTACAAAGAGTCAGCTAACCCAGAGGTTTAAACTGGGGGAGAAATTTTGAGAAGATCTCAAAATTTCTCATTTATTCATTACTGTAAACTGGGGCGCAACTCGTAAGATTGGGCACGAGAGTTCGTCGATCAAGATTTAAACTGGGGCAGAATTTTCGAGAAAAGGTCTCAAAAATTCTGCGCGAAGAAGCGAAGAATCCCAATCATAGAAGAAGGGATATCCCTCATTCAAAGCACATGTCATGACAATTAACCTTACAACTTTCAAAACAACGCATCTATTTCCCTACAAATTAGCTATCTTTATGGTAACTTTACAAAAACGATTCTCTGCATAACGATAATAAATTCATCTTTCGAATACCGGAGTCGAAAGGGGTTTCGAGTCTAGAAAGCCGAAGATACGACAGCGCCGACAACCCGAATCAACTTTAAATAGGAAAAGAAACTAAACCATTTGTGATGTAGGTCCCCAGGACGTCGGAGAACAATCTTTTTTCTAACTTTGCTTCATGTGTAGGAAATGGCTCGCCAAAGAAGGTTAAGACTGCTACTGAGATTAGGTTTTCAGAAAAAATATCCAGTCACGAGGGCTGTGAAGTGTTTAAATGCCACAAGGGTAAAATATCTAGCCACGAGGGTTACAAAGAGATTTGAAGGCCACAAAGGCAAATACCCAGCCATGACGGCTATAAAAAGATTCAAATTCCACAAAGGGCAAACACATGGCCATAAGGGCTTAGAAAGGACAAAAGGCTGTAAACGGCAAAATCTCCGACCAATGGGGTTGTAGTAAAACAACACGGCATACCAAACCAAGAGGGTCACCGCAGGCATAAAGGACGAAAGCAAGACGATTTAGCCGAAGGGGACATATTTGCCATGCGCATCGCTTCTTCTTATTTGACATGAGGGCCATTGCATATCCATTTTCCTGTTGCCGAGAGGGCCATCACTTCTTCTCATTTTCCATAAGGGTCATTGCATATCTATATTTCTATTGCCCAGAGGGCCATTCATACAAACATGCCAAGAGGGCCACTCATACAAACATTCCAAGAGGGTCATTCATACAAACATGCCGAGAGGGCCATTCATACAAACATCTGCCATGAGGACCATATTCATACAAACATCGCCGTGAGGGCCATGTTCATACAAACATACCGAGAGGGCTATTCATACAAACACTACCGTGAGAGCCATTTCATACAACTTGTCAAGAGGGCCATTCATACAAACACAGCCATGGAGGCCATTCGTACAAACTGCCGAGAGGGCCACTTTTGTCACGACCCAACCAGAGGGCCATGACGGACACTTGTAGCTAACACACCAAGCACCTCTAAACATACATCTCATAAACATTTCTGGGTGGACCATAAAGATAGCTTATGGATATCATAATCTGTAAGGACATATATCACAACATAACAACACATCTCTATATAATCTTCAACAATTATGTCCATCATCACCAGCCGTCAAGGCTACTAAAATATTACACAACAATATGAACCGGTAGAGTTATGAAACGTCTAACTGTACACACATTTCTACGAGCCTATACATAGAATACAAGTGATCATGAAGACCAATACCAATAGACTGCAGCTCTAAAGTAAGTGGAGCGCTCTTGAGATTCCGCTAATGAAGCTCCTATGGGTCAGGTCCGTCTACCTGCGAGCATGAACGCAGCGTCCACAAGACAGTATGAACAATGTACTGAGTATGTAAGGCATGAATAACAACATAACAAGAAATATAGAACATAACAGGAGATAAAGATAACATGTACATCTGATTGCCTTATAAGGCGAAAACCATGCATGCTTAGCTTTCAAAAGAAAACATTTCTCATATACATATATAACATAAAAGTGTTACAGAACGTGCAGCCCGATCCATAAATATATTATATTGCTGAGGAACGTGCAGCCCAATCCATTTACCCATATATCCCGCATCCGGGCATCCCGCGTCCGGGACGATATCATAGTATACAACCTCATTAGGTGGTTAGGCGTATATAACGCCTCACCTTTACCCATATCCCCCATATACATATATATATATCATATACATATATAATATAAGTAGAATGCATGAGAGCCCAAATAAAAGCTACGACTCTATCGGAGTGACGTAAGGTCGATAACCTTCAATTTATATTATGGAACAATCATCATCGCTATATCTCACCATGAAGGAACAATTATTATAAGGTAAGATCAGCAACAATGAATAAAATCGAGAAAATCATGAAATAAGCTCAATAATCTCATAATAGCATCATAAGCTTTGGAATTTCTAGAATTAAAATCATCATCATCATGTTCATCATAGAAAACATCTCATCTTTAGTACCATAGGAAGCTTTTAAGAATCATGAACTTCTAACTTTTGGAAGTAAGAAGGTTATGTAAACACATATGGAATCATAACATAGGAATCGTGCCTTTTGAAAGAAAGGGAGTAGCCTTAACATACCTTTTCGGTCGCGTTAACTTTAACTACTTAACGCTTGTCCTCCTAAGCTCGTAATATACATTCAAGAGAATTCATGCTATTGTTAGGCTTATCGTCTTATGCTTATCTTAAGCCTACAAATTAAACCCCTTTAGAATATGCCGAAATTCGGGCAGCATCTCCCCTATATCTTCTACTCCCTCCAATCTTCAAAACAACTCCCAAATTACAATAAAACATCAACAATTCCATAATCAAAATATTACATTCAAACTATACTCAATTCGATCCCAAAACTTATTTTCATAATCAATCCATAACGACAACTTCATACAACCCCTTATATACTCATATATGACAATTCCTTAACATAATTATTATCCCTCATAATAAGATTATGCTCAAAACATACTAATAATTATAATTCAAGTTAATTCACAACTCAAAATATCATCAATTGTGTATTTGAACTTTTCCTCCAATTTCCTTCTCCTCAAATCTTAACATAATTACCAAATAAACTCATAAACATGAAACTAATATGAAATCTTACCTCAAAATTCAAGAACACTTCAATTCTATGGTTTCTACACCTTAAAAATACTCACCCCAACATCTTCAAGAAGGGGAGACAAGTGTAGAGCTCCCTTGGAAACCCTTAACCACTTTAATCTTCACTTTGATCCTTGGTTTCGGCTTGGAAATATGTTGGAATATATTTGGAGAAGTTTCTAGGACTTCCTAGGATTTGAGGCAATGTTAAAAATGAAATAAAAATCACCCAAAATTTTCATATAGACTTGTAGGAATATATGTGCATGTTGTAGAAGTTGGAAGAAGGTTCTAGAGGATTTGGGATAAGTTTAGAGAGGTTTGGAGATTGGATGAATGTTGTGGGAGATTCTAAAGAGGTGTGGAGGTGAGAGATGGCTAGAAATTGATGAAAAAATGATGAGTTAGATGACTTAAGGGGTATATATATAATAGTCCAATTCGGTTTTGGGCTAATGAGCCGAAATTGTTAGGCCTTTTTAAGTGGTTTCTAGAATTTCCGCGTAGTTCGCGGGCTTCTAAGAGTCTATTTTAAAATGCCTATAACTCCCTACTCCGATGTCGTATCGACGAACGGTTTGGTGCTTTGGAAACTAGACTCGACGAACTTCATTTTAGGCTTTTGAAAAACCTTAAAACTCCTGATATACCCCTCCAAATTTGACCCAAAATTCTGTCAAAAATTCTGCCAACTTTTTTTTCAAATTTTCGACAAACTTATTTTCTTCGATTTGCTTGATCCCGGAATCTTCCAAAACTCTTCATACATGATATTTGTCATTAATCATTCTTGATAATGGTCATATCCTTTGGTTCCAAGGTTGTCCTTCCCAATTTCGACTTACGAGATCGTAATTCATCCTTTACTTCATTGTTACGTACTTCCCATGGCTTGTACCTTTCAAAACTTCATGGGACGTCTCCGATACTCCATTAATACGGTGAAATATGTGGCATGATAATGCTCTAAAAGTGCGAGGTGTAACATCCTTCCCCTCTTAGAAACATTCATCCTCGAATGTTGTAGCTTATGACACTTTCATTAGTTTCTTGAAATGGTTGTCCTCCTTTAGTTCCTGATCTCCATGCTCTTATGATATGGGCTCATTGGTCTTCTATCATATTCTCCCAATTATTTGTCGAACTCATTCATTATTTCCATATCCTCATGTTCTTATGTATGTACCCAGTGGTCAACTGATATTTAGCTACCGTCCTGGGACCTGTTGCCATTAAAACGGTCTTAACTCATGATTGCTACTGCTCTCTTGTCGATATGTGATTACCCTTAATTGTTGTACTCTTTTTCCTTGCTTCTTATTTCTTTATTAGTGGACAAACTCTCTTGTTTAGATATGGCACCTTTCCTTTCTTGCTTCTCTGGTGCTACTTTAGATTATTCCTTTTTGTACTCATCGACCTTGCACCATTCTACTGGTCGTTTCATTACGGCGATTGTTTATATGGTTCTATGTCATACACTTTCACAATTGATACAATCGGTGACTTGGAATTTCACAACTTACGAGGTACTTTCTAATCTCAGGCAGTACTGCTGTCTTGCTATCCATCGGCACACTATCTTCCTTTCCTTTGAACATCATTGAACTTCCTATCAATATTCCTCTTTTTAAGCTTTCATCTCTTCTTGTGCTACAAGTTCTTTTTAATAATCCCGATTGTCCCTTATATTTATTCCTGGTCAGCTTGCAGGCCCTTCTTACTCCTCATGTTACCTTTTAGAGTACGTTACTGCATATTTAGTTGTAACCAAAATTTCTCCAGTGTGAGTGATTCGAATCATCGCCCGGAACACAACGTATCGCGTTGATGAAACTTATTCTCTTTGATTCGCTAAACCTTCATCATCTTGTCATGCCTCCTTTTCCACATTTGTCTCATAATATACTTGGATTTAGTCCATTCTCACTTTTCTTTAGCGCATTTTTGATTGTTATATCCCGTATTTTTGTACACTGGATTATTCGTGAGCTAATCGACATAAATTCAAGGATGAGATTATTTTTGGGATATGAGACAAGGACTTTTAATCCCGATTTTTAATATGGCACGACTTGCTTGTAAATTTCAATTAGTGTAGAAGTATTAGTAGAGATTAGGGATTAATTAACCATGATTAGATTGTTAAGTGGGGATTAGTGATTAATTAAGGATTAATTAGCCTAATTAAGATTAATTAAATTATTAGTGGGCTGAATGGGCCCCACTACAACATGGCCAAATCTGATTGGCCCATGCTATAGTGGGGCACGTGTAAGTATTAGGGGCAGCATATATAAGTGTGGTTGATGACTAATTCATTAGTCATACAAGCCATATTTATCTTCATCTTCAAATTAGTGATAGAGAGACAGAAGCTCAGCCATGGCAGCTCATGGCCATGGCTGCTCCTAGTTGAGCTCAAGATTTTGGTAGCAAAAAACTTAGTTCTAAGGTGTTCTACACATTCCAAGGTGATTAGCAACGTGAATTAATCCTTGGGGCAGCAAGAACGTTTGTTATCTTTAATCCATAATTCCAGCAACATTAAGAGGCTAAGCTTGCAAAGGTAAGGTTTAATACTCTCCTACATGTTTTAGAGATGATTTGGTCTTTGTATGAATTGGTGGATGTGGAATTGGATGCAAGAATTGTGTATGTTGATGTTGAGATTTTATTTGGGTCATATAGGGGCTGTTTTAATCTAACAATGGTGAATTAATTTTAATTAGTGTTTTTGTTGTTGTTGTTGTTGTCATGGATTATATGATGAAAGTGAAGGAATTTGATGGTTAAAGTTGAAGTTGTATTTATTTAGTGGGCTGTTTTAAGAACTTATTGTGATATTAAGGTAATTTTCTTGTGTATGAATAATTGATGTTGTTGTCGCGTATTTGCTGATGTGATGTACAAATTTGGATGAAAGGAGTGTATGAGATATCGTATACGAAGCATATGTGGTCTGCTTGGTGTATTCTTAGATGTTCGTTAGATTATCGGGCATTGTTATGTTGTGATTAGGGGCTGGTTGGAGCGTGTTGTTGTTCTTGTTTGAATTGGAGGACTAAGCATAGTTGAGATTATGTGTTGTGTCGTTGTAATGGTTGAACTATTATAAGGTCATTTCGATGAAGTGTTATGGCTATAGATTGTTAAGAGTAACTTGAATATGTCGTAGCCGTTATGTTATCGATTATTGAATGTTGTGATGTGTGGGCTGATTGGAATTTTATGCGGATTGTTCAGAGTATTCTTGAATCTTGTTTTGGCTAGTGTTAATATAGTATTTGAACGTGTGGTTGTTGATATTAATTTGGTCGTTATAGTTGGTTTGAAAATAAGGGAAATGAGCAATGTAGGGGAAATGCCACCCAATTGTCTAGAAATAAGCTACTAATGTTGAAGTATGTTTTATGCCTTTCCATAGCTTAACCATAGTCTTGACGTCTTAATATAGGTTGAGATACTTTGGACAGCTGTCACGACCCAGCCCCGTGGGCCGCGACTGGCACCCTACCTGGGTACCCAGACCGAATCGCACATTCATTTTCAAATCCAAACTTATTTCATAATTTTTCGAAATCATATCGAACATAATTTATATCAAAATATGTCTTAAGCGGTCGTGCCAAATCAAAATATCATATCAAATACAAACGAAGCGGCGGAGTAGACATCGCCGGCCAAAAGTGCAAACATAAGCATAAGGGCCATTTGGGGCCATCATAACAAACGGACCGCTTTAAGACCAGAAAACAAAATCAGACAAACATACATAGGACCCTCACCCCACATATATGACTACAGGCCTCTACGAACTCAAAACAAAGACATATGGCGAGACAGGGCCCCGCCGTACCCAAATAGTCAAATATACCGAATATATACAAAGCAAAAAGAGTCTGTACCAAAAGTGGACTCCGGATCAAATAGGAGTACTCCGGAATAGCAAGAAGTGAAGCCTACTGCGGAGGATCACCGATATCTGCACCTGCGGGCATAAAACGCAGCCCCCGAAGAAAGGGGGTCAGTACGAAATATGTACTGAGTATGTAAAGCACGGAGTACAGAAATATGGATCAAAACCGATAGCAAATCAAATGTCAAAGTGGAGTACAAATGGGTAGGTCAAAATCTATATCAAAATCATATACGTATACATAATGCAAATGAAATCATGCAAACGCTTAGGAACGTGGTCGCCACTCCGACGCTGGCGCCACACACAGCATAACACCAGAAGGTTTCAAATCTCCGTACATCCCCGAACACAAGCATAATCATAGGTGAGCGTATCGCATCACGAGCCATATCACAGCATAACTCCAAACGGAACCCGGCCCTATGGCGAAGCCTCGGGAACCGTAACACAACATACGGCCGAATTATCATAAGGCGCACGAATCAAAATCCGGCCTGGGAACCGGTGAACGAAGTCATAATAAGGCACGAGCGGAGTCGTGAGCAAACAAATGCAAATCATACTTCAAAATAGCCTCTCAAAACAGAGTAATCCCGTAAGTCATTTCATAATACAAAGTAATCGAATACTTAGTCGATATAAGGTTTCATTTCACAAAACGTTTCCAAAATAGTACGTATAGCTCAAAACGTAACTTAGCGCATCGTAATATTCAAAACATATCCCGTAGGAGGAAGTTCCAAACTCGAAAGTAGCATGTCAAACTTTATTCACAAAGATAGCCCAATAAGACAATTAGGGCGTTTCGGGGTAGCGGGCCCACCTCGAGCCAAATTGAGGTGGCGAACATATTTTCCGAACATTTATAGGCCAAAGGGTCATACATAATCATTTCTAAGTTACCCGACCACATTTCGATAGGTTTCGGACGAGTGGTGGCATTCTAGCCAAAATAGAGCCCTTAGGCTTCAATTGAATTGAATGAATAGTAACCTTTCTGTGGATCGGGTTTCGAGGAGCAGAAATGCTCCGGAAGTTCTCATAGTCGCCTATCATACTAAGATATGCCAAACGAAGGAGTGGGAAGCTTTACATACCTTACAGACGTCGTATGCTCTCCCAAAAGTCAAGTCCCGTTCCGTCTAAAATCTGCAAATGGTCAAAGTTACCAATTGAGATTCTTAGGCTGAAAAATGCCATTAACTTAATTTTTGCCTACCGAAATTTCGGCAGCACTTCCCCTATAAATCTAACATCCCCGAGACTTAGCTCGGCTCAAAATACAACAACAACAGCAGCCCACACATCAACAAACAACACAAATCACAATCAAACCACTCTACCTTCAAAGTCCTACCTTATTACCTAAGTTGGCAACTTTTCATTCAAACTTCCAAAACTCCAAATCTATATCCACATCATTATATTCATTTACTCATTCGCGATTATTCAAACACATCCCAAACATATTCCAAACTATATACAAAATCGTCCAAAATTCATTACTTTCCCTAATTCCTTCAAGTACATCAAAACTTATAACGAAGGTTCTAACTTGCGTCGTTTCATTCCGAATTCATTAACATCAACTATAACTCATATTTAAAGTATTTAGCACCCTAAATATACAATGATATACACAATTATACCAAAGGTATACACTTTCCGATAACGTCCAAAATCATTTTCCAACGCCAATTTAATTCATCAATCAATTATTTACGACATAAATGTTATAACGACGCCACAAACCAACTAAACAAGATAAAATTCCCATGCCTTTGCACTACATATAACTCACGGCCAACACACCATATACACACACACACACGGCTTTCTATATACATCAAAGTTACGGGATTCCCGTCTATTCTCAATCCTTAACACATTCATAACAATTCTATAACATTAAAGGGGCAAAATTCTTACCTTTTCTTGAAAACCCGACTTGTTCTAAACGTAGTTCTTGCGCCAAACTAATTATACCCCGTTGAAGAGGGTCTTGAGCACTTCACAACTATGTAGAAACTAGGATTTTTGGATCAACAATCAAGCTTGGAAATTTTTCTTTCTTTTTCTCTCTAGCTACGGCCGAACCCTTCTTTCTTTGGTGTTCTTTGCTTTTTGTTCTTTGATCTTGATAATTACTAAGTATTAATTGATATATATCCACAATATAGGTCATGTGATAATCACATGACCATTTAAAGTGGGCTTAGACCATGTCATGGCCGGCCACTTCACCTCTTTGGGCCCAATTTTTGTGTTGTATTTTTCTTGGCCCAATTCATAAAACGTCCCGTTTTGTAATTTCCGAAATTCCAAATTTATTCTCGGCCTTCCCCGAGGTCTTAACATTAATAATTCCATAACCAACATAGTCATATTCACTAAAATCAAATTATGTCCTTATAACACACAAGTCGTAATTATTTTCTCGATTTCCAATTATATGAAAACACGGGACATAACATTCTCCCCCCCTTAAGAACATTCGTCCCCGAATGTTAAATAAATCTTATGAAGGCTCACAAACATAACGGGAAAACCATTTTATATATAGCACACATGGTCCATCCGTTCACTGGTACAACAAATACAAAAGTCTAGATTACAAGAGGCGTAGGGAATAAATGGGGGTATCTCGTCTTCATCTCATCCTCCGCCTCCCAAGTCATCTCTTCTCGGTTATTATTGCGCCACAGGACTTTGACAGAAGGCACCTCCTTAGTGAGCAACCTCCTCACCTGACGATCCAGAATAGATACAGGCTGCTCGTCATAAGACAACTGCTCCGTCACCTGAAGATCGTCTACTGGGAATATCCTGGAAGGATCACCAATACATTTCCGCAACATAGACACATGAAACACCGGGTGTACGACCTCCAAGTCGGATGGTAAGTCTAGCTCATAGGCGACCTCGCCTATCTTTCGAACGATCTGATACGGCCCAATGTACCGGGGGCTCAACTTACCCTTTCTACCGAATCTCATGACACCCTTCATGGGCGACACCTTTAGGAATACCCAGTCGCCAATCTGGAACTCTAACGGTCGACGTCGTCTATCGGCATATGCTTTTTGTCGACTCTGAGCAGCCAATAACCGTTCTCGAATAAGCGTTACTTTATCTACGGCTTCCTGGATCACATCTGGCCCAATCAGCTTAGTCTCGCCCACGTCAAACCAACCAATAGGAGATCTGCATTTCCTGCCATACAGGGCTTCATACGGTGCCATCTGAATGCTGGAGTGATAACTATTATTATAGGCAAACTTAATAAGCGGCAAATGATCATCCCAGCTGCCCCTGAAATCAATAACACAGGCCCGCAACATATCTTCGAGCGTCTGAATAGTGCGCTCGGCCTGCCCGTCGGACTGAGGGTGAAAAGCTGTACTGAGACTCACCTGAGTCCCTAATCCCTCCTGAAATGACCTCCAGAAATTTGCTGTAAACTGGGTACCTCGGTCAGTAATAATAGATATAGGGACTCCGTGAAGTCTGACTATCTCTCTGATATACAATCTGGCATAGTCCTCCGCCGAATAGGTAGTCCGAACCGGAAGGAAATGGGCTGATTTCGTCAGCCTGTCAACAACAACCCAGATAGAGTCGTACCTGCGTGGAGTGCGCGGTAATCCAACAACGAAATCCATATTAATCATCTCCCATTTCCAGGCTGGAATTTCCATCTCCTGTAATAATCCACGGGGCTTCTGATGCTCGATCTTAACTTGCTGGCAGTTCGGGCACTAACTAACAAACTCAGCAATATCTTTCTTCATGCCGTCCCACCAATACAAACACCTGAGGTCCCGATACATTTTAGTGGAACCAGGATGAACAGAATACCGTTCATTATGGGCCTCGCCCATAATCTGCCGCTGTAAGCCCGCAACGTCCGGTACACAGAATCTGCCGTCATATAATAATACTCCGTCAGGCGAGATCTCAAACTGAGTCTTTGCTTTATTAAGGGCCACATCTCTGTACTGAATCAAAAGAGGATCCTCAAACTGGCGCTGCTTTACCTCCTGAATAATAGATGACTCAGCAACTGGACGAACAGAAATCCCAGAATCTCCAGAATCCACCAAACGGACTCCGAGGCTGGCCAGCTGATGAATATCACGAACCAAATCTCTCTTATCAGATGGAACATCAGCCAGACTGCCCACGGACTTGCGGCTAAGCGCGTCAGCTACCACATTGGCTTTCCCCGGATGGTACAGAATATCAACGTCATAGTCCTTTAGTAGCTCAAGCCATCTCCGCTGCCGCAAATTTAGTTCCTTCTGCCTAAAAATATACTGGAGACTCTTATGGTCCGTATAGATATCAACATGGACCCCATATAAATAATGCCGCCAAATCTTCAAAGCATGAATCACCGCGGCCAACTCAAGATCATGAGTGGGATAGTTCTTCTCGTGCGGTCTGAGCTGCCGGGAAGCATAGGCTATGACTCGACCGTGCGGCATGAATACACATCCTATCCCAATACCAGAGGCGTCACAATAGACAACATACCCGTCAGATCCCTCTGGAAGAGCCAAAACTGGTGCTGTAATCAATCTCTCCTTCAGCATCTGGAAGCTGCGCTCGCAGGCATCTGTCCACTGGAATTTTGCTGCTTTCTGGGTAAGCCTCGTCAGTGGTGCTGCAATAGAAGAAAAATCCTCCACAAACCTGCGATAATACCCAGCCAATCCCAGAAAACTGCGCACCTCTATCGGTGTAGTAGGCCTGGGCCAATTCTGCACAGCCTCAATCTTTGCGTGTCGACCCGAATACCGTCTGCGCCGACAATATGGCCCAAGAATGCCACAGAAGTCAACCAGAACTCACATTTAGAGAATTTAGCATATAACTTCTGCTGACGGAGAATGCCAAGTACCATCCTCAAATGATCTGAATGCTCCTCGGCTGATCGCGAGTAAATCAAGATATCATCAATAAACACAATAACAAACATATCCAGAAAAGGCCGAACTACCCGGTTCATCAGATCCATAAATACTGATGGAGCATTAGTCAGCCCGAAAGACATAACTCTGAACTCATAATGCCCGTACCGGGTCCTGAAAGCAGTCTTCGGGATATCTGACTCCCGTACTCGCACCTGATGATAACCTGAGCGCAGATCTATCTTTGAAAAGTGTCTAGCACCCTGCAGCTGATTAAACAAATCATCAATCCGGGGGAGGGGATATTTATTCTTTATAGTCACCTTATTAAGCTGTCGGTAATCGATACACATCCGCAATGACCCATCTTTCTTTCTGACAAACAATACCGGCGCTCCACAGGGTGATGTGCTGGGTCTGATAAAGCCCTTATCCAACAAATCTTTCAGCTGCTCTTTCAACTCCTTCAACTCAGTTGGTGCCATCCTGTACGGAGGAATAGATATAGGCTGCGTATCCAGCATCAACTCTATAGTGAAATCAATCTCCCGCTCAGGCGGAAAGCCAGGAAGCTCGTCAGGAAATACATCTGGAAACTCACTGACGACCGGAACAGACTGAAGGGTAGGTACCTCCGCGGCAGTATCGTGCACACGAACCAAATGATAGATATACCCCTTCTGGATCATCTTCTTAGCCTTGAGGTATGAAATAAACTTACCCCTCGGCGATGCTGTAGATCCGAACCACTCTATGACTGGTTCTCCTGGAAACTGAAAACGGACTACCTTTTTCTGGCAGTCGACATTAGCATAACAGGAAGACAACCAGTCCATGCCCATAATGACGTCACACTCAAGCATGTCTAACTCTATCAAATCAGCCTTAATGCTACGATCATAAATGGTCACAGAACAATCTCTATAGATCTGTCTCGCTACAATAAAATCCCCAACTGGCGTAGCTACCTCAAATGGCTCTATAGGCTCAGACACTATCCCAATCTCACTAGTAACGAGCGGGGAAATATATGATAAGGTAGAGCCAGGGTCAATCAATGCATATACAGATCTGGAGAAAACCAGTAATGTACCTGTGACGACGTTTGGCGAAGCCTCCTAATCCTGGCGGCTGGACAAAGCATATATGCGGTTCGAGGGACCGCTAGAACCTGAAGCGCCACCGCGGCCTCGACCGCGTCCTGCCGGTGCTGGCATATCTCGCCCTCCAGGGCGTGCAACTGATGGAGCAGAAGAAGAACCGGCGGCTGACCCTGTCTGCTGAGCAGCACTACCAGAACCGCTAGCCAATGGACAGTCTCTCATAAAGTGGTCCTGACCACCACACGAAAAGCAAGCTCCAGTCGCTCGGTAACACTCCCCGGGATGAGACTTCCCGCAATGAGGACAACGGGGCCTGGGTGGTTTGGCCTGGCTGGGGCCCCTGGATACCTGCGAACCTGCCACTCTGGAGCTCTGACCGGCCCCAGACGGTCCTGTACTATCGAATCTCCAGCTGCCTGACTGAGTACTCCGGCCGGACGAAGGAAAATGCCTATCTGACTGCTGCTGCTGAGGCTGTCCGCCTCAAGAATCTCTAGAATAATCTGCGGACCTAGCCCTCTTGGGCGGCCTCCTATCTCGATCTCTGCCAGCAGGATCAGACCTGCGACGGTCCTCCATACCCATCGCATAGGCCTGAAGTCGGGCAATGTCCATGTCTGCCTGCAATGACACTGCCATACAGCTATCAACCAAATACCGGTTCAATCCCATAACATATCTGTGCATCCGATCGGACATATCTGCTACCACGGCCGGTGCATATCGGGCCAGAGAATCAAACTCAAGGTTATACTCGCGAACACTCCGACCTCTCTGCTGCAGACGTAAGAATCGATCAGCCCGCGCCCGCCGTAACTCTGGGGGAAAAAAGTGGCGGGTGAATGCTGTCACAAACTGATCCCAAGTGGCTGGAGGGGCACCCTCTCCTCTAGACAGCTCCCAAGTCTCGTACCAGTGGGTAGCCACATCTCGAAGCCTGTGCGAAGCCAGCTCAACCGACTCGGTCTCTGAAGCCCTGACCAAGTCCAGTGAGCGTCGCATCCCCCGAATAAAGTCATGGGGGTCCTCGTCGGGCTTAGACCCGAAGAACTCTGGAGGGCCACATAACAAAAACTCCCGAACTCTCAGGCTGTCCCGCCTGTCATCGTCATCGTTGTCCCTCCGCCCGCGTCTGCGAGCCTGTCCTGCCACCAATGTAGTCAGCAACTGTACAGCCTCTCTCAGGGTCCTATCCTCCGCCCCTGGCTGAGGAGCTGGAGTCTCAGGTGCGGGTACACGGACCTCTGGAGCTGCTGAAGGTCCTGCTCCAGGCTGTACTAGTGGGGGTGTAGCAGACCCCTCAGAATGAGGCACATCCTCAGGCAAATCATAAACACGAGCCCGGGTAGCTCGCTGTGCCTGGCTAGCCTCTCCCATCCTCGCTTTGCCCTTCTGGGCCGCCGTTGCCTTCTTCGGAGGCATCACTGCAAACACAAAGGCGAGTCAGGTCAAAATCATCCTAATAGCACAGCTCTATCGCACGATCTAAGATTCCAAAGAAAGCAACATCCTAAATGCCCTGTAGCTCCATGTTTATAGATGTGGTGCACAACACATCGATAAACAAGACTCTACGAGACACGGCCTGTAGACATTCCGAGGACAAACCGCTCTGATACCACTTTTGTCACGACCCAGCCCCGTGGGCCGCGACTGGCACCCTACCTGGGTACCCAGACCGAATCGCACATTCATTTTCAAATCCAAACTTATTTCATAATTTTTCGAAATCATATCGAACATAATTTATATCAAAATATGTCTTAAGCGGTCGTGCCAAATCAAAATATCATATCAAATACAAACGAAGCGGCGGAGTAGACATCGCCGGCCAAAAGTGCAAACATAAGCATAAGGGCCATTTGGGGCCATCATAACAAATGGACCGCTTTAAGACCAGAAAACAAAATCAGACAAACATACATAGGACCCTCACCCCACATATATGACTACAGGCCTCTACGAACTCAAAACAAAGACATATGGCGAGACAGGGCCCCGCCGTACCCAAATAGTCAAATATACCGAATGTATACAAAGCAAAAAGAGGCTGTACCAAAAGTGGACTCCGGATCAAATAGGAGTACTCCGGAATAGCAAGAAGTGAAGCCTACTGCGGAGGATCACCGATATCTGCACCTGCGGGCATAAAACGCAGCCCCCGAAGAAAGGGGGTCAGTACGAAATATGTACTGAGTATGTAAAGCACGGAGTACAGAAATATGGATCAAAACCGATAGCAAATCAAATGTCAAAGTGGAGTACAAATGGGTAGGTCAAAATCTATATCGAAATCATATACGTATACATAATGCAAATGAAATCATGCAAACACTTAGGAACGTGGTCGCCACTCCGACGTTGGCGCCACACACAGCATAACACCAGAAGGTTTCAAATCTCCGTACATCCCCGAACACAAGCATAATCATAGGTGAGCGTATCGCATCACGAGCCATATCACAGCATAACTCCAAATGGAACCAGGCCCTATGGCGAAGCCTCGGGAACCGTAACACAGCATACGGCCGAATTATCATAAGGCGCACGAATCAAAATCCGGCCCGGGAACCGGTGAACGAAGTCATAATAAGGCACGAGCGGAGTCGTGAGCAAACAAATGCAAATCATACTTCAAAATAGCCTCTCAAAACAGAGTAATCCCGTAAGTCATTTCATAATACAAAGTAATCGAATACTTAGTCGATATAAGGTTTCATTTCACAAAACGTTTCCAAAATAGTACGTATAGCTCAAAACGTAACTTAGCGCATCGTAATATTCAAAACATATCCCGTAGGAGGAAGTTCCAAACTCGAAAGTAGCATGTCAAACTTTATTCACAAAGATAGCCCAATAAGACAATTAGGGCGTTTCGGGGTAGCGGGCCCACCTCGAGCCAAATTGAGGTGGCGAACATATTTTCCGAACATTTATAGGCCAAAGGGTCATACATAATCATTTCTAAGTTACCCGACCACATTTCGATAGGTTTCGGACGAGTGGTGGCATTCTAGCCAAAATAGAGCCCTTAGGCTTCAATTGAATTGAATGAATAGTAACCTTTCTGTGGATCGGGTTTCGAGGAGCAGAAATGCTCCGGAAGTTCTCATATTCACCTATCATACTAAGATATGCCAAACGAAGGAGTGGGAAGCTTTACATACCTTACAGACGTCGTATGCTCTCCCAAAAGTCAAGTCCCGTTCCGTCTAAAATCTGCAAATGGTCAAAGTTACCAATTGAGATTCTTAGGCTGAAAAATGCCATTAACTTAATTTTTGCCTACCGAAATTTCGGCAGCACTTCCCCTATAAATCTAACATCCCCGAGACTTAGCTCGGCTCAAAATACAACAACAACAGCAGCCCACACATCAACAAACAACACAAATCACAATCAAACCACTCTACCTTCAAAGTCCTACCTTATTACCTAAGTTGGCAACTTTTCATTCAAACTTCCAAAACTCCAAATCTATATCCACATCATTATATTCATTTACTCATTCGCGATTATTCAAACACATCCCAAACATATTCCAAACTATATACAAAATCGTCCAAAATTCATTACTTTCCCTAATTCCTTCAAGTACATCAAAACTTATAACGAAGGTTCTAACTTGCGTCGTTTCATTCCGAATTCATTAACATCAACTATAACTCATATTTAAAGTATTTAGCACCCTAAATATACAATGATATACACAATTATACCAAAGGTATACACTTTCCGATAACGTCCAAAATCATTTTCCAACGCCAATTTAATTCATCAATCAATTATTTACGACATAAATGTTATAACGACGCCACAAACCAACTAAACAAGATAAAATTCCCATGCCTTTGCACTACATATAACTCACGACCAACACACCATATACACACACACACACGGCTTTCTATATACATCAAAGTTACGGGATTCCCGTCTATTCTCAATCCTTAACACATTCATAACAATTCTATAACATTAAAGGGGCAAAATTCTTACCTTTTCTTGAAAACCCGACTTGTTGTAAACGTAGTTCTTGCGCCAAACTAATTATACCCCGTTGAAGAGGGTCTTGAGCACTTCACAACTATGTAGAAACTAGGATATTTGGATCAACAATCAAGCTTGGAAATTTTTCTTTCTTTTTCTCTCTAGCTACGGCCGAACCCTTCTTTCTTTGGTGTTCTTTGCTTTTTGTTCTTTGATCTTGATAATTACTAAGTATTAATTGATATATATCCACAATATAGGTCATGTGATAATCACATGACCATTTAAAGTGGGCTTAGACCATGTCATGGCCGGCCACTTCACCTCTTTGGGCCCAATTTTTGTGTTGTATTTTTCTTGGCCCAATTCATAAAACGTCCCGTTTTGTAATTCCCGAAACTAATTTCCGAAATTCCAAATTTATTCTCGGCCTTCCCCGAGGTATTAACATTAATAATTCCATAACCAACATAGTCATATTCACTAAAATCAAATTATGTCCTTATAACACACAAGTCGTAATTATTTTCTCGATTTCCAATTATACGAAAACACGGGACATAACAACAGCGTATACATATCAAGTCACGGATTAAGCGCCAAAGGTATGTGAAGCTAACCCTTCTTTTTTTTGGCATGATCTTTATAAACAAGTAGACGACGAGCATGTGATTTTAAAGAAACTCCTATTCTTAGAGACACTAGGATGGCTAATGTCCTTGATTCCCAGAACTTACTTCATTATGTCTTGATACGTGACTATGATTCCAGAAGTTCTATTTTGATATGATCCATAGCGACATTCGAAGGATACTTGATATGACTATTGTCTTGATTATCAAATGATGATTCATTATGATTATTCTATTGAGTCTCAGATATGACTTAGTTTGCATATGGTTGCTCACTACTCTGCTCGGGCATGCCTCAATGTATCTTTCACCGAGTCCCGGGCCGGGGTACGTTCTCGTGCACAGTATCACTGCATTGTTCACCGAGTCCCTCACTAGAGGGCCGAGATACGATATATATATATATATATATATATATATATATATATATATATATATATATATGATGATATGATGATGTGATTATGGCGCCAAGGACGGTATATGATGACTTTATTCACCGAGTCCCATAATGGGCCGGGTATGATATATGATATTGATATGCATGATTTACATTTCATAAGGCAAGTGTGTTGGTATTATGATTGTCATACTTGTCTCCTGTAATCTCTATTTCAGTCATGATCCTCTTTATTGTGCTTCATGCTTTATATACTCAATACATATCTCGTACTGACACCCTTCCTTCGGGGGGCTGCGTTTCATGCCCGCAGGTACGGATACTCGATTTGGTGATCCTCCAGCCTAGGATTTCCGCCCAGCTGTTTGGAGAGCTCCATTGTTCCGGAGCCTATCTTATTTTGGGTACAGATCTTTTGATGTATATATATGTTTATCCAGGGGTATGGCGGGGCCCTGTCCCGTCATATTTCACTATCGATACTCTTAGAGGTCTGTAGACATATGTGTGGGTTGTGTATAAGTTTGTTCAGCTGTGTCTATGTGATTTGTTATGGATATGTTCGTATGTAGTGGCAGCCATGTCGGCTTGCGTATCGTATTGGTATTGTTATACCCCGTATATTTATACGTCGAAGTATTCGCAAGTAAATCGACTCAAGTTAAAGGCGAAATTATCTTCGGACATGAAATAGGAACCTTTAATTTTCAATTTTAATTATTACATAAATTGTTTATAAATTTTATTTAGTGTAGAAATATTATTGGAAATTAGGGACTAATTAATTGTGATTATATTATTAAGTAAGGATTAATGATTTATTAAAAATTAATTAATTTAATTATTCAAAGTGGGCCCCACCTGAATATAAAAATATATATATATAACAAGTCAAGAAAATCATTTGATGAGTCATAGGGGGGTGGGGGACCACGTGTCAAGTTGAGGGATGACATATATAGGGAAATTTGATGAACAATTTAGGAGTTACTTTCCATTCCACAAAGTTGAAGCTTAGAAAAAAAAATATACAACTTCCATGGCTGCTCTCGGCCAGCCATGGATGGGGGTAAAAAAATATTTTATTGCTATTATTGATCAAGTTTCAAGTGAATTACAAGTTCAAGGAGGTGATAGCAACATTGGATATTGAATTGAGGAATAATAAATCGTGAAATTGGAGCAATTAAGTGTAGAAATTCCTACGAGAAAAATTAAGGTAAGATTTTCTTGTTTTATAGTATATTGTATTAATGGTGTTGTAATGGAAGGATTAAAATTGGATTGGATGAAATTGGAAGTAAGAAATTGTATGAAACCGTTGTTATACAAAATTGTGGGTTGAAAAGGATTAAAAAGGGTTATTGGATTGTTAGAGTAGTTTATGGGTTGAATTGTAAGGATTCTATATGAATATTGCTATTACTGTCATTGTTGGTATTTCTGTGATAACAAGAGGATAATTGGAAGTTCGGGTTAGGCGAATATATAGGGGAAATGCTGCCCGATTTCCGTTAAGTCCTTAACTAATGAAAACCCTAATCGAGAAAGTATAAGTTAAAGAATGAGTCTTATAAGCGATGGGCTACGGATTTACGAACTAGAAAGTATAGTTACTAACGATAGTGTTACTTTTTATTAAACAGGCTAAAAGAGCGACAAAGTGAACGGGCTTGCGAATAGTCATTAAACAGGTATGTAAAGCTAACCCTTCATTCTTTTTGGCATGATCTTTATGAAACAAACAGACGACGTTTATATGATTCCAAAGAAGTTCCTATTCTTAGAGCCACTAGGATGACTAATGTTCTTGATTTCCAGAAGCTATTTCATTATGTCTTGATACGTGTCCATGATTCCAGAAGTTCTATTTTGATATAATCCATAGTGACATTCGAAGGGTACTTGATATGATTATTGTCTTGATTATCAAATGATGGTCCATGTTGATTATTCTATTGAGTCTCCGATATGACTTAGTTTGCAAATGGTTTCTCACTACTCTGCTCGCGCATGCCTCAATATATCTTTCAGCGAGTCCCGAGCCGGGTATGTTATCGTGCACAGTTTCACTGCATTGTTCACCGAGTCCCTCACTAGAGGGCCGAATACGGTATATATATATATATGATGATATGATGATATGTTATGGCGGCCAGGAGGGCATATGATGACTCTATTCACCGAGTCCCATAGTGGGCCGGGTATGATATATGATATTGAATGCATGATTTATGTTTAAAAAGGCAAGTGTTTTGGTATTCTAGGTGTTATACTTGTCTTCTGCACTCCCTATTTCAGTTATGATCCTCTTTACTGTATTTCATGCTTTACATACTCAGTACATATCTCGTACTGACCCCCTTTCTTCGGGGGGCTGCGTTTCATGCCCGCAGGTGCAGATACTCGCTTTGGTGATCCACCAGCTTAGGACTTCCATTCAGCTGTCTTGGAAAGCTCTGTTGTTCCGGATTTTAGACTTTTGGTATAGATTGTATGATATATATATGTATGTTTATCCAGGGGTACGACGGGGCCCTGTCCCGTCATATTTCACTGTTAGTACTCTTAATGGTCTGTAGACATATGTGTGGGTTGTGTATAAGTTCTGTCTAGCTGTGTCTATATGATGTACTATGATATGATGTCCGTCTGTAGCGGCAGCCTTGTCGGCTTGCATATGACATGATATTGATGAGTAGTGGCGGCCTTGTCGGCTTGCGTATCGTTTTATGATTTGATCAGTTGTGACTCCTCAGGAGACAGTTTATCTGAATACACATATATGATGATGTTATGAACTGTTGGAGTTCTTTTGCAAGTTTCCATATTGTTCATAGAATCAGTTTGATTATATTTAACAGGTTCGTATACGGTTGTCCTGCTCGGGCACTAGTCATGGCCCACGGGGTTGGATCGTGACAAAAGTGGTATCAGAGCAGTTCATCCTCGGAGTGTCTATAGACCGTGTCTAGTAGAGTCTTGTTTATCGGTGTGTTGTGCACCACATCTATAAACAGGAAGCTACAGGACATTTAGGATGTTATCTTTCTTTCATATCTAAGATCGTGCGATAGAGCCCAGCCATAGGAAATGAAATTCCTTATACTAACTAACCTTTGATTTCAGCTGAAGAACGACATCGACAGAAGGAAGCGACTGACGATATTGGAAGTTACAAAGTACACAGGTAAGTAACGGTGCGAAAGAGGCATGTCGGATAAGGTCAGAATAGTGAGGTATGATTAACATGTAAAGTTGAAGAATGAAAAGGGAGGTAGATCGGAAGGTATAGCTAGATAGATCGTTAAAGGATCAGGTACGTCTCGAGGTGCGATATGTGAGGTAAGTTCCGACACCTTTATACCTTTTACCGGAAATTGGGAGCCCTGTGTGGCTATGATACGATATGATATATGTGTATATATGTTGGCCCTGTGAGGCATTGTTGGTTTTTATTTCCTACGTGCAGGTTTTGGGATAGTAAGAAGTACAGAGGAAACTCTGCCCAAGTTTTCCCAGAAATATGAAAAAGAAGAGAATGAGATATAAGTTCATAATATGTCTTGAAAGTTGATACCGATAGGGTAAATTTATTATGTTGGACTAAAGCTTTAAGAGGTACCCTCCATGTCATCCGTAAGAGGCACCATTCTTAATTGGAAAATGTTATTTCGAAAAAGCATATATGAGTAGCAAAGTTTGGAATTCATTCGAACGGACCAGAATACTTTCCAACCCTATTTTGCCTTAGAAAAAGGCTCACGTTGAAAGGCAAAAATGTCCAGCAATTAAGTTTCACTCTATTGGAAGAGTAAAAATCATACAACAAGTAGTTTGTGAACTAAATAGTTCGTTCATGACCCAAAAACAAATTCTGAGGGTAAACTATGTGAGCTAAGCGATGGAAGTCTTGTGGTGCTTGTCGAATTCTAGTTCTTCTTGTGTGGTTTCGGAGGACGCTTCATGGTGACGTAACCTTGGAGTGGGAGTGTTCTTGTGTTCTTTGAGTTTATTAGTTTTAATCAACTAATTGGAGATGGAATTCGTGAAAGGAAAACTCAAACTTGTGAGCTGTCATGGATCATGTGTTCCACGTGTTATTGATGAAATACTAGGATGATTCAGAAGGGCTTGTGATACTAAGGGATGATTTAGAAAAAGGTGGAAACTCTTAACAAAACATTTTATTGAGGTATCGAGTGAACCGATAAGTAGGGATAAATTACGACGAATTTACAGTTAAAAGGGAGTAGTAGTATGATTGAGATAAAAGTACGGAGGAAGAAGAGTTATGCCAAATTATGAAGGTATTGATAAGACAGTTTGTGAGATATTAAGGATAAGATTGATCAGAAAGGGTGAAGGGTTAAGTACGCCTAGTCCACAGAGTGTAATTAAAACATAGTAAGAATCGTGAATGAGGTTAAGAAGTGTTACGTTATAGGTTGGATTACGAGCAGGATGTAATATGAATACCATAAGGATTGTTATAGAAATGAGTAAATCCTAGCAAGGAAGTAACTAAAGGACATGACGTGATTAGTGTGAGACGAAAAGCAAATGTAGATCGAATAAGAAAGACTTACAAAAGTTCTATAGGGAAAGATCAGAATAGAAGTCAAGTGGTAACGAAAGTGCAGGCGAGCACAGGAAGAGAAAGAGTTAATAGAAGGAAGAAGATAAGAAGAAAGCGAGTGGGATTACAGCGTGGCGATATGTTATGACGTGTATAGCTGAGAAAATGAGTAATATAAGGGACAAAATTGTGAAAGACCAACCTAAAGAAAGATGAGCAACGAGACAGAATGAATGCCAGAAATGACTGGTATGATGAGAACAAATAGGGATGAACAGAATATGTTTTGACAATGAAAAAAGGGTTATGTAGAAGTAGTGTTTTCTGAAGGATACAGGAGTAGCATGAGATTCCTCGTGCACAAAATAAAAGATGGACATAGATTGGAGAAATGAAAGGAATACTAAAGGAAGCACTCAAGACGGACATACTTAATTGAGTATGAGTATAGGATAAAAGGGAAATATATAGCTACAAACTTAAGGTGTAGTACGACGAAAAAGGTGATAATACAAGACCACTAGTAAGACGAATTTGATATGATTTTGAGTAAGTTAGAAGTTAGCGTTGGGTATACAACGAGGGTGAAAGCGCATGAGGCATAAAGGAGTACTGCGTATATGTGACTTCACCTCGGAAATAGTGAAATCCTTTAAGGACAAGGATTGTGGATTTGCGAAACAACTAATGTATTATGAGTTTATTAGAGGAAACAGGTGATATCCATTGGTATAAAGATAGTGTTATAAGAAAGCTTGGGACGCTTATCATTAGAATATAAGTGCTACCGAATGGAGAATTTGAAACGACAAGCACTAGCTAATTACTGATTGGAATGAATGGAATGTGGCTTCGGATAAATTGCTACATTAATTACATTACTCGAATACCAACCATCAGATAAGATTTTGTACTATATATCGAGAGTTCTCATTGCCTCGTGATTGTGTTGGAGTTTCATACATGGGTAATCTAAATAATAGATGATATAAAGGAAGACATGGATATGGTGCAATATACCAAATGTATTGGAAAAGAATCATATGTATTTGAAAAATTGGAAATGGGGACATAGAGTAAAATAGAAATAGATAATGATGTAGGTACACCCAAAAGGGGGGGAAGCGGATGAGAGAGATGCAAGTGTAAGATGAAAAAACCCGACACTGTAACACACTTAATGTGGATATTTTAACTTCAAGTGAGATCCCTTGCTGAGACAAGTTAGTAAGGTTTGAAAGCTAGCAATAAACGGATAGAAGTCAAGATGGTATTTGAGACAGCGCTGAGAATTATTGGTAAAGATCTTGGATAATATGACATCAGAAGGTGGATGCTTACAAAAAGGAAGAATGCGACAAGAGAATGGTAACAAGTAACTTAAAGGATATTATAAAGGATAGCAAGGCTATACTAGATTAGGAGTTAAGATGTTGGTAACGGAGTTATTGGCTAATGATATTGTGACATATAAGTAGCAAAGAAAAAGGATAGGAAATCTCTCCTATAGTAGAATATGAGAAAACTGAATGGTAAGTAAAGGAAGGGAAAGGAGTATGACAAAATAGACAGCAAGTGAGTTTTAGTACAATAAGATATGTAGAGCAGAATAAACCAGGAGAAGGAAAGAATATGACTAAGATTGGATGCACTTTGTACAAATTGTACAAGAATAGTTATGCAACCTACGAATAATTGTATGCTAAGAATGAGACCAAGTGAGTACTTGATGAGAAGAGTAAGAATTCAGTACTAACAACGTGATTGCGATATTTTGGATACATCAAAGAAAGGTATAAGATGGTTTAAGGCAAAACTACAGAGATATAATTAGTACTGAGGGCAAAAGCCATAGTTGAGCCTTGATATCAATTAAAAGATATAAGAGAAGAACATAGGGACTGCATAAAGACTAGCGTGGCGACGCTAAGGTATTTTCCGGGCTGATTTGAGCACCTACACATACTCGTGTAAAGATTGCAATAGGATGCGTGATAGGAGAACTAAAAGCAAATTTGAGTAAAGGGGCAATCGAAGAGTTTGAGTCAAAAATAGAGAAACGACACGAGATAATATGTCTAAAGTATTGACAGTTAGGGTAAAGGAAATTACGAAATGATTTAACCGAGACAATCAGAACAAGCGAGTTACGGGATGACAGTGAAGTTATAATATGAGGGAACTCTAGCGCTATTTGATAGCCAACCCTAAAGATAAGATCAAGAACTAAAAGCAAGTGATTGTTAAAAACCTTTAAAAGAATGTCAGAAAGTGACACATGATGCTGAGGATTCCAGAATACGGATTGTAACAGCAGAGTAAAGCAAAAATATTAGAGTGGAAAAATGTTACCCTCTGGGAAATTCTGTTTTACTCGTAGAACCTGCGAAGGGTCTACAGGTTACCAGAGGCATGCAATACTCCAAGGATATTAAAATCTAATGAACCGACGAGGGACGTCTGCGCGTCATAAAAATCTTATTTAAAGATTAAGAGGTAATATGAAGGGAACGATATCTTAAGGGAGTAACTATAGAAAAAGAAGGAGTCGAGTTAAGACTAAGCGCACAAGCGAGAGACAGTAACATTTCAGCAGAAGAGCCCGCAACACTACGGACAACCGACTGCGAAATAAAGAAGAGAGTAAAGACAATGACATGGAATTATTACCTTGAGAAGCAATAAAAAGAGGAAATATTACAGGAATGACTATGTAGAGATCTGGGATGCATTATAGTAAATTATAGCGAATCGACAAGCAGAAGAGGTATGTGAAAGGCATAATTAAATAAGAGAACACTTGAGGAAGTATTGAGAGTTCAGGACCAGTTTAACATTCGAGGACGAATGTTCTAAATGGGCGAAGGATGTTATACCCCGTATATTTATATCCTCAAGTTAAAGGCGGAATTATCTTCGGACATGAAATAGGAACCTTTAATTTTCAATTTTAATTATTACATAAATTGTTTATAAATTTTATTTAGTGTAGAAATATTATTGGAAATTAGGGACTAATTAATTGTGATTATATTATAAAGTAAGGAATAATGATTTATTAAAAATTAATTAATTTAATTATTCAAAGTGGGCCCCACCCGAATATTAAAAAATATATATATAACAAGTCAAGAAAATCATTTGATGAGTCATGGGGGGGGGGGGGGGGGTACCACTTGTCAACTTCCATGGCTGCTCTCGGCCAGCCATGGATGGGGGTAAAAAAATATTTTGTTGCCATTATTGATCAAGTTTCAAGTGAATTACAAGTTCAAGGAGGTGATAGCAACATTGGATATTGAATTAAGGAAGAAGAAATCGTGAAATTGGAGCAATTAAGTGTAGAAATTCCTCCGAGAAAAATTAATGTAAGATTTTCTTGTTTTATAGTATAATTGTATTAATGGTGTTGTAATGGAAGGACTAAAATTGGATTGGATGAAATTGGAAGTAAGAAATTGCATGAAGCCGTTGTTATACAAAGTTGGGGGGTGAAAAGGATTAAAAAGGGTTATTGGATTGTTAGAGTTGTTTATGGGCTGAATTGTAAGGATTCAAAATGAATATTGCTATTACTGTCATTGTTGGTATTTCTGTGATAACAGGAGGATAATTGGAAGTTCGGGTTAGGCGAATATATAGGGGAAATGCTGCCCGATTTCCGTTAAGTCCTTAACTAATGAAAACCATAATCGAGAAAGTATAAGTTAAAGAATTAGTCCTATAAGCGATGGGCTACGGATTTACGAACCAGAAAGTATAGTTACTAACGATAGTGTTACTTTAATATTAAATAGGCTAAAAGAGCGACAAAGCGAACGGGCTTGCGAATAGTCGTTAAACAGGTATGTAAAGCTAACCCTTCTTTCTTTTTGGCATGATCTTTATGAAACAAACAGACGACGTTTATATGATTCCAAAGAAGTTCCTATTATTAGAGCCACTAGGATGGCTAATGTTCTTGATTTCCAGAAGCTATTTCATTATGTCTTGATACATGTCCATGATTCCAGAAGTTCTATTTTGATATAATCCATAGTGACATTCGAAGGGTACTTGATATGATTATTGTCTTGGTTATCAAATGATGGTTCATTTTGATTATTCTATTGAGTCTCAGATATGACTTAGTTTGCAAATGGTTTCTCACTACTCTGCTCGCGCATGCCTCAATATGTCATTCAGCGAGTCCCGGGCCGGGTATGTTATCGTGCACAGTTTCACTGCATTGTTCACCGAGTCCCTCACTAGAGGGCCGGGTATGGTATATATATATATATGATGATATGATGATATGTTATGGCGGCCAGGAGGGCATATGATGACTCTATTCACCGAGTCCCATAGTGGGCCGGGTATGATATATGATATTGACATGCATGATTTATGTTTAAAAAGGAAAGTGTTTTGGTATTCTGGGTGTTATACTTGTCTCCTGCACTCCCTATTTCGGTTATGATCCTCTTTACTGTATTTCATGCTTTACATACTCAGTACATTTCTCGTACTGACCCCCTTTCTTCGGGGGGCTGCGTTTCATGCCCGCAGGTGCATATACTCGCTTTGGTGATCCGCCAGCTTAGGACTTCTATTCAGCTGTCTTGGAAAGCTCCGTTGTTCCGGAGTTTAGACTTTTGCTACAGATCGTATGATATATATATGTATGTTTATCCAGGGGTACGACGGGGTCCTATCCCGTCATATTTCACTGTTAGTACTCTTAGAGACCTGTAGACATATGTGTGGGTTATGTATAAGTTCTATCCAGCTGTGTCTATATGATGTACTATGATATGATGTCCGTCTGTAGCATCATCCTTGTCGGCTTGCATATGACATGATATTGATGAGTAGTGGCGGCCTTGTCGGCTTGCGTATCGTTTTATGATTTGATCAGTTGTGACTCCTTGGGAGACAGTTTATCTGAATACACATATATGATGATGTTATGAACCGTTGGAGTTCTTTTGCAAGTTTCCATATTGTTCATAGAATTAGTTTGATTATATTTAACAGGTTCGTATACGGGTGTCCAGCTCGGGCACTAGTCATAACCCACGGGGTTGGTTCGTGACAGGTATGTAGTGGCAGCCTTGTCGGCTTGAGTCTCATTTTACGTTTTGATTAGTTGTGACTCCTCAGGAGACAGGTTGTCTTGATATATATATGTGATAAAGTTATAAACCTTTGGAGTTTTGCAAGTTTCCATATTATTCTTAGATTCAGTTTGACTATATCTAACATGTACGTATACGAGTGTCCATCTCGGGCACTAGTCATGGCCCACGGGGTTGGGTCATGACAAAAGTGGTATCAAAGCAGTTCATCCTCGGAGTGTCTACAGACCGTGTCTAGTAGAGTCTTGTTTATCGGTGTGTTGTGCACCACATTTATAAACAGGAAGCTACAGGACATTTAGGATGTTATCTTTCTTTCCTACTCTAGATCGTGCGATAGAGCTATTTTATCAGGATAATCCCTCCCTAGCAGATTATTATGTTTACAGCTATGCCTCCAAAGAAAGCGACAGCTGCCCAAAAGGGCAAATCGATAGCAGGAGATACTAGTCAGACTCGGAGAGTTACTATGGCCCTTGCCCAGTCTATGCCTGAGATTGTGCTCCCGTCAGCGAGCTCTGCTACACCGCCACCTCCAGAGGAACGCAGAGCAGCAGCAACTTCAGCTCAGGGGGCGGCTCAACCGCCAGCCCCTGAGGCCCCAGTACCTGAGCCTCCAGCTCCTCAGTCAAGGGCGGAGGATAGGGCCATGAGAGATGCAGTTCAGCTACTAACCAGATTAGTAGCAGGGCAGGCTCGCAGGCACGGACTAGGAGTTGACCATGCGGATAGACATGATAGTTTGAGGGCTCGTGATTTCTTAAGTTGTAATCCTGCAGAGTTTTTCGGGTCAAAGCCTGAGGATGATCCGCAGGAGTTTATTCAGCAGATGCAGCGTACATTGAGGATAATCAAAGCTTCTGAGACTGAGTCCGTTGAGTTGGCTTCGTATCAGTTGTGGGATGTAGCTGTTAATTGGTATGAGTCTTGGGAGGCCTTTCTTGGCCACTTTCTGCCCCCAGAGATGAGACGGGCCAGAGTTTATAGATTCTTATATCTGAGGCAGAGTGGCAGGAGCGTTCGAGATTATAGTCTTGAGTTTGATTCGTTGGCCAGATATGCACCTACTATTGTAGCTGATATGGCTGATAGAGTGCATCGTTATGTGATGGGACTGGATCGCTATTTGATTGATGGTTTTATGGCGGTGGCTCTTCAGCCAGGTATGGATATTACTCGAGTACAGGCATATGCACAGGGGGTAGAGGATCGACACAGAGGGCGTCAGCCAGATAGAGATTACGATAGAGGCCAGCATAAGAGGGTTAGATCGACTGGTTATCCTGGTGAGTTTCGAGGCAAGCAGCCTCATCAGCATATTAGATATCCTTCCCAGCAAGCACAGAGTGCACCCCCACAGTTCACAGGTAGGAGATTTGACAGCACAGGGTATTCAGGATTCGGCAGAGCTCCAGAACATCGGGTTCGCAGATGAACAGAGGTTTGAGTCAGTCGAGGCCACCTTTGCCTCGGTGTTCCCGGTGTGGTAAACTCTATTCTGGGGAATGTCGTCGTGCTATAGGTGCTTGTTTTTCTTGCAGCTGTCAAGGACATATTATGAGAGAGTGTCCGTATGGAGGTAGTCCAGGTGGTGTGGCTCAGCCTACTGGGTCGGTTGCTGGTTCATCTTCTTCCGTGGCTATGCGCCCTATGGGGCAGGGTATTCAAACACCAGCAGGCCGTGGTAGAGGCCGTGGTGGAGCTTCCAGTTCTAGCGTGTCACACCCTGACTGTGGTAGGGCATAACAGGCACCCGACTCTCATCAGAGTCGAGCGAACCTTTAGACATTCTCTCTATCAAATCCTATCATTTCAAAAAAAAAATTAGGCTATAAAACTTTTCCAAATAGAAATCATTATCTTTATAACGATTATGAAAACTTTCAATCAAATAAGTACTTTAAACCAATTGACATCATCTAAAATACATACTTTTTTAAAATCCACAAAGGACTCAACTGACATCACTTTTTCCACATCTCGACAAACATACCACAAGACACTGTCTGCAGAAGTCTCTCAGAAGTAAACTGAACATTATAAGTCAGGACAGGGCCCTGACATACCCATAATCATACATATCGATACATGACTCAGCACAGCTAATGAGGTGGAACTTGCCAATCCCAGCTGACGTCCAAGTATCCTAGCTATACACTTAACCTGCCAAACAATCTGGGGCTGCGGGCATGAACGCAGCGTCCCCAGGCAAAAGGACGTCAGTACGAACAATGTACTGAGTATGTAAGGTGGTAACAAGTCATAATCATAATTTGACTTAGGAGAGAAGAAATCGCAACCTAACTCAATACCTGTAGCCTTCGCTGGAAGAAACATAAATGTACACACGAAGTCTCAAAACAATCTTTAAGTAAATAATGCAATCCAACACATATGCCGCTTCCGACATCTTAACAGAATAGTCCCTTCGGACAGCCGCTTCCGGCTAGTAGCACAATAGTCCCTTCGGACGGCCGCTTCCGGCATAATAATGATGGCCCCTTCGGGAAGCCACTTCCGGCTTAATAATGATGGCCCCTTCGGGCAGCCGCTGCCGGCTTAATAATGATGGCCCCTTCGGGCAGCCGCTTCCGGCTTAATAATGATGGCCCCTTCAGGCAGCCGCTTCCAGCTTAATATCACCATCATATCAACACAAACTCAATCCAAAAATATCAATTTCAATTTATATCATAAGTCACTAATCAATTCATCACAATCCAGTTATTAGCCTTAGTCTTTATAAGAAGTTATCAAATTTGTATCTCACTAGACTTAGGAGGACATACTTCCAAGTTTGAGGGTAGAATTGTTATGAAATTCTTACTACTTATATTCTACTCAATTTCATCTTAATGCTTTACCCAAAGAATAAATGATCATATCAATACAAAGGGATGATACTATGGAATGTAGACATAAATTGTAAATGAAATAAAGTAGTAAAATCTCGCACCCCCTTCAGAGTGGTTTTGAAAATCAAACTTTATGTTTCCTTTAGTATAAAACTAATTTCCTCGAAATCATTAGTAAAACCATATACACAACTCAACTTTACACCTTATGGGTGTTCCGTTTAGAACAGAATAGGAGTACAATATCAATAAGCCATCACAAGAAACATTTAGACCTTACTCGTCTAAGAATGGAATCATATGGAGTACATATAGAATGAATAGCAACAAGAATCATGCCAAAGGAAGAAAGGTTTGCCTTACATACCTTTGTCGCTTTCCATATAACCACAACCCATCTTCGGGTCATGCTAATCTATCAACAATGCCAATTTACCAACAATCAATCCAATATATAGCCTTATAATCAATCCCTTAAACTTATTTTTATTTCTAACGGAATTTCGACAGCATTTCCTTTATAAACTCGACAACCCCAAGAATCCAATTCATCTAAATTAACAACAACAAGAACCATCTCATATAAGCCTTTTTAAACTCAAAGTATCAACTCCCAAGGATATACACCAAAACGGCCCGGTATACGCTTTGTATACGATATCTTCATACACTTTATTCTCCCAAATTCAAGAACAACAACTTATCAACAACATCAACAATTATTTTATATCAATATCCAACTAATCCTATCCATTTAATCATACCAAAACAGCCCCCAAGTCATTTGATATCCAAAATGTCATGACCCAGCCCCGTGGGCCATGACTAGCGCCCGAGCGGGACACTCGTATACGTACCTGTTAGATATAGTCAAACTGGACCTAAGAACAATATGGAAACATGCAAAAGAACTCCAAGGGTCCGTAACGTCGTCATATGTATATATCCCGATAACCTGTCTCCTGAGGAGTCACAACTAATCAAAACATAATATGATACGCAAGCCGACAAGGCTGCCACTACATGTCAATATGATACGCAAGCCGACAAGGCTGCCACTACATATCAATACCATACGTAGGCCGACAAGGTTGCCCCTACAGACGAACATATCCATAGCACATCGTATAGACACAGCTGAACAAAACTTATACACAACCCACACATATGTCTACAGACCTCTAAGAGTATCGATAGTGAAATATGACGGGACAGGGCCCTGCCGTAACCCTGGATAAACATATATACATATACATCGAAAGATCTGTACCAAAAGTCTAGGCTCCGGAACAATGGAGCTTTCCAAGACAGCTGAGTAGAAATCCTAAGCTGGAGGATCACCAAATCGAGTATCTGTACCTGCGGGCATGAAACGCAGCCCCCCCGAAGAAAGGGGGGTCAGTACGAGATATGTACTGAGTATATAAAACATGAAATACAATAAAGAGAATCATGACTGAAGTAGAGATCACAGGAGGAAAGTATGACATTCAAAATACCAATACACTTGCCTTATGAGATGTAAAACATGCATATTAATATCATATATCATACCCAGCCCATTATGGGACTCGGTGAATAAGCCATCACATACCATCCTTGGCGCCATAATCACATTATCATATCAACATATACATATATACATATACCGTATCCCGGCCCTCTAGTGAGGGACTCGGTGAACAATGGAGTGAAACTGTGCACGAGAACGTACCCCGGTCCGGGACTCGGTGAAAGATATATTGAGGCATGCACGAGCAGAGTAGTGAGCAAACATATGCAAACTAAGTCATATCTGAGACTCAATAGAATAATCAAAATGAACCATCATTTGAAAATCAAGACAATAGTCATATCAAGTACCCTTCGAATGTCACTATGGATCATATCAAAATAGAACTTCTGGAATCATAGACACGTATCAAGACATAATAAAATAATTTCTAGGAATCAAGAACATTAGCCATCCTAGTGTCTCTAAGAATAGGAGCTTCTTTGGAGTTATATACTCGTCGTCTATTTGTTCCATAAGGATCATGCCAAAAAGAATGAAGGATTAGCTTTACATACCTATTATGGATTAACCGTAGCCAAGTTGTTTCGGCGCCTCTTTAGCCTATTTAATATGAAAGTAACACTATTGTCAGTAACCTACAATTTCCTAGCTTATAAATCTACAACCAATCACTTATAGGAATCATTTCTTAGTTCACACTTCTCGATTAGTATTTTGATTAGTTAAGAACTTAACGGGAATCGGGAAGCATTTCCTCTATATAACTCGCCTAACTCGAACTTCCAATTACTCTCCGATTATCACCACAACACCAACAACAACGATAACAACCCAATAACCTCTCCTAATCCCTTTTCAATTCAAATCATTAACATCTAAGATTTTACACCAAACAGACCGACATGCGTTTCTTATACGATATCTTATATGTTTGCTTTCTTCCAAATTTACGATTCATCTTAACAACAACATGTCAACAACATCAACCACCATCCGTGTGCAATAAAACTACTTTAATGTCATTAATAACAAGCTCGAAACAGTCCACCAAAACTACGACATCCAAATACGATTTTCGATCTTTACTTCGCAAAATTACAAACACACGAAAAAGAGCATAATATTGCCGTGAACAGCAGCACCTATACTTATTTATAATTATATTTCCAGCCCTCTAACATAAACAAATTATCTTCAATTACACCACATGGACCTTTATCTTTACATCAAGAAGAACTCAAGGTGAAGTTTTCCAAGGTGAAGATGAATTTATTTAAAACGGTTGCTGAATTCTTACCTTAATTATTAGAGGAAAGGGAGTAGTATGGACACAAAAGGAGTCTCCCCAACACTTCCACAAACAACACCTTCAAAACCAAGATGAAAATTTGCAAAGAAATTGCATCAAAGGGTTGGCCGTATGGTTTTTCTTGGCAGCCATAGTTGTCTTGCTTCAACTAACTTGTGAAGATGAATGTGTTGTATTAGTCATCATATTGTTAACATATAGGCTGCCTAACATGTTGACACATACCCCCTCCACTTGGCATGTCATCATTCATGCTATTTTCTAATTAATAAATCTTATGGGGCCCATTCATGGTGTAATTAACTTAATTAATCATTAATCCCCACTTAATAATCTAATCATGTTTAATTAATTCCTAATCTCCACTAATATTTCTACACTAATTGGAATTTACAAGCAAGTCGTGCCATATTAAAAATCGGGATTAAAAGTCCTTGTCTCATATCCCAAAAATAATCTTGTCCTTAAACTTATGTCGATTAGCTTACGAATAATCCAACGTACAAAAATGCGGGATATAACATCCTTCCCCCCTTTGGAACATTCGTCCTCAAATGTTAAACTAGTCCTGCACTCCCAATATTTCCTTGAATGTTCTTTTATTGAATTATGCCCTTCACATGCCTCTTTCATTGGTCGAGTCCCTTCAATTTATCATGACGCATTCCAGATCTCTAAGTAACCATTCCCGTAATGTTTCCTCTTTCTGTTGCTTCTCGAGGTAATAATTCCACATCGTTGTCTTTATGGTTAACAGTTGTATTGCAAGCTCTCCTGCTAAAATGTTACTCTCTCTCTTGTCTGCATACTGTTCAGTTGTATTCATGGTGTTCTTAGTCATAACTTGACTCTTTCTTCTCCTATAGTTACTCCTTTAAGATGTATCGGTCACCTCACTTTACCTTTGAATCTTTACATAAGGTCTTATAACGCGCAGACTTCCCTCATTGTTTTATTAGACTTTACAATTCTTGCAGTATTTCATATCTCTGGTAACTCGTAGACCCTTCGCAGACTCTACGAATAAAACGACATTTCCCAAGGTGTAACATTATTTTACTCCAATAACCTTGCATTGCTCTGCTGTTACAGTCCGTATTCTGGAATCCTCAGCATCATATGTTACTTCTCGACTTTCTTTTTTAAAGTTTTTTTAGTGTCACTTTGCCTTTAGCTCTTAATCTCGATCTTTAGGGTTGGCTATCGAGTAGCGTTGGAGTTTCCTCATATAACAACTTTACATAAAGCCGCTCTGTAATCTTGCTATATAATTCTGAAATAATTTTTTGTCTGACATATAAATTCACTGTCTTCTAGTAACCAGCTCATTCTGATCATCTCGCTTAAACCATTTCATAATTTCCCTTAACCCAACTTGTAACACTTTAGGCATATTGTCTCGTGTCGTTTCCTTATTTTTAATTCAAACTCTTCTATTGCCTCTTTACTCAGATTTTGCTCTTAGTTTTTTTGTCACACATTATGTTGCAATCTTTACAAGAATATACGAAGGTGCTCAAATTAGCATGAGAAATACCTTAGCGTCATTTCGCTAGTCTTTGTGCTTTACCTTGCATTCTCCTCTTGTACCTTTCAATCGATATCGAGGCTCAACAATGGCCATGTCCTATTCGCCCTCAATACTAATCCTATCTCGGTAATCTAGCTCAAACCGTCTTACGCCTTCCCTTAATGTATCCAAAATATCACAACTACATTGTTATTACTGAATCCTTACTCTTCTTATCAAGTACTCACTTGGTTTCATCCTTAGTATACAAATATTCGTAGGTTGCATAACTATTCTTGTACAACTTATATAAAACATATCAAATCTTAGTCATAGCCTTTCCTTCTCCTGGTTCATTATGCTCTACTTAATTCATCCGTACTAAAACGCACTCGTAGCCTATCTTGTCTTACTTCTTTCCCCTCCTTTATTCACCCTTTGATTTTCTCATATCCTACTATAGGAGATTCTTTATCCCTTCTCCTTACTACTTATAAGTCGTAATATCATTAGCGAACAACTCTATTGCCAACATCTTAGCCTTTAACCCAGTATAGCGTAGCTATCCTTTATAATATCTCTTAAGTTACTTGTTACCATTCTCTTGTCGTACTCTTTCTTTTTACAAGCACTCACTTCCTAATGTCATATCATACAAGATCTTTACAAATGATCCTCGGTCTTGTCTCAAATACCATCCCGACTTTTATCCGTTTATTGCTGGCCTTCAGATCTTACTAACTTGTTTCAGCAAGGGATCTCACTTGAAGTTTAAGCATCCATATCAAATATATTGCAGCGTTAATCGTTTCCATCTTACACTTGCACTTCTTTCACCTGCTTCCCCCCTTAAGGGCGTACTTATACCATTATCTATTTATATTCCGCTCTGTGTCCCTGTTTCAAATCTCAAATTCACCCGATCCTTTTTCCAATTCACTTGGTATACTGTACCATACTCATGTCTTTCTTTATAATGTATAACTTTGATTATCCACGTACGAAACCTTAACAAAATCGTGAAGCGATGAGAACCTTTCCATATATAGTATGAAATCTTATCTGATAATTTGTACTCGAATAATGCAATCAATGTAGCAACTCATCCAAGGTCACATTCCATTTACTCCAATCAATAATTAATTAGTACCTGTAGTCATTCCAAATTCTCAATTAGGTAGCACTTATATTCCAATGATAAGTGTCCAAAGTTCTCTTGTAACATTATCTTTATCCCAACCTACATCATCTGTTTCCTTTAATAAATTTACAATACACCATTTGTTCCTCAGGCCTACAGTCCTTGTCCTTTAAGGATTTCACTATTTCCGAGGTGAATTCATATACGCGCAATACTCCTTTATGCCTTATGCTCTTCTACCCTTGTTGTGTACCCAACACTGACTTCTAACTTATTCAAAATCATATCAAGTTCGTCTTAATGTTAGTCTTATCTTATTGCCTTGTCGTCGTATTACACCTTTAAGTTTGTAGCTATGTATTTCCCTTTTATTTTACACTCGTAGTCAATTAATTACGTCTATCTTGGGTGCTTCTTTAGTATTCCTTTCCATTTCTCCATTCTATGTCCCTCTTTTATTCTGTGCACGAGGAATATCTTGCTACTCTTGTATCCTTCGGAAAACACTACTCCTACATAATCCCTTTCTCTTTTTCAAAGTGTATTCGGTTCATCCCTATTTGTTCTTATCGTCCCAGTCATTTTCTGGCACTCATTCTGCTTCGTTGCTCTTCTTTTTATAGTTTGGTCTTTCACAGTTCCGTCACTTATATTACTCGTGTCCTCAGCTATACATGTCATAACCTATTACTGCACTGTTATCTCGCTCGCTTCCTTCTTATTTCCTTCTTTTAATTACCTCCTTCTTTTCTTGTGCTTGCTTTCATTTCCGTTATCACATAATCTTTATTCTGAACTTTCCCTATAGAACTTTATAAGTCTTTCTCATTCGTTCTATACGTTGCCTTTCCATTTCACATTTGCCTTTATACTTTAGTCACATAGATCACGTCATATATTTTAGTCACTTCCTCACTGGGCTTTACTCAGTCTTATAACAATCCTCATTATATTCACATTATATCCTGTTCGTAATCAATCCTATAATGTAACACTCTCTCCTCCTTTTTTTAACCCTATTCACGATTCTGACTATGGTTTAATCACACTCTGTGGAGTAGGCGTACTTAACCTTTTACCCTTTCTGGTTAATCTTAACCTCAATACCTCACAAGCCATCTTACCAATACATTCATATTTGTCACAATTCTTCTTCCTCTGTACTCTTGTCTCAATCATACTGTTATTTCTTCTAACTATAAACTCGTCGTAATTTATCCCTGCTTGTCAATTCAGTGATACCTCAATATAATACTCTATTAAGATTTGCCAGCCTTTTCTAAATCATCTCTTAGTATTTCAGGCCCTTCCAAATTATCCAAGCATTTCATCAACAACACATGAAACACATGATCTAAGACAGCCCACAAGTTCGAGTTTTCCTTCTACAAATTCCATCTCCAATTAGTTGATTAAGAACTAATAAACTCAAGGACATAAAGATATGATGAAATGTTACCTCAAGAACACTAGAACGCTCCAACTCCAAGATTACGTCACCATGAAGCATCCTCCAAAACCACCACAAGAAGAAGAACTAGAATCCAACAAGCACCACGGGACTTCTAATGCTTGATTCACAGAGTTTACCGCCAGATTTGTTCTTGGGTCGTGAACGAACTATTTAGTTCATAACTACTTGCTGTATGCTTTGTACTTTTTAAATAAAAGTGAAACTTAATTGCTGGACGTTTTTGCTCTTCAACATGAGCTTTTTCTAAGGTAAAATGTGGCTGGAAAGTATTCTGGTCCGTTCAAATGAATTCCAAACTTTGATGCTCATATTTGCTTCTTCGAAATCAATTTTCCCAAATAAGAATGATGTCTCTTACGGATGACATGGAGGGTATCTCTTAAAGCTTTAATCCAACATGATAAATTTACCATATCGATGTCGACCTCATAATTACTATTATTATCAATTCAACTGTTAATTTTATTTCTCGAAGTCAGACGTACTTGCAACTTAGTCAAATCTTATCATTACTGTTGACATGACCTTTCAAGACTTTTTTGCGAACTTACATCTCATTCTCTTTTTACTTCTAGGAAAATTTTGGCAGAGTTTCCTCTGTATTTCTTACTATCCCAAAACCTGCACGCAGGAAATGCCAACAATGCCTCACAGGGCCAACATATATACGTATATGTTATCTCGTATCATAGCTGCACAGGGCTCCCCATATCAATAACAATATGAAAATGATGAACTTACCTCGTATGTGTCACGACCCAACCCCGTGGGCCGCGACTGGCACCCTAGCTGGGTACCCGTACATACCTACCTGACCGAATTTCGTATCGTACAGAGTTTTTTTTTCAAACGGATATTACAGAAGTAGGACGATACAGATACGGCACGCGCGCAAACATATATATATACCTGAACATGCAGACATTTACAGATAAGCCGATAATGCTAACATACAGACGAAACCCGTAACCCACACATCTATCTACAGGCCTCTACAGACATACAGAATCATATGACGGGACAGGGCCCCGCCGTACCCAGAACTTCCATACATACAGAACATGCGGAAACAGAAGATATATATACCAAAGTACATGCTCCGAATCAAAAGGAGCTCTTCAAGATAGCAGAACCTGTGCCCTAGACTGGCGGCGTGTCACCGAGTGCGCCTGTACCTGCGGGCATGTAACGCAGCCCCCGAAGAACCGGGGGTCAGTACAAAAATGTACCGAGTATGTAAAGCATAAATATATCAAACATAATCATGATCTGGACCGGAAGCGCATAAATATACTAGACTGGCTCATAAGCCGGACAGACAGAGTCATAGTCCCGACAGACGGACATAATCATGGTCCAGACAGACAGAATCAGAATCCATACGGACATACAGAATCGCAATCCATACGGACATACAGAATCAGAATCCATACGGATATACAAACATAGTCGTAGTTCAGACGGACAGACAGAAGTATACCTGACAGAATTATGCATGCAGAGTAGTGCAGGGTCATACTGAATCATACAGAATCATACAGAGGCATGTGCTTATATACATACTGATGGCACATGCATACAGACATACAGATCCCGGCCCTGTCTGGGGGCGCGGTAAACAGAACCCGACCCTCTTAGTACGGGACGCGGTGGACAGACAGAATCAGATAAGATCATATGCCATCCTGGCCGCCATCCCCATACACAGATCATAGTATCATACAGACATACAGATCCCGGCCCGTACGCCGAGGGACGCGGTGAACAATGCACAGAAATATGCACGATAACAGAACCTGGCCCGGGACGCAGTGAAGGAATGCATTGAGACAGCCACGAATAGATCCATGGGAAACCACATACATACAGACTCACATACAGACTCAATCAGACTAAAGGGTGCCAAACGGTGAGCCAAAATCAGAGTATACGGATAGTATGCATAGTACGCGCCTATATCCTACTTGGGAAGGCACGACAGATTATTATCAGAATCGGATTCTCAGATGTTCAGAAGTTATTTTATAAGAATTTCATAAAAATAGTTGTATCATAATCAAAATAATAGTTCAGATGGTTTCTGAGAAAATCGGACAAAACGGAAGTATTTAAAGTATTACAGAAGATATCGGGCCTTGCGGGCCCGCCTTGGACCAACTCGAGGCAACATATGTAAATTATCGCTAATAGACCTTATGAGGTCATCCATAATCGTTTGGAAGTGTTCCGACTCCGTTTAGGGGAGTTTTGTACAAAAATTCACTTTAAAGGCAATTTGTAAGAAAATAGCTTCAATTGAATTGAACGAATTGGAGAGGTTTTCCGTCTCGAATTCCGGGGAACGGAGTCGTACTTAAGGCTCGCGGCCGAGCCTATCACATCCAGAACATTCCTAGGAACAAAGGAAAATGTTTCACATACCTCGATAGCGCCTTACGCTCGCTTGGCGTCGATCCCAATCTCGTCCAAAATCTAGAAATGGTCAAGTTTACCATTTGTTAGTTTCAAACTTTTCAATAATCCAACTTAACACATGTTTGCCTACCGAAATTTCGGCAGCATTTCCTCTGTATATAAGACATCCCCGAGACTTAGCTCGGCTCAATTCACTACACAACAACCCAGAACAACAGCAAAAACAACAACAGACATTAAAACACACACTATGGCATCACTAGCCATCGTTTCGGCATAACGACACATCTTTCGTTTCAAACTTACATTTCCAAACCAAACTTGTTATTTTGATATTCATCACCCACCAAATTCATTACAACATACATCGGAAGCATCCATACCATTTTCACCCAATATTCATAAGGTATGCGAACATTCAAACTTTCCATTAAGCCACTACTTTTCCAATTTTTCCTAACCTTCAACATACAAGTTCATTATACATTTCCATCTTCCAAATTCATCCACAATAATCATAATTTTCCTCTTGATACTTTCATTTCCATTTTTACATAAACCATAACAAAGTTGTATGTTTTCCTACAACAACTTAATAACCATTAAGTTCCTTCACTCTCCTCACATAATCCATGATTAAAACAACCAAAATATTAATTCAAATCAGTCCATCAATTTCAATTAAAACAACCCCTCACCCATAAATTTCAACAAAACAACAAACGAGTTTATAAGGCTGTTTTCTCCATTCTAATTCGTTAAAACTCTAAATAAACACTTTAATAACATAAAAGGAATTTTATAAATACCTTATCAGAAGATCCACCACGAAAATTTCATCCCCCAAGACTAATATTTATCTCAAATTGAAGGCAACGCAACGTACAACGTTTTTCTCTTCATGAGCTTCGGGATTCGGAGCTCGGATTTTGATCAAAATGATCTTCTTAGCCTTGAAGTTTTCTCTCTCTCTCTCTAATGGAATTTTCTGGATCTTTTCTGATCTGAAATGTGGAGGAGGAGGCTGAAAACTCCCTTAAATAATAAGGAAATGGGCCTGACCCGGATTGGAATCGGGTTGGGCCCATTTCACTGCCCAGCTTGACCTTTCCGCCTTAAAATGTCCATATCTCCTTGTACCGACGTCGCCTGGGAGCCCACGACCTACCGTTGGAAAGATATTGCAATTATCTACAACGTTTATCTCTAGGCAATTTCCCAAATTCTAAACTTATAATGCCGTCTTTTCCCCTCCAAGTCAGGTCATCCAAAAACGTTTTCTTAAAAATATTCGTTTGGAGGGCTTCCACTTTGATTTGGCCCCAGGGCCCTTCACGGGTTGTGTTTAACTTTACATATACGATTCATATAACTTTTCACATGTCCCAAAAAAATATTGATGTGTGGGCCCCACCTCAGCTTACAAATAATTTGACGTTCGAAAATGCAGGATATAACAGTATGTCCCCCTTTAGAACATTCGTCCTCGAATGTTCGATTGACCTTAGCGGGCCTCGTGACACTTCGGGGAGGTTCCTTCCTTTCTTTCAAAATTCCTTTCAACGTTACGATTGCTATCAACATCTTTCACCTCTTGTCACACTTCTCGATTCCTTACAACGTTATCATAATTTCACGTTACATCAAACAGGTTCATAACTAGAGCCAGACGCACAAAAGCATATCGGACAGATTCATAGTCGAAGCCAGATGTACGGAAGTATGTCGGACAAACATGAGATCGGAGTCAGACGTACAAAGAGGTATCAGCCAGATTCGAAATCAGAATCAGACGTACAAAAATGTATCAGACAGAGTCGTAATCAGAATCAGACATACGGAGATGTATCAGACAGATGCGTGATCAAAATCAGACGTACAGAGATGTATCAGACAGATTCATATCCAGAATCAGACACACAGAGGCGTGTCAGACAGATTCGTAATCAGAGTCAATCGTATAGGGGTGTGTCAAACAGAAACGTATTCAGAATCAGATGTACAAAGATTTATCAGACGGGAACATAATCGAGTTCAGAAGTATAGAGGCGTAATAGGCAGGGCCTTATCAGAAACGGGGGTGCAGAAGTATAACAGATAGGATCTGAATTAGAATCAGATCACTCCTATTAAGGCTCCAGTGTTTTATGAAAATTTCCCTTATTTGTAAACTTGTTCGCCAAGTTATCATACAAATCGTCTTACGTGTCGCTTATCGACCTTTTCAAAGATTCCGCTTATTCACACTTCTTATCTTTCATCTTTCCTACTATCCATACTCATTTTCTTTTTCAGACATCGTCATACCAGACCGAGTTATAATGGAATAGGGGTTTTTCTATCCTTTGATGACATTCGAATCCCTGTCTCCGCGTCGTTTCATGTATTCGGTTTAGTAAAACCTTTCGTCTATCACAACATTAGTTGCCGGGACTCGGCTCTTGATCCATATGGGCACCAAACGAAAATTATACACACACACATACACACATACAAATATATTTACTAGTATCTTACTGGTTAACGTCTCTGACTGTTATTCAAATCAGCTCAATTTCCCGAGCGGTGTTGCACCTTTTCTTTTTGCCCATTTAGTCCGCCTCGTTCTGTGCGACTCCTGTAAGGGCACTAATTACTCCACACATTCTCTTTTCCTTTAGATTACCCCAAATTTTCATTTATATCTATCATACTTACACTTGTGCAAAATTTTGCATTACTTCCCAGGGGGGTCACCCATCCCAGAATTGCTCTGGCTTGAGCACGCTTAACCCCGAAACTTTCATGCATTTTGACGCGTTAGGGCTGATATAATTTCATCAATTGCCCTGCAGGACCTTTGTCACATAATTTTAGGGCAAATCGGGGTCTTAACAAATTTTCGGAAAATTTTTGTAGCGGGTCCCACCCCCGGCTAAGTTGTACAATTACCATATTGCCTTTCTGAATCTCCGATATTCACTTTCATACACATATACATACAATTACAGACAGGCCACAGATTTAAGTCTTCGTCCCACGAATTCCGTCTCCAAATAGTCGGTGAAATCTGATAAAATATCACCATAAGGTGCTGTCCAACCACCGACAGAAGAAAACTAAATTCCGACAAGTATCGCGGAACCTGTTTGTACTTACTTTATATATATTTACTTCCATATCTCTGGAAAAAAATTTGGGCAGAGATTCCTCTGTATTTCTTACTATCCGAAACCTGTACACAAGAAATACCAACCATGCCTCACAGGGCCAACACATATACGCATATATATATATACATCATATCATGTCGTCTCGTAGCCACACGGGGCTAACAATTACAGATAAAATTATACAGATGTCGAGGCTTACCTCATATGCCCAACTCAAACAACATCGGAGGCTTCTTCCTGTTCACTTTTCTATTCAATCTTCAACTTTATATTTCTACCACACATCAAACAACTTCTCCGACACACAACTTTCATATTATTGCTTACCTGAGTACTGTGCGGCCTCCAATATCATCAGCCATTGCCTTCAGTCGATGCCGTCCTTTGGCTGAAATTAAAAGTTAGTCGAAAGGAATTCATATCCTACAGCTGGCTCTATCGCATGATCTAAGATTCAAAGAAGGGTAACATCCTAGATGCCCTGTAGCTTCCTGTTTATAGATGTGGTGCACAACACACCGATAAACAAGACTCTACAAGACACGGCCTGTAGACATTCCGAGGACTAACCGCTCTGATACCACTTCTGTCACGACCCAACCCCGTGGGCCGCGACTGGCACCCTAGCTGGGTACCCGTACATACCTACCTGACCGAATTTTGTATCGTACAGATTTTTTTTTCAAACGGATATTACAGAAGTAGGCCGATACAGATACGGCACGCGCGCAAACATATATATATACCCGAACATGCAGACATATACAGATAAGCCGATAAGGCTAACATACAGACGAAACCCGTAACCCACACATCTATCTACAGGCCTCTACAGACATACAAAATCATATGACGGGACAAGGCCCCGTCGTACCCAGAACTTCCATACATACAGAACATGCGGAAACAGAAGATATATATACCAAAGTACATGCTCCGAATCAAAAGGAGCTCTTCAAGATAGCAGAACCTGTGCCCTAGACTGGCGGCGTGTCACCGAGTGCGCCTGTACCTGCGGGCATGTAACGCAGCCCCCGAAGAACCGGGGGTCAGTACAAAAATGTACCGAGTATGTAAAGCAGAAATATATCAAACATAATCATGATCTGGACCGGAAGCGCATAAATATACTAGACTGGCTCATAAGCCGGACAGACAGAGTCATAGTCCCGACAGACGGACATAATCATGGTCCATACAGACAGAATCAGAATCCATACGGACATACAGAATCGCAATCCATACGGACATACAGAATCAGAATCCATACGGATATACAAACATAGTCGTAGTTCAGACGGACAGACAGAAGTATACCTGACAGAATTATGAATGCAGAGTAGTGCAGAGTCATACTGAATCATACAGAATCATACAGAGGCATGTGCTTATATACATACTGATGGCACATGCATACAGACATACAGATCCCGGCCCTGTCTGGGGGCGCGGTAAACAGAACCCGGCCCTCTTAGTACGGGACGCGGTGGACAGACAGAATCAGATAAGATCATATGCCATCCTGGCCGCCATCCCCATACACAGATCATAGTATCATACAGACATACAGATCCCGGCCCGTACGCCGAGGGACGCGGTGAACAATGCAGAGAAATATGCACGATAACAGAACCTGGCCCGGGACGCAGTGAAGGAATGCATTGAGACAGCCACGAATAGATCCATGGGAAACCACATACATACAGACTCACATACAGACTCAATCAGACTAAAGGGTGCCAAACGGCGAGCCAAAATCAGAGTATACGGATAGTATGCATAGTACGCGCCTATATCCTACTTGGGAAGGCACGACAGATTATTATCAGAATCGGATTCTCAGATGTTCAGAAGTTATTTTATAAGAATTTCATAAAAATAGTTGTATCATAATCAAAATAATAGTTCAGATGGTTTCTGAGAAAATCGGACAAAACGGAAGTATTTAAAGTATTACAGAAGATATCGGGCCTTGCGGGCCCGCCTTGGACCAACTCGAGGCAACATATGTAAATTATCGCTAATAGACCTTATGAGGTCATCCATTATCGTTTGGAAGTGTTCCGACTCCGTTTAGGGGAGTTTTGTACAAAAATTCACTTTAAAGGCAATTTGTAAGAAAATAGCTTCAATTGAATTGAACGAATTGGAGAGGTTTTCCGTCTCGAATTCCGGGGAACGGAGTCGTACTTAAGGCTCGCGGCCGAGCCTATCACATCCAGAACATTCCTAGGAACAAAGGAAAATGCTTCACATACCTCGATAGCGCCTTACGCTCGCTTGGCGTCGATCCCAATCTCGTCCAAAATCTAGAAATGGTCAAGTTTACCATTTGTTAGTTTCAAACTTTTCAATAATCCAACTTAACACATGTTTGCCTACCGAAATTTCGGCAGCATTTCCTCTGTATATAAGACATCCCCGAGACTTAGCTCGGCTCAATTCACTACACAACAACGCAGAACAACAGCAAAAACAACAACAGACATTAAAACACACACTATGGCATCACTAGCCATCGTTTCGGCATAACGACACATCTTTCGTTTCAAACTTACATTTCCAAACCAAACTTGTTATTTTGATATTCATCACCCACCAAATTCATTACAACATACATCGGAAGCATCCATACCATTTTCACCCAATATTCATAAGGTATGCGAACATTCAAACTTGCCATTAAGCCACTACTTTTCCAATTTTTCCTAACCTTCAACATACAAGTTCATTATACATTTCCATCTTCCAAATTCATCCAGAATAATCATAATTTTCCTCTTGATACTTTCATTTCCATTTTTACATAAACCATAATAAAGTTGTATGTTTTCCTACAACAACTTAATAACCATTAAGTTCCTTCACTCTCCTCACATAATCCATGATTAAAACAACCAAAATATTAATTCAAATCAGTCCATCAATTTCAATTAAAACAACCCCTCACCCATAAATTTCAACAAAACAACAAACGAGTTTATAATGTTGTTTTCTCCGTTCTAATTCGTTAAAACTCTAAATAAACACTTTAATAACATAAAAGGAATTTTATAAATACCTTATCAGAAGATCCACCACGAAAATTTCATCCCCCAAGACTAATATTTATCTCAAATTGAAGGCAACGCAACGTACAACGTTTTTCTCTTCATGAGCTTCGGGATTCGGAGCTCGGATTTTGATCAAAATGATCTTCTTAGCCTTGAAGTTTTTTCTCTCTCTCTCTAATGGAATTTTCTGGATCTTTTCTGATCTGAAATGTGGAGGAGGAGGCTGAAAACTCCCTTAAATAATAAGGAAATGGGCCTGACCCGGATTGGAATCGGGTTGGGCCCATTTCACTACCCAGCTTGACCTTTCCGCCTTAAAATGTCCATATCTCCTTGTACCGACGTCGCCTGGGAGCCCACGACCTACCGTTGGAAAGATATTTCAACTATCTACAACGTTTATCTCTAGGCAATTTCCCAAATTCTAAACTTATAATGCCGTCTTTTCCCCTCCAAGTCAGGTCATCCAAAAACGTTTTCTTAAAAATATTCGTTTGGAGGGCTTCCACTTTGATTTGGCCCCAGGGCCCTTCACGGGTTGTGTTTAACTTTACATATACGATTCATATAACTTTTCACATGTCCCAAAAAAATATTGATGTGTGGGCCCCACCTCAGCTTACAAATAATTTGACGTTCGAAAATGCAGGATATAACAGTATGTCCAACTCGAACTGTACCTGTTACACTTTCCTGTTTACTTTCCCTTTCAATCTTTAACTGCACGTTTCAATCATACCTGCAACATTCATACCGTTTCTGGCACATACCCTGCTTACCTATCTTTTTATTGATTCCTTCAGCTTCTTCTGTTCACACTTTATAACTGAACTTATCAACAATATATATACATTCAATCCATTTTCTTACTATACTTCAATAACTAACCTTGATGATGGCCAGTTTGCCATTCTGTATATACAATTTCTGAAAACGTAACCTCGATGAAATATTAGCCTCTGTAACTCCCAGTAGCATTATTTACCTTCTCTTGTCGACACCACTCTCCCGCTGAAATCAAAGGTTAGTATATAAAGAAAGGATATCATTTCCTATCTCTTGGCTCTATCACACGATCTAGAATAAGAAGGAAAGATAACATCCTAAATGTCATGACCCATGTTACATCCGACGTTTTTGCTTATTCGAAAATTCAAGATAAATTGACTTGTAATGAATAAGGCCACAATTGGACATTTCTTGGTGTGAATGTGTCGGTTATAAATACGTTGGTGTGGAATTACGGAAGGAGGCCAAGGGCAAAATTGGAATTTTTGAAACTTGCTTCATGAATTACAAAATAAAGCCAATTGGACTCAAAAAAAAAAAAGTGAGGCCCAAATTTAAGGGCCCAACCGGCCACACCACTGATCCAAGCCCATGGATTAAATAAATTCCATGGGAAATTATATAAAATGGATAAGTATTGAGAAGCTTCAAGAAAAAGGAAATAAGAACAAACAAAGAGAGAGAGGGAGCATTCGGGTTTGAGGAGAAAAGAAAAGAGAAAAGAAAGAAAAATTTTGGGAGCCAAATCTTTGATTTAAAAATCCAAGTCTTGTGAGATTAGTACTAAGCTCAAGGTCCTCTACAAGTTAATATAAGTATTGTGGCAAGAAAACAATTTTAACCTCCAAGTGAAGAACTTGAAGAAAGGTAAGGATTTCATGCTTTTGCTATGTTATGAATGGTATATGTATGTTGTAGTATGTGTGAATGAGTGAAAAACATGGAAATTTTGTGAGTTGAAAATCATGCATGTTGGCCGAATATATGCATATTTATTGCATAATTATGGTGACTTGAATTCATGTTGAAATCTAGTTGTGATTATGGTAGGACTTGTATTAGAAATGAAAGTTGAATGAATTAGGGAAAGTTGGAAAAAAATAGTATGTGGCCGTGAGATGCAAGGAGTGAAATGGAAGTGAATTAAATTTTGTTAGTATGTTAATTGTGTTATTGAGAAATGAATGAAGGAGTAATGGTTTTTGTTGTTATGGAAGAATGGTTATTAAGTTGTTGAAGGAAATTATTTAACTTTGTTATGGTTTATGTAAAAATGGAAATGAAAGTATCAAAAGGTAAATTATGATTATTGTTGATGAATTTGGAAGATGGAAATGTATAATTAACTTGTATGTTGAAAGTTAGGAAAAATTGGACAAGTAGTGGCTTAATGGAAAGTTGGTATGTTTTGCATATCTTGTGTATATTGTGTGGAAATGGTATGATATGCCTCCGACGTATGTTGTAATGATTTTGATGGATGATGAATATGAGAATAATAAGTTTGGGTTGGAAATGTAAGGTTGAAACGCGAAATGTTTCGTTATGTCGAAAGGATGGCTAGTGATGCCATATCGTATGTTTAATGCATATTGTTGTTATTGATGCTATTTCTGGGTTGTTGTGATGATGAATTGGGCCGAGCTAAGTCTCGGGGATGTCTTATATACAGAGGAAATGCTGCCGAAATTTCGGTAGGCAAGTCTGTGTTAAGTTGAATTATTGAAAAGTTTGAAACTAACAAATGGTAAACTTGACCATTTCTAGATTTTGGACGAATTTGAAGTCGACGCCAAGCGAGCGTAAGGCGCTATCGAGGTATGTGAAGCATTTCCCTTTGTTCCTAGGCATGTTTTGGATGTGATAGGCTCGGCCACGAGCCGTAAGTACGACTCCGTTCCCCGGAATTCGAGACGGAAAACCGCTCCAATTCCTTCAATTCAATTGAAGCTATTTTCTTACAAATTGCCTTTAAAGTGAATTTTTGTACAAAACTTCCCTAAACGGAGTCGGAACACTTCCAAACGACTATGGATGACCTCATAAGGTCTATTAGCAATAATTTACCTATGTAGCCTCGAGTTGGTCCGAGGCGGGCCCATAAGGCCCGGTACCTTCTGTACAATTGTAAATACATCCGTTTTGGTCCGATTTTCTCTAAAAACCTCTGGACTATTTTTTTTTGTGTATGATATGACCATTTTTATGCAACTTTTACAAAATTATTTCTGAACATCTGAGAATCTGATTCTGATAATAATCTGTCGTGCCTTCCCAACCAGGATATCGGCGCGTACTATGCATACTATCTGGATACTCTGATTTTGGCTCACCGTTTGGCACCCTTCAGTTTGATTGAGTCTGTATGTTGAGTCTGTATGTAAGTAGTTTCTCATTTATCGTTTCGTGTCTGTCTCAATGCATTCTTTCACTGCGTCCCGGGCCAGGTTCTGTTATCGTGCATATTTCTCTGCATTGTTCACCGCGTCCCTCGGCGTGCGGGCCGGGATCTGTATGTCTGTATGATATTATGATCTGTGTATGGGGATGGCGGCCAGGATGGCATATGATCTGATCTGATTCTGTCTGTCCACCGCGTCCCGTACTAAGAGGGCCGGGTTCTGTTACCGCGCCCCCAGACAAGGCCGGGATCTGTATGAATGTATGCGTGTGCCATCTGTATTTATATACGCACATGCCTCTGTATGATTCTGTATGACTCTGTACTACTCTGCATGCATAATTCTGTCCGACATACTTCTGTCTATCTGTCTGAATTACGATTATGTCTGTATGTTCGTATGGATTCTGATTCTGTATGTCCGTATGGATTTTTATTCGGTACACCCGTATGGATTCCGATTCTGTACGTCTGTATGGATACTAATTCTGCTCGTCTGTCCGTATTATGATTCCGTATGTCTGTCCGAACCATGATTCTGTTTATCTGTATGGAACACGATTCTGTATGTCTGTCTGGATCTTGACTCTGTCCGTCAGTCTGATTTATGGTTCTGTCCGTTATATTTCTGTGACTCCGGTTCGGACTATGATTATATCTGTTATGTTTCTTCTTTACATACTCGGTACATTTTTCGTACTGACCCCCGCTCTTCGGGGGCTGCGCTACATGCCCGCAGGTACAGACGCACCAGGTGATACGCCGCCAGTGTAGGTTTCTGACTCTGCTGTTTGAAGAGCTCCTTCGATCCGGAGCATATACTTTTGGTATATATCTTCTGTTCTTCCGTATGTTCTGTATGTATGGAAATTCTGGGTACGGCGGGGCCCTGTCCCGTCATATGATTTTGTATGTTTGTAGAGGCCTGTAGATAGATGTGTGGGTTACGGGTTTCGTCGGTATGTTAGCCTTATCGGCTTATATGTAAATGTCTGTATGTTCAGGTATGTATGTATATATATGTATGTTTGCGCGCGTGCCGTATTTGTATCGACCTACTTCTGTAACTTCTGTAAAAAAAAAAAAAAAATCCGTATGATTCGAAAGTCGGTCGGGTAGGTATGTACGGGTACCCAGTTAGGGTACCAGTCGCGGCCCACGGGGTTGGGTCGTGACAACCCAACTAGGGGTCGCGACGAGTACCCGATACTACTATACCGAACACCCCTTATTTCGCATCGTATTCTTATTACGGAGTGGGTCGTATGAACGATACTGTCATTGCTTTACTCAACACCATCATTAATAGCATACCCGTAAACAAGTGACAATAAACTGTACTAACATATTATACGGCGGTAAGGACAAACAAGGTTATGAAACATCTGACTGTACATATCTGTCTACGAGCCTCTAAACAAGATACATATATTTACAAGAAGGGCCGGGTTCTTCCGTGCCCAAATGTACACACAAAAGTAGTACCGATAAACTGAAGCTCCGGAACAACTGGAGCGCTCTCAATGTACCGCTGGTGGAGCTCTTAGGAATCGAACCCGTCTACCTGCTTACCTGCGTGGCATGAAACGCAGCGTCCACAAGAAGGGACGTCAGTACGAGTAATGAACCGAGTAGGTAAGGCATGAACGCTAATAAAATGATGGATACAAGTATGGATAATGACAAAATGGAAATATAGAGCATATCATAAGATAAAAGGATAACCTGTACATGTGAGTGCCTCTTAGGGCAGATGCCATGCATACTTAGCTTTCTTTGAAAAACATCTCTTGTTCATATATATATATATATAGAAAATAGAACATATCATGTTGCCGAGGCGTCGGCAGCCGATCCATTTAACCACATATGTCCCGCGTCCGGGCATCCCGCGACCGGGATGATATCATGTCATATACGGATACATGTACCGTGTGCATATCCCAGCGTCTATAGCGCTCTGGCCCTTTTTCCCATCTTCCCCATATACATATACATATACATATATTATATAAGCAGCATGCAAGAGAGCCCAAAGAATGTTATGTCTCTATCGGAGTGACGTAAGGTCGGTAACCTCCGAATATATTATGGAAGACTCGATGGACAAGTATACTTACCGACACCTGAAGGCTCAGAAACAAGTTTCGGGTTGATCCGACTTAGTATAAGAAAGTTATGAGCGTTTGAAGTACAGAACCTTTTGCGAACGTTTCAGAAGCTATTTTTGGAAAATCAAAGCAACAATCATATCAGGTACCTTTTGGATATCGTTATGGATCAAATCAAATATAGCTCTTGGAACCGTATGTACATATCAAAATATATCAAAGACTCAATGGAACAATCGAACGTGCCAACATTTGAAGATCAAAACTTTAGTCATATCAATTATCTTTCAAATGCCATTCGGAAACATATCAAATAGAACTTAGGACATCACGGATACGCATCAAAACCATATGAAACAGCTTATGGAAATCAAGAACGTTGGCCATCCTAGTGGCTCTAAGAATAGGAATTTCTTTGAAATCATACATATACGTCATTTGCTCGTTTCATAAGGATCATGCCAAAAGAAAGAAAGGGTAAGCCTTACATACCTGCTCCACGCCCTATTAGCTACGCTTATCTATCAAAGCTTGCTAGTCTACATTCAAAAGAGTTCACACAATTATTAGATTCGACGTCATACACTTGCCTTAGTTTCTCAAATAAATTTACTTATGTTCAGCTGAAATTTCGGCAGCATTTCCCCGGTAAATACCTCATCCCCGAGAATCTAACTCGGCCAATTTTATCAACAACAATCCGAGAATTCAACTCGGCCAAATTATCAACAACAATACCAACAATCATACTAACAACTTCAACAATCAATCCAAAATATATTCTAACATTAGCAACCTTCGTCACACACTTCAACGGCATTTCATTTATATTCAATTCAATCACATATAATCCAACTAATACCAATGATCCCACATTCAAGTATTAATCCGAAATCTTTCTAACATGATTCAAGAATACTTCAAACAATCCGTACTATATTCAAAATAATCCAACCAATATGCCATTCCACCCGAAACTTCCCAAATGCAATAACAAAAACAACAACACATTTTCTCCTTTCAAATTCATGAATTATACAAACAATTCACACATTAACAACACTACCTCCATAAATACAAAAAGTGACATTAAAATCACATTAGCTTCTAAAACAACTCTCCAACACTTACAACTTCAACTAGAATCATTAAACTTTCATTTCCATCATAGATTCCATTACAACAACAACCAAAATACTTAAGAAAAATTGATTCATTCTCTTCCATACTATACCACAACCACACGGCCACAACACATAGTCCATATTTTCATGAATTTCAGTCATTTCTACACACTACAACATACACAACCATCCATAACATATAAAAGAAGATTGAATCTTACCTTTTTCCACTTATCTTCTTTCTTGGCTAAAGTTGCTCCTTGCAAGAATAGATGTTTTTCTTGCTCCAATAATTATACCACGTTAAAGAGGACCCTTGAATTAGTAGGAATACTTGAAGAAAATATTTTTTTTGGATCAAATTTGAAGGCTCCAATTTTTCCTCTCTTGGCCGAATAGGCTATCCCCTTTTTTTTCTCTCAAAGTTTCTTGAATCTTCTTAAGGTAAAGATGATAAAATGATCCATAAGTCATCTTTTTAATTACACATATTGGGCATCCATATGGGCCATAGCCCACATCACCTTGGACGGCCCACTTGGCCCATTAACTCAAGCCCACCCTTTTTTTTTTTTGTAATTCATGAAAATTTATTTTCTAAATTCCAAATTTGCCCTTAGCCTTCCTCCACATTAACATAGAACATTTTGTGAATTTCCCTTTTTACCCCTAGCCTTCCTTAATATTTCCACATCAAAAATTTTCATAAGCAACTTGTGTGCTAAACAAAATCAAAATATAACCTTGTCCTTAACTTCCCGCAATTATCTTGAATTATCCGAATGTACAAAATGCGGGATATAACATCCTACCCCCCTTTAGAACATTCGTCCTCGAATGTTGAACTGGCCTCATAGTGTATTATAATACTTCGGGGTGGTTTCCCTTATAGTTGTCTCATACGATCACTTAACATATCCGTTTTAGAGGCTTAGGTTGCCTGTAGGTCGTGGCCCGATTAACTTAGTTCCGCCGACACCGAAGCAACCGATTGGTGACTTGCACTTCTTGCTATACGAATCCTCATATGGTGCCGTCTCAGTCGTCCTTTTTATATTTATTGACCTCTCCAGGTATCTTCCGTATTTTCCCCCTATATCTGTCTCATATTACACTCGTTGTCAATTTATTTCTACGTCCTTTCCTTCATGCCCGTTCTTTATCTTTCATCCTATCTTCTTTATAGTTGAACCTCTCGATCTTTACATGAATCTCTCATTCTACATCATGGGTTTTCTGGTCAACTGCTCATTATCCTGGTCCTTTCTTTGATATTTCTGATACTTCGAAGTTCCTTATTCTCTCCGTACTCACATTCTTTCTATTCCCAAATATCACTGTATTAGAAATTTCCAGCCTTAACTAGTGGTGGATCCAATATCAGTTTACCCTGTAATATCTGTACTTATGTCTTTCACTCTGTCTCTTGAATTCCGTTCGGTTAGTGTCTTCTATACATCGCAACACTGGTTGCTGGGATTCACCTATCGATCGATACAGTCACAAATGAGATGTCATATGCATATATATTTATTTACAATCATTTCACTCACAAACATTTCCAAACGCTAATCAACTTACTCTGATTCTAGAGCTGTATTGCGCTTTCTTCCTTTTCACCAGTCTAGTCCGTCTCAACCTACGCGACCTCTATAAGGTTTCTAACCGCTCCACATATTCTAATTTCCTTTAGGTTGCCCTAGTTTCACATTCGTCTCATATATCTACATTTATGGAACTTTTGTACACTTCCCAGGGGGTCACCCATCCTAAAATTGCTCTCACCCTAGCACGCTTAACCCCGAAACTTTAATGCATTTCGGTGCCTTAATGCTGGTATATTTGCCTCCATTCCCCCGCACAACCTTTATCACGTAGTCTGGAGCAAGTTGGGGTCTTGAAAACTTCCGAAACACTTTCGTAACACATCTCCTTTAACAATTGCTATTTTAGCCCTCGCAATCCCCAACACTCACCTTTCACCTATGCGTACAACTACCTTTCGTCCTGGATTTCCAGATTCCCAATAGTGGCGAAAATACCTTGGTCGCCAACAGGCATAGACATCCCAAATCGTTTGATTTGGCTCGGGTTTCAACCTAATATGTTCAACAATACAATGAGCGATATATGATAGAACAGAATCTAGATCAATCAACACATACACATCATAGGAGAATGCCAATAATGTACCTGTAGTCACGTCTGGGGAAGGTTCAAGATCTTGCTGTCCCGCCAATGCATATATACGGTTCCGAGGACCGTCTGAACTGGGTGCCCCTCCTCTGCCTCGGCCACGACTTGCTGGAACCTGGGAAGTCTGTCCAGGAGGGCGCACGGACGATGATGAACCAATTGACGACCCGGCGGGCTGAGCTCTATTTCCCTCATTCCTCAGTGGGCAATCACGCATCAGATGGCCAACTCGACCACAAGTAAAACAAGCACTTGTACCTGCGCGACACTCTCCAGAGTGGGGCCTGTCACACCGAGGACACCGTGGTAGGGGTGGCATCGTCCTGCTAGGATCAGCTCCATACTGGGACCCTGGAGCTTTGGCACTCTAGCCTGGGCTTGAATAGGTAGGACGATCAAATCTTCTACTCAGAAATCGAGGAGGTGCGCTGGCCGCTGATTGGTCTGAATACTTGGAATGCTACTGTGTCTATCCCCCTCTATACTCACCCATAGTTTCAAAAGATTTATCCCTTTTTCTGGAGCCCCTATCAGAATAACGTTCACCTCTCTGTAGCTGCTGTTGTTCCTCCAGGTTTTGGGCGTGGGCCTGGATACGAGCCATAGTCATTCCATCCTGGAGTGAAGTCGTCAAGCAATCCATAACTAAATGTGGCCCCAACCCACTCACGAACCGATGTACACGATCACCCATATCAGCCACCATGGTTGGGGCATACCTGGCTAAGGAGTTAAAACGGAGATTATATTCCCAGGCGCTCATATTTCCCTGTTTGAGATTCAAAAACATATCGGCTCGAGCCCGTCGAACCTCCGGTGGTAAGTAATGTCGCAGGAATGCTTGGGTGAACTCTTGCCAAACCGGGGGTGGTGCATTTACTCCCCTGGAAGATATCCAATTGTTATACCACTGGACCGCTACATCCCGCAATCTATATGAAGCCAACTCTACTGACTCTGTATCCGAAGCATGTATTATCCTCAGTGTCCTCAGCATCTCGTCTATGAAACCTTGCGGGTCTTCCTCTGGTTTCGATCCAAAAAACTCCGGAGGATTCAGGGTGATAAAATCACGGGCTCTTGCACTCACCGCCCTATCTCCTTGGCCCGCACCTTGCCGCTGAGCTAGTGCGGCAACTAACTGGGTCAGCAACTGAATAGCCTCTGTTATCTGCTGGCCCGAAGCTGCTGGCGGTGGAACTGGAGGTACTGGGGCTGGAGCTGGAACTCCTCCCTGCTCTGCTGACACGGGGGGAGCATGAGAAGTCTGAGGAGGAGCTTCGTTGTGAGACTCACCTTCTTCTACTTCCGCCGGTGGCTCCCCTTCAACTCTTCTTCCAGCCACCGTCTTGCCCTTCTGGGCCGCCGTATCTTTCCTCTTCACCGGCATTACTGAAACCATAACACAGGATTAAGAAAAGAACATGGAAACCTTGTAAAATAGCTCTATCGCACGATCTAGAATACAAAGAAGGTCAGATTTCCTAAATGCCCTGCAGCCCCCTGTTTATAAGTGTGGCGCGCTCCACACCCATAAACAGGACTCTACTAGACACGGCTCATAGACAACCCCTAGGACGAACTGCTCTGATACCACTTTTGTCACGACCCAACTAGGGGTCGCGACGAGTACCCGATACTACTATACCGAGCACCCCTTATTTCGCCTCGTATTCTTATTACGGAGTGGGCCGTATGAACGATACTGTCATTGCTTTACTCAACACCATCATTAATAGCATACCCGTAAACAAGTGACAATAAACTGTACTAACATATTATACGGCGGTAAGGACAAACAAGGTTATGAAACATCTGACTGTACATATCTGTCTACGAGCCTCTAAACAAGATACATATATTTACAAGAAGGGCCGGGTTCTTCCGTGCCCAAATGTACACACAAAAGTAGTACCGATAAACTGAAGCTCCGGAACAACTGGAGCGCTCTCAATGTACCGCTGGTGGAGCTCTTAGGAATCGAACCCGTCTACCTGCTTACCTGCGTGGCATGAAACGCAGCGTCCACAAGAAAGGACGGCAGTACGAGTAATGTACCGAGTATGTAAGGCATGAACGATAATATAATAATGGATACAAGTATGGATAATGACAAAATGGAAATATAGAGCATTTCATAAGATAAAAGGATAACCTGTACATGTGAGTGCCTCTTAGGGCAGATGCCATGCATGCTTAGCTTTCTTTGAAAAACATCTCTTGTTCATATATATATATATAGAAAATAGAACATATCATGTTGCCGAGGCGTTGGCAGCCGATCCATTTAACCACATATGTCCTGCGTCCGGGATGATATCATGTCATATACGGTTACATGTACCGTGTGCATATCCCAGCGTCTATAGCGCTCTGGCCCTTTTTCCCATCTTCCCCATATACATATACATATACATATATCATATAAGCAGCATGCAAGAGAGCCCAAAGAATGTTATGTCTCTATCGGAATGACGTAAGGTCGGTAACCTCCGAATATATTATGGAAGACTCGATGGACAAGTATACTTACCGACACCTGAAGGCTCAGAAACAAGTTTCGGGTTGATCCGACTTAGTATAAGAAAGTTATGAGCGTTTGAAGTACAGAACCTTTTGCGAACGTTTCAGAAGCTATTTTTGGAAAATCAAAGCAACAATCATATCAAGTACCTTTCGGATATCGTTATGGATCAAATCAAATATAGCTCTTGGAACCGTATGTACATATCAAAATATATCAAAGACTCAATGGAACAATCGAACGTGCCAACATTTGAAGATCAAAACTTTAGTCATATCAATTATCTTTCAAATGCCATTCGGAAACATATCAAATAGAACTTCGGACATCACGGATACGCATCAAAACCATATGAAACAGCTTATGGAAATCAAGAACGTTGGCCATCCTAGTGGCTCTAAGAATAGGAATTTCTTTGAAATCATACATATACGTCATTTGCTCGTTTCATAAGGATCATGCCAAAAGAAAGAAAGGGTACACCTTACATACTGCTCCACGCCCTATTAGATACGCTTATCTATCAAAGATTGCTAGTCTACATTCAAAAGAGTTCACACAATTATTAGATTCGACGTCATACACTTGCCTTAGTTTCTCAAATAAATTTACTTATGTTCTGCCGAAATTTCGGCAGCATTTCCCCTGTAAATACCTCATCCCCGAGAATCTAACTCAACCAATTTTATCAATAACAATCCGAGAATTCAACTCGGCCAAATTATCAACACCAATACCAACAATCATACTAACAACTTCAACAATCAATCCAAAATATTTTCTAACATTAGCAACCTTCGTCACACACTTCAACGACATTTCATTTATATTCAATTCAATCACATATAATCCAACTAATATCAATGATCCCACATTCAAGTATTAATCCGAAATCTTTCTAACATGATTCAAGAATACTTCAAACAATCCGTACTATATTCAAAATAATCCAACCAATATGCCATTCCGCCCGAAACTTCCCAAATGCAATAACAAAAACAACAACACATTTTCTCCTTTCAAATTCATGAATTATACTAACAATTCACACATTAACAACATTACCTTCCATAAATACAAAAAGTGGCATTAAAATCACATTAGCTTCTAAAACAACTCTCGAACACTTACAACTTCAACTAGAATCATTAAACTTTCATTTCCATCATAGATTCCATTACAACAACAACCAAAATACTTAAGAAAAATTGATTCATTCTCTTCCATACTATACCACAACCACACGGCCATAACACATAGTCTATATTTTCATGAATTTCACTCATTTCTACACACTACAACATACACAACCATCCATAACATATAAAAGAAGATTGAATCTTACCTTTTTCCACTTATCTTCTTTCTTGGCTAAAGTTGCTCCTTGCAAGAATAGATGTTTTTCTTGCTCCAATAATTATACCACGTTAAAGAGGACCCTTGAATTAGTAGAAATACTAGAAGAAAATATTTTTTTTTTGATCAAATTTGAAGGCTCCAATTTTTCCTCTCTTGGCCGAATAGGCTATCCCCTTTTTTTTCTCACAAAGTTTCTTGAATCTTCTTAAGTTAAAGATGATAAAATGATCCATAAGTCATCTTTTTAATTATACATATTGGGCATCCATATGGGCCAAAGCCCACATCACCTTGGACGGCCCACTTGGCCCATTAACTCAAGCCCACCCTTTTTTTTTGTTTTGTAATTCATGAAAATATATTTTCTAACTTCCAAATTTGCCCTTAGCCTTCCTCCACGTTAACATAGACCATTTTGTGAATTTCCCTTTTTACCCCTAGCCTTCCTTAATATTTCCACATCAAAAATTTTCATAAGCAACTTGTGGGCTAAACAAAATCAAAATATAACCTTGTCCTTAACTTCCCGCAATTATCTTGAATTATCCGAATGTACAAAATGCGGGATATAACACTAAATGTCCTATAGCTTCCTGTTTATAGATGTGGTGCACAACACACCGATAAACAAGACTCTACTAGACACGGTCTGGAGACACTCCGAGGATGAACTGCTCTGATACCACTTTTGTCACGACCCAGCCCCGTGGGCCATGGTTAGTGCCCGAGCAGGACACTCGTATATGTACCTGTTAGATATAGTCAAACTGGACCTAAGAACAATATGGAAACATGCAAAAGAACTCCAAGGGTCCGTAACGTCGTCATATGTATATATCCCGATAACCTGTCTCCTGAGGAGTCACAACTAATCAAAACATAATATGATACGCAAGCCGACAAGGCTGCCACTACATGTCAATATGATACGCAAGCCGACAAGGCTGCCACTACATATCAATACCATACGCAGGCCGACAAGGCTGCCCCTACAGACGAACATATCCATAGCACATCGTATAGACACAGCTGAACAAAATTTATACACAACCCACACATATGTCTACAGACCTCCAAGAGTATCGATAGTGAAATATGACGGGACAGGGCCCCGCCGTACCCCTGGATAAACATATATACATATACATCGAAAGATCTGTACCAAAAGTCTAGGCTCCGGAACAATGGAGCTTTCCAAGACAGCTGAGTAGAAATCCTAAGCTGGAGGATCACCAAATCGAGTATCTGTACCTGCGGGCATGAAACGCAGCCCCCCGAAGAAAGGGGGGTCAGTATGAGATATGTACTGAGTATATAAAGCATGAAATACAATAAAGAGAATCATGACTGAAGTAGAGATCACAGGAGGAAAGTATGACATTCAAAATACCAATACACTTACCTTATGAGATGTAAAACATGCATATCAATATCATATATCATACCCAGCCCATTATGGGACTCGGTGAATAAGCCATCACATACCATCCTTGGCGCCATAATCACATCATCATATCATCATATACATATACCGTATCCCGGCCCTCTAGTGAGGGACTCGGTGAACAATGCAGTGAAACTGTGCACGAGAACGTACCCCGGCCCGGGACTCGGTGAAAGATATATTGAGGCATGCACGAGCAGAGTAGTGAGCAACCATATGCAAAATAAGTCACATCTGAGACTCAATAGAATAATCAAAATGAACCATCATTCGAAAATCAAGACAATATTCATATCAAGTACCCTTCGAATGTCACTATGGATCATATCAAAATAGAACTTCTGGAATCATAGACACGTATCAAGACATAATAAAATAAGTTCTAGGAATCAAGAACATTAGCCATCCTAGTGTCTCTAAGAATAGGAGCTTCTTTGGAGTTATATACTCGTCGTCTATTTGTTCCATAAGGATCATGCCAAAAAAAAGGAAGGGTTAGCTTTACATACCTGTTATAGATTAACCGTAGGCAAGTTGCTTCGGCGCCTCTTTAGCCTATTTAATATGAAAGTAACACTATTGTCAGTAACCTACAATTTCCTAGCTTATAAATCTACAACCAATCACTTATAGGAATCATTTCTTAGTTCACACTTCTCGATTAGTATTTTGATTAGTTAAGAACTTAACGGGAATCGGGCGGCATTTCCTCTATATAACTCGCCTAACTCGAACTTCCAATTAATCTCCGATTATCACCACAACACCAACAACAACGATAACAACCCAATAACCTCTCCTAATCTCTTTTCAATTTAAATCATTAACATCTAAGATTTTACACCAAACAGACCGACATGCGTTTCTTATACGATATCTTATATGTTTGCTTTCTTCCAAATTTACGAGTCATCTTAAAAACAACATGTCAACAACATCAACCACCATCCGTGTGCAATAAAACTACTTTAATGTCATTAATAACAAGCTCGAAACAGTCCACCAAAACTACGACATCTAAATACGATTTTCGATCTTTACTTCGCAAAATTACAAACACACGGAAAAGAGCATAATATTGCCGTGAACAGCAGCACCTATACTTATTTATAATTATATTTCCAGCCCTCCAACATAAACAAATTATCTTCAATTACACCACATGGACCTTTATCTTTACATCAAGAAGAACTCAAGGTGAAGTTTTCCAAAGTGAAGTTGAATTTATTTAAAACGGTTGCTGAATTCTTACCTTAATTATTAGAGGAAAGGGAGTAGGATGGACAGAAAAGGAGTCTCCCCAACACTTCCACAAACAACACCTTCAAAACCAAGATGAAAATTTGCAAAGAAATTGCATCAAAGGGCTGGCTGTATGATTTTTCTTGGCTGGCCATATGGTTTTTCTTGGCAGCCATAGTTGTCTTGCTTCAACTAACTTGTGAAGATGAATGTGTTGTATTAGTCATCATATTGTTAATATATAGGCTGCCTAACATGTTGACACATACCCCCTCCACTTGGCATGTCATCATTCATGCTATTTTCTAATTAATAAATCTTATGGGGCCCATTCATGGTGTAATTAATTTAATTAATCATTAATCCCCACTTAATAATCTAATCATGGTTAATTAATTCCTAATCTCCACTAATATTTCTACACTAATTGGAATTTACAAGCAAGTCGTTCCATATTAAAAATCGGGATTAAAAGTCCTTGTCTCATATCCCAAAAATAATCTCGTCCTTAAACTTATGTCGATTAGCTTACGAATATTCCAACTTACAAAAATGTGGGATATAACACAAAAATTATAACCGAACTTTCAATGTCATTTTCTCTATTCTAACCCGTCAAATCTATCAATGATCAGGGTAAGAACATCATTAAAATCTAAAACATACCTTATATGAGCAGCCACCATGAAAACAACTTCCCCCAAGTTCAATTTTTAGCTTAAAATCACGGCAACAACTTGTACTACACTTTACTCTTCACGAGCCTCGGAATTCGGGACCTCGAACATTATCAATTCTCCACTTTCTCTCTCTAACTCTCCTCTCTCTCTCTATCTAAAATATTCTGGACCTATGGTATGAAAAATGAGGCCGATAAGGCTGAAAATTTCCCTTAAATAGCAAGGGAAGTGGGCCTGACCCGACTTGGAATCGGGTTGGGCCGAGCCCATTGCCCAGCTTGACCTTTCTGCCTTAAAACGTCCATAACTTTTTATCCCTATGTCACATGCAGGCCCACGACCTATGGTTGGAAAGGTATTTCAATTATCTACAACTTTCATTTCAGGAGTTTTCCCAAATTCCCAAATAATGATGGGGTTATGGCCTCCCGAAGTCAGATCACCCGAAAACGTAACTTAAAAACATCTTTTTGGAGGGCTACCACTTTGATTTGGCTCAAGGGTCCTTCTTGAGTTGTGTTTAACTTCACATATATTATCCATATAACTTGTCATATGTCCTTTATAAAATCTCGACATGTGGACCCACCTCAGCTTACGATTAAGAGGGCTATATATCTTTTAACGTATCATTCCAATCATATTGTACGAATTCCAAATATCATACTCATGCTATCCTCATGCTAATACAGTAGAATTTCATCCTTTATACTTGTAATATTTGCTCCTTCTTGAGCTCACATTAAGCCGTCTGCAGCCTTAGTAACATGAAATTTTCTGGGGCATAACATCCTTCCCCTCTTAGAAACATTCGTCCTCGAATGTTAAATAAAGACTAATACTCGTATCCAATTCCTATGCTTATTAATATCACTCAACCCTTAACAATGCCTAAAGTCCTTTTCAATACTTATATTTCCTCTATAAGCTTCCACTTCCCTTAACCTCATTGATGCTTTCAATTGTATTGATTTCTATAAGGGACACATTACTCCCTTTCCTCAGACACATGTAATCATGTTTCTTTCTCTTCCTTGTTTCATTCTTTACTCGTTTAAGCTTACTCTTTTTTATACTAACTCACCTCTCGAATGACTCCTTGCTTATCATTGCTTCCCCTCTTAAGTCTATTCTCATAATCTTATCACATTATTCGAATCACATTAATTTTAGTTCATCAACCTTACTTCTAATCCCCGAGAGAACTTAACTTAACCCTCGACTCACTTTTATATCCACGAGTAATTTCAACCTAACTCTCAAACTCATTCTGAACCCATCTTATAACCCTCCTTTCAGCCGATTTACAACTATTATTAACCTTTCATTCTTCTTTTTACACTTGTGTATCTTACTGATCATAACACACATATATATACTGATCACAATTAATTTTTAACCAAATTTTGGCAGAACCTCCACAATTAATTTTTAACCAAATTTTGGCAGAACCTCCTCTGTAATTTGTACTACCCACCTATACACAGCTAACCAACAAGCCTCACAGGGCAATAATCAAAATATATCAACATGCCTCACAGGGCCACAATCAGATTACAACACCCTATACATACCTGTACAAATGCTCTTCACAAATGACATTCTCATTCGATAAGAAGCATACTGTCACGACCCAACCCCGTGGGCCATGACTAGTGCCCGAGCTAGACACTCGTACACGTACCTGTTAGATCTAGTCAGACTGAAATTAAAAACTGTGTGGAACTTATAAAAGCAGCTAAAGATTCATAACGTCGCATATCATAAACCTGTCTCCTGAGGAGTCACAGCTAACCAATACACAATATGATACGCAAGCCGTCAAGGCTGCCACTACATGTCAATACGATACGCAAGCCGACAAGGCTGCCACAACATATCAATACCATACGCAAGCCAACAAGGCGGCTACAATATGTCAATACCATACGCAAGCCGACAAGGCTGCCACTACAAGCGGGAATATCCATAGCAAACCATATAGACACAGTTGAACAAACCTTATACAAAACCCACACATATGTCTACAGACCTCTAAGAGTATCTATAGTGAAATAAGACGGGACAGGGTACCGCCGTACCCCTGGATAAATATATATATACATCAAAAGATCTGTACCAAAAGTCTAGGCTCCGGAACAATGGAGCTCTTAAGACAGATGAGTGGAAATCCTAAGCTGGAGGATCGCCAAATTGAGTATCTGTACCTGCGGGCATGAAACGCAGCCCCCCGGAGAAAGGGGGTCAATACGAGATATGTACTGAGTATATAAAGCATGAAATACAATAAAGAGGATCATGACTGAAATAGGGATCACAGGAGACAAGTATGACATTCAAAATACCAATACACTTGCCTTATGAAATGTAAATCATGCATATCAATATCATATATCATACCCAGCCCATTATGGGACTCGGTGAATAAAGTCATCACATGCCATCCTTGGCGCCATAATCACATCATCATATCATCATATCATCACATCATCATATCATCATCATCATCATATATATATATATATATATATATATATATATATATATATATATATATATATATATATATACTGTACCCGGCCCTCTAGTGAGGAACTCGGTGAACAATGCAGTGAAACTGTGCACGAAAACATACCCCGGCCCGGGACTCGGTGAAAGATATATTACGGCATGCACGAGCAGAGTAGTGAGCAACCATATGCAACTAAATCATATCTGAGACTCAATAGAATAATCAAAATGAACTATCATTTGAAAATCAAGACAATAGTCATATCAAGTACCCTTCGAATGTCACCATGGATTATATCAAAATAGAACTTCAGGAATCATATACACGTATAAAGTCATAATGAAGTAAGTTCAGGGAATCAAGAACATTAGCCATCCTAGTGGCTCTAAGAATAGGAGTTTCTTTAAAGTCACATGCTCGTCGTCTATTTGTTTATAAAGATCATGCCAACAAGAAAGAAGTGTTAGCTTCACATACCTTGTCCGCATCTTAAGCTAATCCAAACCTAAGTCTCGGGCTTCCCAAGAACTACAACAATGTGAGTAAATACCAAACATTAGCTAAAGGTACTTAGGAATCCAAGCCTAAGCTAGCACGTCATTTATAGAAATTCGGACAGCTTTTCCTTTATATATTCGACAAACCTCGACAATTTAACTCGGCCAAATCCTCAACAACAACACCAACAACCATATAATTAAGTCATTTCTTAAGGGTCCCCATCCTTAACAATTCGAGAATATGATCAAAACAGCCCTATATACACAATATACCATTATGCCGTATAACTTCTCCTTCTTCATAAATATGTAAAACCATCAATCAAAATTTCAACAACAATATAATAAAATATGCTCCAACAATTCTAGCCATAAATAGCTCAAGAACAACTTCAAAACAGTCCACAAATAGTCCGTGAGCCAACAACAATATCATATACGATTTACGGTATAAGTTTTCGTAGTTCTCGTCCCATGATTTAGCCATGACTTCAGTGAATTTAAATATACTTAGAGGAGGATAATTTTTACCTTATATGCCAAGGAACACTCTTTTTCCACATTACTTCACCTTGAATAAATTCCAAATCCAACAACCCGACAAAACGGAACAACGAGATTGAAGTAGAGAGCAAAACCCGTATGTCGTTCTTGAGACGAAATATACATCTCTTCCTTAAAATGCAATGTCACTGGCTGCACATTAAAGGGCAGATCGTTGCTGCCCTTGGAGCAAGCAGCCCCACTAAGTTTTTCTTCAACAAGGAAATCTTTTGGTTTGGTTAATTGAACATACATGTTCATATGAATTGTCCAAGTGATCTTTGTTGTGGAATTCACGTATGCATCGACCTAGCAGCATAGGTGTACTCTTTAAAGAGAATTTAGCCTTTTTGGTGCCACCTAATAAGCATGTGGTCCCTTCCTTCATATGGCTGCCACCTCATGCTTTCATGTGGGTTTCTATAAATGTCAATTATCCATGTTATTCAATTAATATCATAATTAATTTCTTGATTTCAATTCACTTTAATAACAATTATTTTTAATACACTTCATATACTCATTGCCATGACCATGTAATATAACACTAGTCCATAGCCTCATTTGCCATACATAAAATATTATTTGCAATCATCGTCGTCACACCCTTCCACCTTAAATCATTTCGGGACTTCATTCCTCCTATACACCGAGTTCTTGATTTTCATGCTTGAATATAACCAAATTTTCCAGACTCGAGTAAATTTGCTCATGATGAACGTTTCAATTTCCTAGTCCAAAATATGAGATATTTATAGCTTGGACCGTACTTCATTCAAATGAATTTCGAACCTCGATGAAACCTTCTTATATATCAAAAAACATTCAGCCACATTTTGTGGGGCCCACTTGGTGGTCTAATTAAGTTAATTAATCATTAATCCCCACTTAATAATCTGATCATAGTTAATTAATCCCTAATCTTCACTAATGTTTCTACACTAACTGTAATTAATGTGCAAATCGTGCACTATTAAAATCGGGATTGAAAGTCCTTATCTCATATCTCAAAAATAATCATGTCCTTAAACTTATGCCGATTAGCTTACGAATAATCCAACGTACAAAAATACGGATATAACATCCTTCCCCCCTTTGGAACATTCGTCCTCGAATGTTAAACTAGTCCTACACTCCCAATACTTCTTTAAATGTTCTTTTATTGATTTATGCCCTTCACTTGCCTCTTTCATTGGTCAATTCCCTCTAATTCATTATAAGGCATTCCAGATCTCTAAGTAACCATTCCCGTAATATTTCCTCCTTCTATTGCTTCTCGAGGTTATAATTCCATACAGTTGTCCTTACTCTCCTCCTTATCTCGTAGTTGGTTGATAGTTGTATTGCGAGCTCTTCTACTGAAATCTTATTCTTTCCTCGGTGCACTTAGTCATATCTTGATTCTTTCTCCTTATAGTTACTCCCTTAGGATGTATCGTTCACTTCACTTTACCTTTTAATCTTTAAATAAGATCTTATAATGCGCAGACATCCCTCGTCGATTTTATTAGAATTTACGATCATTGGAGTATTTCACGCTTCTAGTAACCTGTGGACCCTTCACAGAGTCTACGAGTAAAACAAAATTTTCCAAGGCGTTACATTATTTTACTTTAATAACCTTACATTGCTCTGTTGTTACAGTCCATATCCTGGAATCTTAAGCATCATATATCACTTCTCGACTTTCACTGTCACTTTACCTTTTAGCTCTTAAGATCTTTAGAGTTGGCTATCAAGTAGCACTGGAGTTCCCTCATAATAACTTTACATAGCTGCTCTGTAACCTGTCTATCACTAACTGGTATAATTCTGAAATAATTTTTGATTTGACGATAAATTCACTATCTTAACCAGCTCATTCTGATCGTCTCACTTAAATCATTTCGCAATTTCCCTTGATCCAACTTGTAACACTTTAGGCATATCATCTCGTGTCGTTTCTTTATCTTTAATTCAAACTCTTCTATTGCCTCTTCATTCAGATGTTGCTCTTAGTTTTCCTATCACGCATCATGTTGCAATCTTACAAGAATACACGTGGGTTTTCAAATTAGACCAAGAAATACCTTAGCGTCGTCTTACTAGTTTTCATGCTTAACCTTGCCTTCTCCTCTCGTATCTTTCAATCAGTATCGGGGCTCAACTATGGCCATGTCCTATTTTCCCTCAGTACTAATTCTATATTGGTAATTTACCTTAAACCATCTTTACATCCTTCCTTAATGTACCCAAAATATCACAACCGCATTGTTATTACCGAATCCTTACTCTTCTTATCAAGTATTCACTTGGTCTCATTCTTAGCATACAAACATCCGTAAGTTGTATAACTATTCTTGTACAACTTGCATAAAGTATATCCCATCTTAGTCATCCTACTATAGGAGATTTTCTGTCCCTTCTCCTTTTGCTACTTATAAGTCGCAATATCATTAGCACACAACTCTATTGCAAAATCTTAGCCTCTAATCTAATATAGCATTGCTATCCTTTATAATATCTCTTAAGTTACTCGTTACCATTCTCTTTCTTTTTATAAGCACCTACTTTTTAATGTCATATCATTCAAGATCTTTACAAATAATTCTCATCATTGTCTCAAATACCATCTTGACTTCTATCCGTTTATTGTTGGCTTTCAGATCTTACTAACTTGTTTTAGCAAGGGATCTCACTTGAAGTTTAAGTATCCATACCAAATATATTGCAGTGTCAATTGTTTCCATCTTACACTTGCATTTCTCTCATCTGCTTCCCCCCTTAAGGGTGTACTTATACCATTATCTGTTTATATTCTGCTCTATGTCCCCATTTTCAATCTCAAATTCATCTGACTCTTTTCTAATTCACTTGGTATACTGTACCATATCTCTGTCCTTTCTTTATAATTTATAACTTTGATTATCCTCGTACGAAACCTTAACAAAATCACGAAGCGACGAGAACCTTTCTATATATAGTATAAAATCTCATCTGACCATCTGTACTCGAGTAATGCAACCCAGGTAGCAACTCATCCAAGGCCACATTCCATTTACTCCAATCAGTAATTAATTAGTACTTATAGTCGTTCCAAATTCCCAATTAGGTAGCACTTATATTTCGATGATAAGTGTCCAAAACTCTCTTGTAACATTTTCTTTACCCCAATCTACATCCTTTATTTCTTCTAATAAATTCACAATACCTCATTTGTTCCTCAGGCCTACGGTCCTTATTCTTTAAGGGTTTTACTATTTCCGAGGTGAAGTCATATACACGCAGTACTTCTTTATGCCTTACGTTCTTTTACCCTTGTTGTGTACCCAACACTGCCTTCTAACTTACTCAAAATCATATCAAGTTCGTCTTAATAATGGTCTTATCTCATCACCTTGTCACCGTACTCCATCTTTAAGTTCGTAGCTATATATTTTCCTTTTATTTTATACTCGTACTCAATTAATTACGGATATCTTACGTGCTTCCTTTAGTATTCCCTTACCATTTCTCCAGTCTATGTCCATTTTTTTTTTCTGTGCACGAGGAATCTCATGCTACCTCTATATCCTTCGAAAAACACTACTCCTGCATAATCCCTTTCTCATTTTCACAACGTATTCTGTTGATCCCTATATGTTCTTATCATCCCAGTCCTTTTTCTGACACTCACTCTACCTCGTTGCTCATCTTTCTATAGTTTGGTCTTTCACAGTTTCGTCACTTATATTACTCATGTTCTCGGCTATACATGTCATAACCTATTACTGCACTGTTATCTCGCTTTCTTCTTATTTCTTTCCTTCAATTACTCCTTCTTTTCGTATGCTCGCTATCATTTCCGTTATCGCGTAACCTTTATTCTGAACATTCCCTATAGAAGAACTTCATAAGTCTTTCTTATTCGTTCTATAGCTCGCCTTTATACTTTAATCGCATAGATCAGATCATATCTTTTAGTCACTCACTCGCTAGGCTTTACTAATTTTCATAACAATCCTCATAATATCCTGTTCGTAATCAATCCTATAGTGTAACACTTCTTAACCCTTTTATCCTTTCTGGTCAATTTTATCCTCAATACCTCACAAGCTGTCTTATCAATACATTCATATTCGTCACAATTCTTCTTCCTCTGTACTCTTGTCCCACTCATACTATTACTCTTTTTAACTATAAACTCGTCGTAACTTATCCCTGTTTATCAATTCAGTCGATACCTCAATATAACACTCTATTAAAATTTGCCAGCCTTTACTAAATCATCCCTTATTATCACAAGCCCTTCCAAATTATCCTAGCATTTCTTTTTACCATATCGACATCGACCTCATAATTACTATTACTATCAATTCAACAGTTAACTTTATTTCTCGAAGTCAGACTTGCAACTTGGTCAAATCCTATCATTACTGTTGACACGACCTTTCAAGACATATTACGAACTTATATCTCATTCTCTTTTTTATTCCTAGGAAAATTTTGGCAGAATTTCCTCTGTATTTCTTACTATCCCAAAACCTGCACGTAGGAAATACCAACAATGCCTCACAGGGCCAACATGTACATATATATTATATCATATCATAGCCGCACAGGGCTCCCCATATCAATAACAGTATGAAAATGACGAACTTACCTCGTATGTCCAACTCAAACTGTACCTGTTACACTTTCCTTTTTATTTTCCTTTTCAATCTTTAACTGCAGGTTCCAATCATACCTGCAACACTCACACTATATCTGACATATTGCAAGTCTGACTTCGAGAAATAAAGTTAACTATTGAATTGATAGTAATAGTAAGTATGAGATCGATATCGATAGGGTAAATTTATCATGTTGGATTAAAGCTTTAAGAGATACCCTCCATGTCATCCGTAAGAGACACCATTCTTATTTGGGAAATTTTATTTCGAAGAAGCATATATGAGCAGCAAAGTTTGGAATTCATTTGAATGGACCAGGATACTTTCTAGCCACATGTCACCTTAGAAGAGGCTCATGTTGAAGAGCAAAAACGTCCACAATTAAGTTTCACTTTTATTTGAAGAGTACAAAGCATACAACAAGTAGTTTATGAACTAAATCGTTGGTTCATGACCCAAGAATAAATTTGGAAGTAAACTATGTGAATCAAGCATTAGAAGTCCCGTGGTGCTTGTCAGATTCTAGTTCTTCTTATTGTGGTGGTTTTGGGAGATGCTTCATAGTGACGTAATCTTTGAGTTGGAGCGCTCTTGTGTTCTTGAGGTAACATTTTACCATATCTTTATGTCCTTGAGTTTATTAGTTCTTAATCAACTAATTGGAGATGGAATTTATAGAAGGAAAACTCAAACTTGTGGGCTGTCTTAGATCATATGTTCCATGTGTTGTTGATGAAGTGCTAGGATAATTTGGAAAGGCAGGGTATCGAACGAATGAGAAAGACTTATAAATTTCTATAGGGAAAGTTCAGAATAAAGATTATGCAATAACGAAAATGAAAGCGAGCACAAGAAAAGAAGGAGTTAATTGAAAGAAGGAAATAAGAAGGAAGCGAGCGAGATAACAGTACAGTAATTGGTTACGACATGTATAGCCGAGAACACGAGCAATATAAGTGACAAAGTTGCGAAAGACCAAACTACCAAAAGATGAGCAACGAAGTAGAATGAGTGCCAGGAAATGATTGGGATGGTAAGAACAAATAGGGATGAACAGAATACACTTTGAAAAAGAGAAAGGAATTATGCAGGAGTGGTGTTTTCCGACGGATACAGGGGTAGCATGAGATTCCTCGTGCACAGAACAAAAGATGGACATAGACTGGAGAGATGGAAAGGAATACTAAAGAAAGCACCCAAGATAGACGTAATAGATTGAGTACGAGTATAAAATAAAGGAGAAATATATAGCTACAAACTTAAAGGTGTAGTACGATGACAAGGTGATAAGATAAGACTATCATTAAGACGAATTTGATATGATTTTGAGTAAGTTAGAAGTCAGTGTTGGGTACACAACAAGGGTGAAAGAGCATAAGGCATAAAGGAATACTGCGTATATATGACTTCACCTCGGAAATAGTGAAATCCTTAAAGGACAAGGATTGTCGATTTAAGAAACAACTGAGGTATTGTAAATTTAGTAGAGGAAACATATTATATCCACTAGGATAAAGATACCGTTATAAGAGAGCTTTGGACACTTATCATCAAAATATAAGTGCTACCTAATTGAGAATTTGGAATGACTACAGGTACTATATATCGAAAGGTTCTCGTCACTTCCTGATTTTGATTAAGGTTTCGTACGTGGATAACCAAAGTTAAAAATTATAAAGAGAGACATGGGCATGGTACAGTATACCAAGTGAGTTATCAAATGAACTTGAAATTGGAAATGGGGACATAAAGCAGAATATAAATAGATAATGGTATGAGTACACCCTTAAGGGGAGAAGCGGGTGAGAGAAATATAGGTATAAGATGGAAACAAGCGACACTGCAATGTATTTGATGTGGATACTAAAACTTCAAGTGAGATCCCTTGCTGAAACAAGCTAGTAAGATCTGAAAGCCAGCAATAAACGAATAGAAGTCAGGAGGGCATTAGAGGCAGTGCCGAGAATTATTTGTAAAGATCTTGAATGATATGACATTAAAGAGTGGGTGCTTATAAAAAGAAGGAGTACGACAGGAGAATAGTAACGAGTAACTTGAGAGATATTATAAAGGATGGAAATGTCAAACTCGATTAGAGGCTAAGATATCGGCAATAGAGTTGTGCGCTAATGGTATTGCGACTTATAAGTAGCGAAGGGAAGGGATAAAAAATCTCCTATAGTAGGATATGAGAAAATCAAATGGTGAATAAAGGAAGGGAAAGAAATACGACAAGATAGATAGCAAGTGAGTTTTAGTACAAATAAGATATGTAAAGCAGAATGAATCAGGAGAAGGAAAGACTATGACTAAGATCGGATGTACTTTGTATAAATTATACAAGAATAGTTATGCGATCTACGCACATTTGTATGTTAAGAATGAGACCAAGTGAGTACTTGATAAGAAGAGTAAGGATTTAGTAATAACAAGGTGGTTACGATATTTTGGATACATTAGGGAAAGGTGTAAGATGGTTTGAACCAAGTACCGAGATAGGATTAGTACTGAGGGCAAAAGCCATAGTTGAGCCCCGATGCCATTGAAAGGTACGAGAGAAGAATGCAAGGTAAAGCATACAGACTAGTGAAACGATGCTAAGGTATGCCTAAAGATTGCAACATAATGTGTGACAGGAAAACTAGAAACAAAATCTGAGTAAAGGGGCAATAGAATATGCCTAAAGTGTTACAAGTTGGGTTAAAAGAAAGTGTGAAATGGTTTAGGTGAGACGATCAGAGCAAGCTGGTTACTGGATGACAGTGAATTTATATGTCAAATAAAAAATTCTTTCAAAATTATACCAATTAATGATAGACAGAGCACAGAGCAGCTATGTAAAGTTATAATATGAGGGAACTCCAGCGCTACTTGATAGCCAACTCTAAAGATCGAGATTAAGAGCTAAAAGCAAAGTGACAGTTAAAGACCTTTAAAGGAAAGTCGAAAAATGACACATGATGCTGAAGCCTCCAGAATATGAACTGTAACAGTAGAGCAAAGCAAGGTTATTGGAGTAAAATAATGTTACACCCTGGGAAATGTCATTTTATTCGTAAAATCTGTGAAGGGTCTACAAGTTACCGGAGGTATGAAATACTCCAAGGATTGTAAAGTCTAATGAATCAATGAGGGATGTCTGCGCGTTACAAGGTCTTATTTAAAGATTAGAAGATAAAGTGAAGTGAAAGATACATCATCTTAAAGGAGTAACTATAGAAGAAGAAAGAGTCGAGTTAAGACTACGTGCACTAGGAGAGAGTAAGATTTCAGCGGAAGAGCTCGCAATACAATCGTCAACCAACTGCGAAATGAAAAGGAGAGTAAAGATAACGGCGTGGAATTATCACCTCGAGAGGCAAGAGCAGGAAAAAATATTGTGGGAATGGTTACTTAGAGATCTGGAATGCGTTATAATAAACTGAAGGGATCGACCAATGAAGGAGGCATGTGCAGGCCATAATTCAGTAAAAGAACATTTAAGGAAGTATTGGAAGTGTAGAATTAGTTTAACATTCGAGGATGAATGTTCCAAAGGGGGAAGGATGTTACACCCCAGAAAATTTCGTGTTACTAAGGCTACAGACGGCTTAATGTGAGCTCGAGGAGGAGCAAATATCACAAGTATAAAGAATGAAATTCTACTGTAGTAGCATGAGTATGATATTTGGAATTCGTACAATATGATTGGAATAATACGTTATGTTATATCCCGTATTTTGTACATTCGGATATCTCAAGATAGTCGTGGTAAGTTAAGGGCAAGACTATGTCCCAAAGTTATTTTAATATCCAAGTTGTTTATTAGTATGGAAATATTGAGAAAGGCTAAGGGTAAAAAGGGAAATTCACAAGGTGGTTCATGGTAATATTGTGGAAGGCTAGGGGAAAACGGGAATTTCACAAAAAATTCAAGAAAGTTCATGGAAGGACCACTCTTGGCCGTGTGGCTCATGTGTGGTTCCCACCCATGGCTAGCCAATTAACTCATGCCATGAGTGGGCGGCATGTGTCCAATTAATATTAGAGGGAGCTAAGTATATATATAGATAAGTGATGGCCAAAAATAAGACATAATCATCATTATAAGCCAAGAAGCTTGGAGAAGAAGAAAAATAAAGAAAAAGAGAAAGGGCCATTCGGCCATGGCTCCAAAAATTTATTCCATGGAAAATTGATCAAAAAAAATATATTTTCTTCTAGTAATTCAACCAAGTGGAACGTCCCTAACAACATGGAGTGATTGTTGGAGTAAGCAAAGCATTTGTTGTGCAAGTTGTAAATCTAGCCGAGTAAGAAGATGAGTGGGAAAAAGGTATGTGTTCAATCTTCTTTTACATGTGTTATGGATGATTTGTGAGTGTTGTGGTATGTAGAAATGGATGAAATTCATGGAACTATGTATGTTGAAGTGAGGCCGTGTAGGTGTGTGTATCGTGTAGAAGTGATGAACTAATTCCACTTAGCATTTTGATTGTTGTTGTTGTGGATTCCATAATAAAAAAATGAAGGTTTGATGGTTTGAAATGAAGTTGTAATTATTGTGGGATTGTTGAAGAAGTTAATGTAACATTAGTGTGGTTTCTTATAATTATGAGAATGAAGTTGTTAATAAGTAGATTGTTGGTGTAGTTCATGAATTTGGAAGAAAGGAAATGTGTTGTTATTGTTCTTGTTGAATTTGGAAGGTTATGGGTGAAGTGGTGTTGGTTGGGTTGTTTTGAATATTGCGTGTGAATTGTTTGAAGTGTTCTTGAGTCATGTTAGAATGATTTCGGGTTATTGTTGATAATTTGGCCGAGTTGAATTCTCGGATTGTTGTTGATAAATTGGCCGAGTTGAATTCTCGGATTGTGGATTGATAATTTGGCCGAGTTAGATTCTCGGGGATGGATGTATTTACAGGGGAAATGCTGCCGAAATTTTGGCAGATTGTAAATGAATTCATTTGAAGGACTAAGACAAGTATATGACAATGAGTCTAATGATTGTGTCAATTCTCTTGAATGTAGACTAGCAAGCTTGGACGAATAAGCATAGTCAATAGGATGTGGAACAGGTATGTAAGGCTTACCCTTTCTTTCTTTTGGCATGATCCTTGTGAAACGAACAGACAATGTATATGTATGATTTCAAAGAAACTCCTATTCTTAGAGCCACTAGGATGGCTAATGTTCTTGACTTCCGAAAACTGTTTTGCTATGTCTTGATATGTGTGTGTGGTTCCAAAAGTTCTATTTTGATTTGATCCATAGCGATATTCGAAAGGTACTTGATATGACTATTGCTTTTATTTTCCAAAAATAGCTTCTGAAACGTTCGTGGCGGTTTCTGTACTAAAATGTCCATAACTTTCTTATACTAACTCGGATTGACTCAAAACGTGTTTATGATCCTCAAATGTCGTTTTGAGTTCTTATTCATCGAGTCTTAAAATTTGATTTATGTGCATAAAGTTTCTCACTACTTTGCTCGTGCATGCCTCAATGCATCTTTCACTGAGTCCCGGGCCAGGATCTGTTATCGTGCGCCTTCCTCTGCTTTGTTCACCACGTCCCTCACTAGAGGGCCGAGATCTGTTATATGTATATATGTATATGATGATATGATGATATGGGGGTGGCGGCCAGGATGACATATGATGATTCTGTTCACCGCGTCCCTCACTAGAGAGCCGGGATCTGTTATATGCATATATGATATATGATGTCGGCATACATGAATTGTGTCTGGAAAACAAGCATTTTGATATTCTGGATGATTTACTTACTTTCTGTACTTCTTCTGACATATGACATCGGCATATACGATTTGCGTTTTGAAAAATAAGCATTTTGGTATTCTGATAATGTACTTACCTTTTGTACTGCTTGTTTCGATTATGGTTCTGTTTTCTGTATTCTATGCCTTACATACTCAGTACATATTCCGTACTGACCCCCTTTCTTTGGGGGCTACGTTTCATGCCACGCAGGTACACCCAGATGAGTAGAAGACATTGCTAGAAGATGTTCCAACGGGATTGGCGAGCTCCATTTCCTTCCGGAGTGTTGCCGAGTCTGAGTATATATGTTATGAAGTCTGATTGATGTTAGAGACTTTGCAGACAGAGTCGTGGGTATAGAATGTCAGTCTTGTAAGCGGTTCCACCAGCCGATGTGTCATTTTGCGTTATGTTATAAATTCCATATGATTACAGATTTTGTTTGACTTGAGAACGACAAAAAGAATGTTTCTGAAAGCTCTTATTATGTATTTCGTTTTATCTGAGTTAGGAGTCCAAGCGGGTATGTGTGTAATAAGAGTCAGCGGGTTCGCTCGACTCCGAATATGGGGTCGGGTGCCCATCACACCCTAGCGAGGTTAGGGTGTGACACGTTAAAAGATATATAACCCTCGTAACCGTAAGCTGAGGTGGGGCCCACATGATGGGATTTTTATAAAGGACATATGATAAGTTATATGGACAATATATGTGAAGTTAAACACAACTCAAGAAGGACCCTTGAGCCAAATCCAAGTGTAAGCCCTCCAAAAAGATGTTTTTAAGTTACGTTTTCGGGTGATCTGACTTCGGAAGGCCATAACACCGTCATTATTTGGGAATTTGGGAAAACTCCTAAAAATAAAAGTTGTATATAATTGAAATACCTTTCCAACCATAGGTTGTGGGCCTATATGTGACATCGGGATAAAGAGTTATGGACGTTTTAAGGCAGAACGGTCAAGCAGGGCAGTGAAATGGGCCCAACCCGATTCCAATCCGGGTCAGGCCCATTTCCCTTGTTATTTAAGGGAAGTTTCAGCCTTCTCCTCCTGATTTTCAGACCAAAAAGACACAAAAAATTCTAGAGAGAGAGAGGGAGGAAACCCTTAGAGAGAGAAAACCAAGTGTTGATCAAAATCCGAGCCCCGAATCCCGAAGCTCATAAAGAGAAAAGTGTTGTACGTTGCGTTACCTTCAATTTGAGCAAAAAATCAGCCAATAAGAAGAGTGTTGACGTGGTTGCTGCATACTTAAGGTAAGATTAAGGTCCCTTTTTCATTTTTAATAAGTTTATTTAGAGTTTTAACGGATTAGAACGGAGAAAATAGCGTTATAAATTCGTTTGTTGTTTTATTGAGATTTATGGATCGGGGGCTGTTTTAGTTGGACTAAATGGATGGAATTAGCTGAGTTATGATGTGTAATAATTGTTGATGTTGTTGACAAGTTGCTGTTCTTGAATTTGGGAGAATAAAGTGTATGAAGATATCATATACAAAGCGTATACCGGGCTGTTTTTATATGATTTTCGTGGCTATTTTGTGACAATATTTTGGGGTTGTTTAGTGGTTGTTATGAATGTTTTTGTGGGCTGGAATATCGTGGGATTGGCTGTAGTTGTTGTTGTTGTTGTGTTTGTTGTTATACTATAGATATACGAAAATAAAGAAGTGTATACAAGCATTGGTATACGAATGTATATTGGGCTGTTTTGGAAGTGATTTAAGAATGGATTTAATTCTAGTTTGATATGAAATTGTTGGTGTTGTTTTTTTTGGTATTTTGATTGATGTTTGGCTAAATTGGAATCTCGAGGATTGTTAAGTTTTCAGGGGAAATGCTGCTCGAATTTCGTTAAGTTTCATTCGTACTTGGATTGGTTAGTAAGTGATGTGGATGATCTAACTGTGGCTTATGTTATCTTAATTTTAGACCTACGAGCTCGAGAAGTAGACGTTGGACATTTAAATAAGCGTTAAAGGTATGTAAAGCTAACCCTTCTTTCTTTTTGGCATGATCTTTATGAAACAAACAGACGACGTGTATATGATTCCAAAGAAGTTCCTATTCTTAGAGCCACTAGGATGGCTAATGTTCTTGATTTCCAGAAGCTATTTCATTATGTCTTGATACGTGTCCATCATTCCAGAAGTTCTATTTTGATATAATTCATAGTGACATTGGAAGGGTACTTGATATGATTATTGTCTTGATTATCAAATGATGGTTCATTTTGATTATTCTATTGAGTCTCAGATATGACTTAGTTTGCATATGGTTTCTCACTACTCTGCTTGTGCATGCCTCAATATGTCTTTCACCGAGTCCCGGGCCGGCTATATTTTCGTGCACAGTTTCACTGCATTGTTCACCGAGTCCCTCACTAGAGGGCGGGTACGGTATATATATATATATATATGATATGATGATGTGATGATATGATGATATGATGATATGATTATATGATGATGTCATACTTGTCTCCTGAATCCTCTTTACTGTATCACATGCTTTACATACTCAGTACATATTCCGTACTGACCCCCTTTTTTCGGGGGGGGGGGGGGGGGGGGGGCTGCGTTTCATGCCCGCAGGTACAGATTGTCAGTTTGGTGACCCTTCAGCATAGGACTTCTACTCAGCTGTCTTGAAGAGCTCCATTGTTCCGGAGCCTAAACTTTTGGTACAGATCTTATGAAGTATATGTATATGTTTATCCAGGGGACGGCGGGGCCCTGTCCCGTCATATTTCACTATCGATACTCTTAGAGGTCTGTAGACATATGTGTGGGTTGTGTATAAGTTTGTTCAGCTGTGTCTATATGATGTGCTATGTATATGTTCGTATGTAGTGGCAGCCTTGTCGGCTTGCGCATGATATTGATATGTAGTGGCAGCCTTGCCAGCTTGCGTATCATCTTATGATTTGATCAGTTGTGACTCCTCAGGAGACAGTTATCTGGACATATATATATGATGACGTTATGAACCTTCGGAGTTCTTTTGCAAGTTTCCATATTGTTCATAGTTTCAATTTGGCTATATCTAACAGGTACGTATATGACTGTCCAGCTCAGGCACTCGTCATGGCCCATGGGGTTGGGTCGTGACAGCCATAACATATCAATACCATACGCAAGCTGACAAGGCTGCCACATTATGTCAATACCATACGCAAGCCGACAAGGCTGCCATTACAAGCGGGAATATCCATAGCAAACCATATAGACACAGCTGAACAAAACTTATACAAAACCCACACATATGTCTACAGACCTCTAAGAGTATCGATAGTGAAATATGATGGGACAGGGCCCCGCCGTACCCCTGGATAAACATATATATACATCAAAAGATCTGTACCAAAAGTCTAGGCTCCGGAACAATGGAGCTCTCCAAGACAGATGAGTGGAAATCCTAAGCTGGAGGATCGCCAAATAGAGTATCTGTACCTATGGGCATGAAACGCAGCCCCCTGGATAAAGGGAGTCAGTACGAGATATGTACTGAGTATATAAAGCATGAAATACAATAAAGAGGATCATGACTGAAATAGGGATCACAGGAGACAAATATGACATTCAAAATACCAATACACTTGCCTTATGAAATGTAAATCATGCATATCAATATTATATATCATACCCGGCCCATTATGGGACTCGGTGAATAAAGTCATCACATGCCATCCTTGGCGGCATAATCACATCATCATATCATCATATCATCACATCATCATATCATCATCATATATATATACCGTACCCGGCCCTCTAGTGAGGGACTCGGTGAACAATGCAGTGAAACTGTTATACCCCGTATATTTATACGTTGAATTATTCGCAAGCAAATCGACTCAAGTTAAAGGCGGAATTATTTTCGGACATGAAATAGGAACCTTTAATTTTCAATTTTAATTAGAACATAAATTGTTTATAAATTTTATTTAGTGTAGGAATATTATTAGAGATTAGGGATTAATTAATTGTGATTAGGTTACTAAGTAAGAATTAGTGATTAATTAAATTAATTAAGCTTAATTACTATGTCGGCCCCACCCGAAATTTAAAAAAAAAAATATAATAAAATCCAAGAAGTGGATTAGTGACTCACAAGGGAGGGGGCACATGTCCTCCTAGAAGCCACCATATATATAGAAATTTTGATGAACACAATTCATAATTTTCATTCATTTTCCAAAAAAAATCAAAGAGAAAGAAATTAATTCCTCCATGGCTGCTCTCGGCCAGCCATGGTGTTGAGAAAATAATTTGATCCTTGAATGTTTTAATCAAGTTTCAAGTGCATTACAAGTTCAAGGAGGTGATAGCAACATTGGAAATTAAGTTGGACAAGAAGAAATTGTAAAATTGGAGCAATTGAGCGTAGAAATTCCTCCGAGAAAAATTTGGTAAGATTTTCTTGTTTTATAGTATAATTGTATTAATAGTGTTGTAATGGAAGGATTAAAATTGTATTGGATGAAATTGGAAGTAAGAAATTGCATGAAATCGATGTTATGCGAAATAGTGGGTTGAAAAGGATTAAGAAGGATTGTTGGAATTGTTATGGGCTGAATTGTAAGAATTTTGTATGTATATCTCTATTGTTGGTATTTCTGTGATAACAGGAGAATAATTGGAAATTCGGGTTAGGCGAATATATAGGGGAAATGCTGCCCGATTTCCGTTAAGTCCTTAACTAATGAAAAACCCTAATCGAGAAAGTATAAGCTAAAGAATAAGTTCTATAGGCGATTGGTTACAGATTTATGAGCTAGGAAGTATAGTTATTGACGATAGCGTTACCTTTATATTAAATAGGCTAAAGAGGCGACGAAGCGAACGAGATTACGAATAACCTTTAACAGGTATGTAAAGTTGTCCCTTCTTTCTTTTGGCATGTATTAGATTTAAGTGATGAATGATATGAGCTTTGGGGTAATCCTATTCATAAGTCTTGAGTGTGATTCATGATTCTTATTCACTTCTTGATGTTAGAGCTCTTAAATGATTGAGCTTCCCTCTTCAGTTTCCTATACGTTGGATAATAGTCGATATATATAAGCTCCTATTCTTAGAAACTCTATTAAAGCTAATGTTCTTGACTTCTATAAGTTATTTCATACTATATTGACATATGTCTATGATACCTAAGGCTCTTTTGATATTATTTATGATGACATTCGAGGGATATTTGATATGATTGTTGCTATTGATACTCGGGTGTTAATCCCTTCTTCGTATTCTATTTGAGTCTTGTTGATGTTTTAAATTGCATATGGTTGCTCACTACTCTGCTCGTGCATGCCTCAATACGTCTTTCACCGAGTCCCGGGCCGGGTATGTTATCGTGCACAGTTCCACTGCATTGTTCACCGAGTCCCTCACTGGAGGGCCGGAATACATATATATATATATATATATATATATATATATATATATATATATATATATATATATATAAATATAATGGAGTTATGCTGTGTTATGGAGTTATGCTATGTTATGGAGTTATGCTGTGTAATGGCGATATGATTTGTTTATGGTGTTATGCTATATTATGGCGCCAAAGACGAGGTGGCGACCATGTTCCTCGAGTCCCATAATGGGCCGGATATGATAGATGATATTGACATGCATGATTTATGTTTCAAAGGGCAAGTGTTTTGGTATTCTGGACATTGTACTTGTTTTCTGTACACCTTATTTCAGTTATGATCCTTTTTACTGTATTTCATGCTTTATATACTCAGTACATATTCCGTACTGACCCCCTTTCTTCGGCGGGCTGCGTTTCATGCCCGCAGGTGCAGATACTCACTTTGGTGATCCGCCAGCTTAGGATTCCCTTTCTGCTGTCTTGGAGAGCTCCGTTGTTCCGGAGCCTAGATTTTGGTACAGACCTTCTGATGTATATATATATATATATATATATATATATGTTTGTATAGGGGTACGACGGGGCCCTGTCCCGTCATATTTCACTATTGATACTCTTAGAGGTCTGTAGACATGTATGTGGGTTGTATACCGATTTGATCAGCTGTGTCTATATAGTTATTGTGGATGTTCTGTCGTTGTGGCAGCCTTGTTGGCTTGCGTAATATACTGATATGTAGTGGTAGCCTTGTCGGCTTGCGTAGTATAATGATATATATACAGTGGCAGCCTCGTCGGCTGGAGTATGTTATTACGAAGTGATTGATTGAGGACCTATAGTATCAGTCCGATTATGTTTCACAGGTATGTATGGGTGTCCAGCTCGGGCACTAGTCATGGCCCACGGGGCCGGGTCGGGACAAAAGTTTGCACGAAAACATACCCCGGTCCGGGACTCGATGAAAGATATATTACGGCATGCACGAGCAGAGTAGTGAGCAACCATATGCAACTAAATCATATCTGAGACTCAATAGAATAATCAAAATGAACTATCATTTGAAAATCAAGACAATAGTCATATCAAGTACCCTTCGAATGTCACCATGGATTATATCAAAATAGAACTTCAGGAATCATATACACGTATAAAGACATAATGAAGTAAGTTCAGGGAATCAAGAACATTAGCCATCCTAGTGGCTCTAAGAATAGGAGTTTCTTTAAAGTCACATGCTCGTCGTCTATTTGTTTATAAAGATCATGCCAACAAGAAAGAAGTGTTAGCTTCACATACCTTGTCCGCATCTTAAGCTAATCCAAACCTAAGTCTCGAGCTTCCCAAGATCTACAACAATGTCAGTAAATACCAAACATTAGCTAAAGGTACTTAGGAATCCAACCCTAAGCTAGCACGTCATTTATAGAAATTCGGACAACGTTTCCTTTATATATTCGACAAACCCCGAGAATTTAACTCGGCCAAATCCTCAACAACAACACCAACAACCATATAATTAAGTCACTTCTTAAGGGTCCCCATCCTTAACAATTCGAGATTATGATCAAAACAGCCCCTATATACACAATATACCATTATGCCGTATAACTTCTCCTTCTTCATAAATATGTAAAAACATCAATCAAAATTTCAACAACAATATAATAAAATATGCTCCAACAACTCTAGCCATAAATAGCTCAAGAACAACTTCAAAACAGTCCACAAACAGCCCATGAGCCAACAACAATATCATATACGCTTTACGGTATAATTTTTCGTATTTCTCGTCCCATGATTTAGCCATGACTTCAGTGAATTAAAATATACTTAGAGGAGGATAATTCTTACCTTATGTGCCAAGGAACACTATTCTTACACATTACTTCACCTTGAATAAATTCTAAATCCAACAACACGACAAAATGGAACAACGAGATTGAAGTAGAGAGAAAAACCCGTATGTCGTTCTTGAGACGAAATATACATCTGTTCCTTAAAATGCAACGTCACTGGCTACACATTAAAGGGCAGATCGTTGCTGCCCTTGTAGCAAGCAGCCCCCTTACGTTTTTCTTCAACAAGGAAATCTTTTGGTTTGGTTAATTGAACATACTTGTTCATATGAATTGTCCAAGTGATCTTTGTTGTGGAATTCACGTATGTATCCACCTAGCAGCATAGGTGTACTCTTTAAATAGAATTTAGCCTCTTTTGGTGCCACCTAATAAGCATGTGGTCCCTTCCATCATATGGCTACCACCTCATGATTTCATGTAGGTTTCTATAAATTACAATTATCCATGTTATTCAATTAATACAATAATTAATTTCTTGATCTCAATTCACTTTAATAACAATTATTTTTAATACACTTCATATACTCATTGCCATGACCATGTAATATAACACTAGACCATAGCCTCATTTGCCATATATAAAATATTATTTGCAATCATCGTCATCACACTCTTCCATCTTAAATCATTTCGGACTTCATTCCTCGTATACACCGAGTTCTTGATTTTCATGCTTGAATATAACCAAAATTTCCGGACTCGAGTAAATTTGCTCATGATGAACGGTTCAATTTCCTAGTCCAAAATATGAGATATTTATAGCTTGGACTGTACTTCATTCAAATGAATTTCAAACCTCGACGAAACCTTCTTATATATCAAAAAAAAATTCAGCCACATTTTGTGGAGCCCACTTGGTGGTCTAATTAAGTTAATTAATCATTAATCCCCACTTAATAATCTGATCATAGTTAATTAATCCCTAATCTTCACTAATGTTTCTACACTAATTGTAATTAATGTGCAAACCGTGCACTATTAAAATCGGGATTGAAAGTCCTTATCTCATATCTCAAAAATAATCCTGTCCTTAAACTTATGTCCATTAGCTTACGAATAATCCAACGTACAAAAATACGGGATATAACACATACCTTTCTTGCTGCAATACTTAACCTGCAGCACTTACCTCACATAGCAATCATTAATCATCAGAGAACTTACCTTTCTTACGAACAATTCCAATTTCGCAATCATAGCTGCACCTTACAATCACTTCATCAAAATTCAAATCTTAAAGTTAGTGGCAAGGATTCAAGGCCTATAACACAGCTCTATAGCACAATCTATGATTTGAATGAAGGGAAACCATCCTAGATGCCCTGTAGTCTCCTGTTCATAAGTATGGTCGACAACACACCCATGAACAAGACTCTACCTGGCACGACTTTGCAGACAACCCCTAGAACGAACCGCTCTGATACCACTTTGTCACACCCTAACAGTGGTAGGGCATGACGGGCACCCGACTCTCATTAGAGTCCAGCAAACCTTTAGACATTCGCTCTATCAAATCCTATCATTTCAAAAACTTTTCTAAATAGAAATCATTATCTTTATAACGATTAATAAGTACTTTAAACCAATTGACATCATCTAAAATACATACTCTTTTAAAATCCACAAAGGACTCAACTGACATCACTTTGTCCACATCTCGACAAACATACCACAGGACACTGTTTGTAGAAGTCTCTAAGAAGTAAACTGAACATTATGAGTCAGGACAGGGCCCTGACATACCCATAATCATACATATCGATACATGACTCAGCACAGCTCCAGAATGAGGTAGAACTTGCCAATCCTAGCTGATGTCCAAGCATCCTAGCTATACACTTAACCTGCCAAACAATCTGGGGCTGCGGGCATGAACGCAGCGTCCCCAGGCAAAAGGACGTCAGTATGGATAATGTACTTAGTATGTAAGGTGGTAACAAGTCATAATCATAATTTGACTTAGGAGAGAAGAAATCGCAACCAAAATCAATACCTGCAGCCTTCGCTGGAAGAAACATAAATGTACACACGAAGTCTCAAAACAATCTTTAAGTAAATAATGCAATCCAACACATATGCCGCTTCCGACATCTTAACAGAATAGTCCCTTTGGAGAGCCGCTTCCGGCTAGTATCACAATAGTCCCTTCGGACGGCCGCTTCCAGCATAATAATGATGGCCCCTTCGGGCTGCCGCTTCCGGCTTAATAATGATGGCCCATTCGGGCAGCCGCTTCCGGCTTAATAATGATGGCCCCTTCGCGCAGCCGCTTCTGGCTTAATATCACCATCATATCAACACAAACTCAATCCAAAAATATCAATTTCAATTTATATCATAAGTCACTAATCAATTCATCACAATCCAGTTATTAGCCTTAGTCTTTATAAGAAGTTATCAAATTTGTATCTCACTAGACTTAGGAGGACATACTTCCAGGTTTGAGGGTAGAATTGTTATGAAATTCTTACTACTTATATTCTACTCAATTTCATCTTATTGCTTTACCCAAAGAATAAATGATCATATCAATACAAAGGGATGATACTATGGAATGTAGACCTAAATCATAAATGAAATAAAGTAGTAAAATCTCGCACCCCTTCGGAGTGATTTTGAAAATCAAACTTTATGTTCCCTTTAGTATAAAACTAATTTCCTCGAAATCATTAGTAAAACCATATACACAACTCAACTTGGCACCTTATAGGTGTTCCATTTAGAACAGAATAGGAGTACATATCAACAAGTCATCACAAGAAACATTTAGACCTTACTCGTCTAAGAATGGAATCATATGGAGTACATATAGAATGAATAGCAACAAGAATCATGCCAAAGGAAGAAAGGTTAGCCTTACATACCTTTGCCGCTTTCCAGCTAACCACAGCCCATCTTCGAGTCATGCTAATCTATCAACAATGCCAATTTACAAACAATCTGTTACACCTTGGAAATTTCCCCCGCTAGCGTACAGTGATTAGGCCATTGAAGGGTATGACGTATATGGTGTTTTGACGAGGGACAACGTCCTTTAGACTGGTATTGAGGTGTTAAACAATTGTTAAGAAGATTCCGTAAGGGTCGGAGATGAAGCGAAGTGATGGAAATGAGATTCAGTGAACTGGTGGATTATACGGTTGATTATACGGACCGTATAATGCTTTTACGGCCGTATAATGAACTGTAGAAGAGTCACAAAGTGAGGTTACTGAAAGGTGGGTTTTACAGTCTATTATATGGACCGTATAATATTATACGGCCCGTATAATGTACCATCAAATTGACACAGAAAAGGGTAATCACTGGAGCAGTTTTACGGTCGATTACACGGACCGTATAATGGACCGTATAATGATATCGGGACAAATTTCAACTTTATAGAAGAATGATCCAAGTCCATTTTATTTATTTCCCCTTCTCTCTCCACGACCCAATCTCTCTCTAGAACATTCCAAAACTCTTCCAATACAAGAATGCAAGTGAAAATCAAGATCAATGACACCCAAATCCATGAAATCAAGAGTGTGAAACTCACCAAAGTTCGTCTATACCAAGAAATGGCAAAGGAAGTGAAGTAGGGTTTTTAGTATAAAAGAGTATTGCTACTCAAGACTTGTTCCACCATCATCTAAGGTATGTTTTATGACTTTATCATGTTATTTAAGGTATTAGGAAACTGAGAAGCTGGAATTGTAGAAAGACATGGGAACTGGGTATTGAATGGGTGAATAGTGTCACCATTGAATGATAGTGGAATGGAATCATGAATGTGACGTGTTGTGATTATGAATACGTTATAAATGATGTTTGTATCATGAAACAAGTATTAAATGCGCGAAAACACAATAATGAGTTATAAGGATAAACGTGGGGAAATTAGAGAAAAATGGCGGAATGTGGTGAATATATAAATGATGGTTGTTGATTGTAATATTGTGGATGCTGTTGAGAACGTTGGGAGTTGATATGGACTATGGGAAAAGTAGTATAAGTAAAGGAAGTGCTGCCCAACTTTTGCTAGAAATAGTGACGTATTCCTTAAGTCGACTAACTAACGTTAATACGAATTCTTTCGTGAAGGTAGCGACGTGACATTAAGGAGAGCAAGCGAACGATAGCTCAGCTAAACGACAAAGGTATGTGAGGCTAGTCCTTTCTTTCTAATGGCATGAATCCTATAGCCTAAGTTCCTTTCCTCTCCAGGAGTTCCTATATTCCGGAAAGCAAAAAGCCTATATCCATAAACGTCTATGTAAGATAAGAGATATGATATGATGATGCCATATTGATAATGATGTTATTTATTGCTTACACTCACCTTATGTATTAATTCCTTCAAGGTGAGGCAGAATGTCAATCATTGCTCCATATTGAAATCGGGGGATCACGACCTTACGTCACCCCGATAGAGTATAGTTGATCTTGAGCTTTATGCATGTACTATAATAATATGAGCATGTTATGATAATATCACACCGCGCCTAGTTGGCCGGGCAGTCACCGCTAAGGCGGGCAACTATACAGATACACCATGACCATTTGGCATGGGCAGACACCACTAGTGGGCAGCATGAGATGGTACCCCGGGCGCGGGAGGCCTGGACGCGGGCTATTATTATTGATTATCACACCGTTCCGATATGGACGGGCAGTTTACATATTATGCATATATGATATGATGATGAGTATGAGTAAGATAGCTTGCATTACTTCTCTTATGATTGTCACTCAGATCCAGATGTTTCATATTGATGTCCTCATTATATTATTGTTGTCTTTCTTCATTGTTCATGCCTCTCATACTCAGTACAATATTCGTACTGATGTCCGTTTTCTTTGGACGTTGTGTTGATGCCCACAGGTAGACAGGGAGGTGAGCTTGATCCAGATTCTTAGTAGCTGTCAGCCGATTGGGAGCACTCCATTGTTCGGAGGTGCTTGTGATTCTCCCTTTTTACATTCTATATGTTTAGTATGTTAGTAGAGGCTCGTAGATACGCAGTGTGGGTTAGATGGTTTCACAAGATGCTATTATGTGTATATATTATATTGATGGCCGAGAGGTAAATGTATATAAAGCATTTATGTTTTCATATAAAATATGATTTTCCTATAATTAGCGTATAAAGTTGGTAAAAGAGAATTAAGTGAGTAAGATGAGTAGTAGCTGAGTGGTGCTCGGTGGCTAGCCCCGGGTACCCGTCGCGGCCCCTAGATGGGTCGTGACAGAAGTGGTATCAGAGCGGTTCAGTCCTAGGAAGTTTCTACGATTCGTGTCTAGTAGAGTCTTGTTTATGGTGTGTTGCGTGCCACGCTAATAGACAAGAGGCTACAGGGCATTTAGGAAAATGGCCATCCTTCTTCTTATGAAATCGTGCGATAGAGCCATGCGTAAGATTTTATCCTCCCTAATAGTGTGCTGTGATTTTAGAGAATGCCGCCAAAGGGAAAATCTACAGCCGCCCAGAAGGGCAAAGCTACGACAAAAAGGCTGGCAGAACGAGAGTTTCCGATGAATGTAGGGGAAGGCGAATCACAAAATGAGGCCTCACCCAATGTAGAGGAGCAAGGAGGGGCTTCAGCCCCAATTCCTCCACCAGTTGCTTCGGGTCAACAAGTGACCGAAGCTATTCAGTTATTGACGCAGTTGGTTACCGCCCAGGTACAGCGGCAGAATGCGGGCCCGAGTGATCGTTCAGCTAGTACGAGAGCCCGTGACTTTATGACCTTAAATCCCCCAGAATTCTTTGGGTCGAAGCCGGATGAAGATCTGCAAAACTTCATTGATGAGATGTTGAGGACCTTAAAGATTATTCATGCCTCTGAGACCGAATCCTTGGAGTTGGCTTCTTATAGACTCCGTGATGTGGCGGTATTATGGTACAATAATTGGATGGCATCAAGAGGATAGAATGTGCCTCCTCCGGTATAGCAAGAGTTCGTGGATGCCTTTATTCGTCACTATTTGCCACCCCAGGTCGATCGAGCTAGAGCGGACAGGTTTTTGAATCTAAAGCAAGGAAGCATGAGTGCCCGAGAGTATAGTATGAAATTCAATTCTTTGGCTAGATATGCTCCAACTATGGTGGCCGACATGGGAGACCAGGTCTATAGGTTTGTGAGTGGTTTGGGGCCACATCTATTTAGAGAATGTTTGACGGCCTCTTTGCAAGACGGGATGGATATTTCCCGAATACAGGCCCATGCTCAGAATCTTGAGGAACGACAACAACCGCAAAGAAGTGATCGTGATAATGATCGAAGACAAGGTAAGAGGGCTAGATCTATGGGAGCGAGCAGTGAATATAGAGGAGGACCGAGACAGATGCATTCTAGGCACTCAGGTCAGTCAGCGACCAGTGCGCCACCCAGATTCTCAGATAGGAGGTTTGATCATGCTTTTCGGTCAGGACAGGGCCAGAGTTCGAGGGCCTCAGATTCTCAGTTTAGGGGAGATTTTAGTCAGCGGAGACCTCCGGTACCGCGGTGTAGCCAGTGCGGTAGATTGCATTCCGGACAGTGTCGTCATGGTTCGGATGCGTGTTATGCCTGCGGGCAAGTTGGCCATATGATGAGGGATTACCCTTCAGTGAGAGGTATACCTGGGACTCAACCTACAGGATCAGCAGCTGGGTCTTCTTCAGTACGCCCGACAGCACAAACTTCTCAGACTACAACAGGTAGAGGCAGAGGGGGAGCATCTACTTCAGGTGCCGTTCAGCCCCGCGTATATGCTTTAGCTGGGCGACAGGATCTTGAATCCTCGCCAAATGTTGTCACAGGTACATTGACTATATTTTCCCGTGACATATATGCTTTGATCGATCCGGGTTATACTTTCTCTTATGTTACGCCGTATGTTGCTGATTGTATTGGGGTGAGACCTGAGCCAATTAAACCTTTCGAGGTATTCACTCCGGTTGGTGATCCCGTAATAACGAGGCAAGTATATAAGAATTGTGTAGTTGTTATATGTGATCGCCAGACAAAAGCTGATTTGATTGAGCTGGAAATGATAGATTTCGATGTAATTATGGGTATGGATTGGTTGGCCTCGCGTTACGCCAATGTTGATTGCCGGATGAAAATGGTTCGATTTCAATTTTCGGGAGAGCCCGTACTTGAATGGAAGGGTAATACGGCATCTCCAAAGGGTAGATTTATTTCCTACCTTAAGGCAAGAAAGATGATAGCTAAAGGCTATATTTATCATCTAGTTCGGGTTCATGACACCGAGGCAAAGCCGCCAACTCTCCAATCTGTTCCAGTAGTGAATGAATTCCCAGATGTATTTCCAGATGAACTTCCAGATCTTCCTCCTGAAAGGAAAAATTGATTTCACTATTGATGTATTGCCGGACGCTGAGCCCATTTCTATTCCTTCTTATCGAATGGCTTCGGCAGAATTGAAAGAGCTAAAGACACAGTTGAAGGATTTGCTTGAAAAGGGGTTCATAAGGCCCAGTTCATTGTCGTGGGGAGCACCGATCTTATTTGTGAGAAAGAAGGACGGATCTCTACGGATGTGCATCGATTATAGACGGCTGAATAAGGTAACAATAAAGAATAGATATCCCCTCCCTAGAATTGATGATTTGTTTGATCAACTGCAGGGTGCCAAGTGGTTCTCCAAGATAGATTTGAGATCTGGTTATCATGAAGTGAGAATTAGAGAAGAAGATATTCCCAAAACAGCATTCAGAACGAGGTATGGCCACTATGAGTTCTGCGTGATGTCGTTTGGGCTGACGAATGCCCCGACAGTGTTCATGAATTTAATGAATAATGTATTCAGGATATTTTTGGATCTCTTCGTGATAGTATTTATTGATGATATTCTGGTGTATTCTCACAAAGAATCAGAACATGCAGATCATCTAAGGATTGTTCTTGGCATTCTTCAAGCTCGAGAATTATATGCGAAATTTTCAAAGTGCGAGTTTTGGCTAAACTCTATGACATTTCTGGGCCATGTTATTTCAAATGATGGCATTCGAGTCGACACTCAGAAAATTGAAGCCGTGAAGACTTGGCCAAGGCCTACGACGCCCATAGAAGTTCGTAGTTTTCTGGGTTTGGCAGGCTATTATAGAAGATTGTAGAGGGTTTCTCATCCATTTCAGCCCCATTAACGAAGTTAACCCAAAAGTCGGTAAAATTCCAGTGGAGCGACGCTTGTGAGCATAGTTTTCAAGTGTTGAAAGATAGATTAACTTCAGCTCCAGTGTTAACATTTCCAGAAGGGCCAGATGGCTATGTTATATATTGTGATGCTTCCGGTATGGGACTAGGTTGTGTATTAATGCAGCATGGTAGAGTTATTGCATACACTTCGAGACAGTTGCGGAAACATGAACAGAATTATCCAACTCATGATCTCGAATTGGCCGCGGTTATTCATGCCTTAAAAATATGGAGGCATTATTTGTATGGTGTGCGTGTTGATATCTACACAGATCACAAAATTCTCCAACATATTTTCAAACAGAAGGAGTTGAACCTGTGGCAAAGGCGGTGGTTAGAATTGTTGAAAGACTATGATGTGAACATTTTGTACCACCCCGGCAAAGCAAACGTAGTAGCCGATGCACTTAGCCGCTGATCAATAGGCAGTCTATGTGATGTTTCTCCGGAAAAGAAAGAGATGGCTCATGAGCTCCGCCAACTAGCTAATCTGGGAGTACGTGTGATGGATTCGGGTGATGCAGGGATCAGCATTAATGACCCCACAGTGTCATCTTTGAATATAGAAGTGAAGGAATGGCAATATGAAGATTCTCAGTTAATCCATTACCGAGACCTATCTTGTGAAAAGGAGAAGTCCCCATTTGAAGTTTCCATAGATGGGATCTTTAGATATCGAGGCAGGCTATGTGTACCAGACGTGGCAAATTTGCGCCAACGGATTTTAGAGGAAGCACACTATTCTCGGTATTCTATTCATCCTGGTGCGACCAAAATGTATTATGACCTCAAATTGATATATTGGGGGGATGGCATGAAGAGGGATATAGCAGATTTTGTAGCACAATGTCCAAATTACCAACAAGTGAAGGCCGAACATCAAAAGGCAGGGGGCTTGTTGCAAACAATGGAAATTCCTACGTGAAAATGGGAAATAATTAATATGGATTTTATCGTGGGATTACCCCGTTCACGAGGGAAGTATGATTCTATATGGGTGATCGTGGACAGACTCACGAAAGCCGCTCATTTCCTCCCAGTTAGAGCCATGTATTCAGCGGAAGATTATGACAGGTTGTATCTCAAGGAAATTGTGCGACTTCATGGTATTCCATTGTCTATTATTACTGATAGAGGAGTACAGTTCACGACCAAGTTTTGGAAGTCCTTTCAAGAAGGTCTAGGTACTCAAGTTAAGCTCAGCACGGTGTTTCATCCACAGACCGACGGACAAGCCGAGCGTACTATTCAGACCTTGGAAGATATGCTACAAGCATGTGTGCTGGATTTTGGTGGTAGTTGGGATGAGAATTTTCCCCTTATTGAATTTGCTTACAACAATAGCTACCATTCCGGTATTCAAATGGCTCCATATGAAGCTTTATATGGAAGGAAGTGTAGATCTCCAATAGGATGGTTTGAAATAAGAGAGGCACAATTAATAGGCCCCGACTTGATTCAACAAGCGGTCGAAAAAGTTAAAATCATCCGAGATCAGTTGTTGACAGCCCAAAGTCATCAAAAGTCTTATGTAGACAATAGCCGACAAGACTTGGAATTTCAGGCCAATGATTGGGTATTCTTGAAAGTATCGCCAATGAAAGGGGTAATGAGATTTGGTAGAAAGGGGAAGTTGAGCCCAAGATATATTGGACCTTATAGAATTATCTGTAAGGTGGGTCGTGTAGCCTACGAATTGGACTTGCCTTCGGAACTTGAAACAGTGCACCCAGTTTTTCATGTATCGATGCTCCGTAAGTGTATCGGAGATCCCACAAAGATTGTCCCGATAGAGGATTTGCAAGTGACAGAGAAGCTAACATACGAAGAAGTGCCTGTTGCCATTCTAGATAGGAAAGCGCGAAGGCTTCGGAATAAAGAGGTAGCATCAGTCAAAGTTTTATGGCGGAACCACAATCGGGAAGAAATGACTTGGGAGGCGGAAGAGAAGATGAAATACAAGTATCCACATCTATTCCCATCTCCAGAAGAGGTTCATGGTGAAACGTCGACAAGATGAGGTATGTATGCTTTACTTTTACACTTTTGGTCGCGTGTGGCCATAGATATGTTGATATTGTGATGTAGCCCTGTGAGGCGATGATATTATGGGTTGTTGTGATAGGTTGGTAGTGCCAAATTACAGGGGAAACTCTGGCAAATTTTTTCTAGAATCCCGAGTGTTTAACATTCGAGGACGAATGTTCCAAAGGGGGGAAGAATGTTACACCTTGGAAATTTCCCCGCTAGCGTACAGTGATTAGGCCAATGAAGGGTATGACGTATATGGTGTTTTGACGAGGGACAACGTCCTTTAGACTGGTATTGAGGTGTTAAACAATTTTTAAGAAGGTTCCATAAGGGTCGGAGATGAAGCGAAGTGATGGAAATGAGATTCAGTGAACTGGTGGATTATACGGTCGATTATACGGACCGTATAGTGCTTTTACGGCCGTATAATGAACTGTAGAAGAGTCACAGAGTGAGGTTGCTGAAAGGTGGGTTTACGGTCTATTATACGGACCGTATAAAATTATACGACCCGTATAATGCACCGTCAAATTGACACAGAGAAGGGTAATCACTGGAGCAGTTTTACGGTCGATTACACGGACCGTATAAATTTATACGGACCGTATAATGGACCGTATAATGATGTCGGGACAGATTTCAACTTTATAAAATAATGATCCAAGTCCATTTTATTTATTTCCCCATCTCTCTCCACGACCCAATCTCTCTCTAGAACATTCCAAAACTCTTCCAATACAAGAATGCAAGTGAAAATCAAGATCAATGACACCCAAATCCATGAAATCAAGAGTGTGAAACTCACCAAAGTTCATCTATACCAAGAAATTGCAAAGGAAGTGAAGTAGGGTTTTTAGTATAAAAGAGTATTGCTACTCAAGACTTGTTCCACCATCATCTAAGGTATGTTTTATGACTTTATCATGTTATTTAAGGTATTAGGAAACTAAGAAGCATGAATTGTAGAAAGACATGGGAACTGGGTCTTGAATGGGTGAATAGTGTCACCATTGAATGATAGTGGAATGGAATCATGAATGTGACGTGTTGTGATTATGAATACATTATAAATGATGTTTGTATCATGAAACATGTATTAAATGCGCGAAAACACAATAATGAGTTATAAGGACAAATGTGGGGAAATTAGAGAAAAATGGCGGAATGTGGTGAATATATAAATGATGGTTGTTGATTGTAATATTGTGGATGTTGTTGAGAACGTTGGGAGTTGATATGGACTATGGGAAAAGTAGTATAAGTAAAGGAAGTGCTGCCCAACTTTTGCTAGAAATAGTGACGTATTCCTTAAGTCGACTAACTAACGTTAATACGAATTCTTTCGTGAAGGTAGCGACGTGACATTAAGGAGAGCAAGCGAACGATAGCTCAGCTAAACGACAAAGGTATGTGAGGCTAGTCCTTTCTTTCTAATGGCATGAATCCTATAGCCTAAGTTCCTTTCCTCTCCAGGAGTTCCTATATTCCGGAAAGCAAAAACCTATATCCATAAACGTCTATGTAAGATAAGAGATATGATATGATGATGCCATATTGATAATGATTTTATTTATTGCTTACACTCACTTTATGTATTAATTCCTTCAATGTGAGGCAGAATGGCAATCATTGCTCCATAATGAAATCGGGGGATCACGACCTTACGTCACCCCGATAGAGTATAGTTGATCTTGAGCTTTATGCATGTACTATAATACTATGAGCATGTTATGATAATATCACACCGCGCCTATTTGGCATGGGCAGACACCACTAGTGGGCAGCATGAGATGGTACCCCGGACGCGGGAGGCCTGGACGCGGGCTATTGTTATTGATTATCACGCCGTTCCGATATGGACGGGCAGTTTACATATTATGCATATATGATATGATGATGAGTATGGGTAAGATAGCATGCATTGCTTCTCTTATGATTGTCACTCAGATCTAGATGTTTCATATTGTTGTCCTCATTATATTATTGTTGTCTTTCTTCATTGTTCATGCCTCTCATACTCAGTACAATATTCGTACTAACGTCCGTTTTCTTTGGACGCTGTGTTTATGCCCACAGGTAGATAGGGAGGTGAGCTTGATCCAGATTCTTAGTAGCTGTCAGCTGATTGAGAGCACTCCATTGTTCAGAGGTGCTTGTGATTCTCCTTTTGGTATATATGCATATTTTGGGCACGGCGGAGTCTTGTTCCGTCTATATGTTTAGTATGTTAATAGAGGCTCGTAGATACGCAGTGTGGGTTAGATGGTTTCACAAGATGCTATTATGTGTATATATTATTTTGATGGCTGAGAGGCAAATGTATATAAAGCATTTATGTTTCCATATAAAATATGATTTTCCTACAATTAGCGTATAAAGTTGGTAAAAGAGCATTAAGTGAGTAAGATGAGTAGTAGCTGAGTGGTGCTCAGTGGCTAGCCCCGGGTACCCGTCGCGGCCCCTAGCTGGGTCGTGACACAATCAATCCAATATATATCCTTATAATCAATCCCTTAAACTTATTTTTATTTCTAACGGAATTTCGATAGCATTTCCTGTATAAACTCGACAACCCCAAGAATCCAATTTAGCTAAATTAACAATAACAAGAACCATCTCATATAAGCCTTTTCAAACTCAAAGTATCAACTCCCAAGGATATACACCAAAACGGCCCGGTATACGCTTTGTATACGGTATCTTTGTTACACCCCGCGTTTTCAGAGCAGGAGTATGACATTTACCTCACCGTAGTAAGGGAGTGTCGGAGACGTCCCATAATGTTTTGAAAAGCCCAAGCCATGGAAAGTACGTAACAACGAAGAAAGAGGGTGAATTACGATTTCGTAAGTCGTAATCGGGAAAGAGTATTTTGAAACATGAGAACATGATCATTATTAGTATAATAAGTGATAAATATCATGTATGGAGAGTTTCAGAATATTTCGAGATCGAGCAAATTGAAGAAAATAAGTTCGATGAAAATTTGAGAAATGCTGGAAAGATTTTTAGTCAAATTTGGAGGGGTATATCTCCATGTATATTTGGAGTTTTAAGGCGTTTAAAAAGCCTAAAATGAAGTTCGTCGAGTCTAGTTTGTAATGCAACAAACCGCTCGTCGATAGGGCATCGGAGTAGAGAATTATAGACGTTACAAACTGAACTGTCGCGCAGAAACAGAGCTGCTACAGCAATGCTACAGCACCGCTACAGTACTGCAGCAGTACTGTAGCTACAGTACGTCGGCCCACCCCCTATAAAAGGGCTAAAAACCCCCATTTTGATCACAAAAAAATGCTACAAAGTTCCAGAAAATTCAGCCATTAAAAGGCTCTTAATCTCACATAAAAGTGAAGATTTTGGGCGAAATTTCAAGCTACGAAGTACTAATCGAAGTCCGGGCAACGCATAGTCACAAATATGATTTCATTTTGGAGTTGGAGTGGCTTGGAAACAAGTAAATGTTGAAGATTTGGCTACCTTCATGAAAAACAAGGTATGAATTTGTTGAATCTCTTTCTCTATCAATATGAATTAAGAAATAATGGCAAGAACAAGGTGATAGTTTGTTGTATTGATGTTGTTAATTTGTGGGTTGAGATTTGAAGAGAAATTGGACGAAATATACATATATCTATCTTGTAGGATGTTGGGGATGTTATTATTGATGTTGTTAGTACTAATTTCAACTTCTTTACGGAAATAAAGTTATTAAATAGTTGTATCACAAGTGGGTTGGTTGAGAAATTTGGAAAATAGTGTGTGGGTTGTTTTATGGCATATGTTGGTGTTGGAAATGATATTACGACTATTGGTATTGTTGAAGAATAATGAGCAAGTTATATTTAGTGTTTTAGTTGTTGTGTTGTAGATTGCATATAGCAAGTAAAGACTTGATAAGTGTGGTAAAGTATTGGTAATTGGAAGATTATGTATATTGAAGAATAATGTTCTTGCATGGATAGTATGTAATGATATTGGTATGATGTCGTTGGAATATATACTATAAGGTTGTTATCATGTTCATTGGAGTCGGAAGGTTTTGAAGAAGGTAATAAATTGAAATCATGCATCTTGGATGAAATATGTGAATTGCTAGTGCGATTGTTGATTATGTTAATAGTTTGGCCGGGTTTGAATTCCCGGATTGTGTTGGTTGAGAATTTGGCTATGTTGAATGTTGAGGATGGTATATTTACAGAGGAAATGCTGCCGAAATTTCGGTAGCCAAGTGTTTCCTTAAGATTTCAACTCTAAGTATACTAATGAGAGTTTTGGTAAAAACGACCAATTTGCAGATTTTGACGAAATTGTGACGTGAATTTGGAATAGCAAAAGGAGCGGAAAGAGGTATGTAAGGCTTCACCCTTCTTTCTATGGCATGTCTTAGTTGAAATAAGTTGGGTACGAGCCTCGGGGACAACTCGGTTCCCCGGAATCCGCACCTAAAGTTTTCCACTTTTTGTTCAATAGAATTGAACTAGAAAGTGTGCCAATTGTTGGAAAAAACTCCTACACCCTTAGAACTTGTATAAATGGGACCCGATTACCCTAAGACCCTCACAAGTAACGCTATGACACGTAACATACGTAAATCGTATACGCTACCTCATCCGGCCCGAGGTGGGCCCGCTACTCTCGGATTTTTCCTTACAGTTTTGCTTGACTTACTTGAAGTGAATCCAAAGGGGGCCTTTGATCCCGATTTCAATACCAAATGATAAATACTATGACTCCTTTAACGAGGGGACTTCCATGACGATAATCATAACAATGATGTTAGATAAGAGAATATGCCTATGATACGTACTACCGGAACGACTCTATGACTAAGATGACTAAGCTAAGTATCTTATGTAAACATGAAAATGATAAACTAATTTTTGAATCTTATTTATATTTCCTAGCTATGACTTTATTTTCTAAAAGATTTCAAAGTCTATGAACCGTCATCTATGATGCCCCGATTTCATTCTACGTTTACTTTAATATTATTCCCCGTTGGTAGTCTCACCTTAAAATACTCGTTCCTTCAAGGTGAGACAAAGCGATCACGAGTATTCTATAATATAATTGGAGGTCACCGACCTTACGTCACTCCGATGACTACATGATTCTTCTTTGGGCTTTCCTGCGTGCCTATGAGACATATGTATATAGGATACGTAAATGCATATAAGACATGTAAATGTATGTAAGATATGTGTATATATTTTTTTAAAACATGCACATGACGAAAGAGCTAGAGTGCTATAGACGCTGATGTACCTACACGACACACGTATATGTATATGATAAAAGAGCTAGAGCGCTATAGACGCTGATATATGTACATGATATATGCATGTGTATACGGGGAAAATGGAGGTAAGGGCAGAGCGTTATGAACGCATATCCACCTGATCAGTTGGCATTACATGATATGATATCGTCCCGGACGCGGGATGCCCGGACGCGGGATGTGTATATTTATGGTTAAATGGATCGGCTGCCGACGCCTCGGCAATATGAGATGTCCTATTTTATATGTATATGTATATGAACAAGGAAAGATTTTTAAATGAAAGCTAAGTACGCATAGCACCTGCCAAGGGTACATATATATACAGGTTATGTTTCTATCCCAGGACATGTGTTGTAACTCTCTTATGTCATTATACATGATTCATATTTTCTGTATATTACTATTCATGCCTTACATACTCGGTACACTATTCGTACTGACGTCCCTTCTTGTGGACGCTGCGTTTCATGTCGCGCAGGTCAGCAGACAGGCGGATTTGATCCTTAGAAGCTCTACCAGCAGTGTTGACAGTGCTCCAGTTATTCCGGAGCCTCACTTCCTTGGTACTATTTTGTGCATATATATTCGGGCATGGCAGTACTCAGCCCTTTCTATGTATAAGTGTACTACGTCTAGAGGCTCGTAGACAGACATGTACAGTCAGTTAAGTATAGTTAGGTATATGGTGTTTTGGCATGCTAATGTTAATGTATAAGTGATAACGAAGTTTATTAGTCTATGTTCAGAATGACGCCGCTAATGTTAATGTTCAAAAAAAAAATGGCTCTGTTTACATGGCTTGCTAAGAGGTAAAGGTAAAACGATAGACAAGGGGTGCTCGGTACAAGTATCGGGTACTCGTCACGGCCCCTAGACGGGTCGTGACAGAAGTGGTATCAGAGCAGTTCGGTCCTAGGAGTTTGTCTACGAGCCGTGTCCAGTAGAGTCTTGTTTATGGGTGTGTTGCGCGCCACACATATAAACAGGAGGCTACAGGGCATTTAGGAAATGTGACCTTCTTTGCATTCTGAAATCGTGCGATAGAGCTAAGTTGCCAGGCTTCCATATTCCTTTCCTAATCCTATGTTATGGTTTCTGTAATGTCGATTAAGAGATCAGCCTCAGATAGTGGGGGCACCAGTAAGGCCCCTAGAGTATCTCCAGAGCCGAGTAAGGGGAGCATCGGCTATTCGATTGAGTCAGATCCATCAAAGGACCCAGCCACAATTCCTCCAGAGTTCCTGACTCCCAGAGCAGAGGATCCTGCGGAGGATAGCTATGATACAGACTCGTCAGAGCACTCTTCTGGGACGACGGAGGAGGAGGCTTCCGGGGATATGCCAGTTGCTCCTGTGATGGAGCACCATGCCAGTCCGGCCACCTCGGAGAGTGCTACGGATTACTTCTGTCCCTTGTCCTAGCCATCAGTGAACCAGGAATCGCCTGGTTATCTATACTCTTCCGATTCGGATGCGAGGAATGACGAGGGTCAAACGAGCGGCGAACAGACAGACGAGAATGTGGAGCATACTTCACATGGTAGCTCCCCGGACCAGGCTCGAGATTGATCGGCTACAAGTATATGAGATTTTCTTCGAAACTTTCTATGCATACGTGATCTCTATAAAATTACTAATTAATGACGGTAGACAGAAATTCAAAAGGGGCCAAAGACTTAGCGGTTATGAGTAATGGTGACTGAAATGTTTCCGCTACCAGTGCGAAATTAGAAACCCCGGATAAAAGGGTAGTTATATATATGGATGGGAGTAAAGAGTGAAGATTTAAATAGAGGAAATATGGAAATCGTATGGTTAGGAAAGTGAAGATAGGAGCGGGACCCGCCGTGAGGACGTTTTGGCAGTTGCTAGAACCCCGACTTACCTTAAATGATGTGACAAAGGTCGTGCGGGGCAGTCGATATGATTATACTGGCATTCACGTATTAAAATGCACTAAAGTTTCAAGGTTAAGCGTGCTAGGGTGAGAGCAATATCACGATGGGTGACCCCCTGGGAAATATGCTGAAAATTTCATAAATGTGGAAACAAGTGACGAGTGTAAAAGTAGGCAGCCCAAAGTAAATTGGAGTGTGGAAAGTGGTTAGAAACCCCGTACGAGTCATATAGGCCGAGACGGGCTAAACTAACGGAAAAGGGGAAGCCATGACAACAGAAAGATTTGAGGATGAAGGAAAAGGGTACAGATGTCACAGGGTGAGACCGATATTGAGTCCACACTAATTAAGGCAAGAAATCCCCGGTGTGGCGATGTATGGGAACATGTCTAGTGAGGGGATAGACGCGACGGACGCCACGAAGAAGGGATTACATCCATAAAGATCGCAAAAGGCAACCTAAGCTCCTAAGATGGATATGCTAAGTGACATGAGGTATCTACAGAGGAGACCTCCCCGAAGTGTTACAATACACTATGAGGCTAGTTTAACATTCGAGGACGAATGTTCTAAAGGGGGGGAGGATGTTACACCCCGCGTTTTCAGAGCAGGAGTATGACATTTACCTCACCGTAGTAAGGGAGTGTCGGAGACGTCCCATAATGTTTTGAAAAGCCCAAGCCATGGAAAGTACGTAACAACGAAGAAAGAGGGTGAATTACGATTTCGTAAGTCGTAATCGGGAAAGAGTATTTTGAAACATGAGAACATGATCATTATTAGTATAATAAGTGATAAATATCATGTATGGAGAGTTTCAGAATATTTCGAGATCGAGCAAATTGAAGAAAATAAGTTCGATGAAAATTTGAGAAATGCTGGAAAGATTTTTAGTCAAATTTGGAGGGGTATATCTCCATGTATATTTGGAGTTTTAAGGCGTTTAAAAAGCCTAAAATGAAGTTCGTCGAGTCTAGTTTGTAATGCAACAAACCGCTCGTCGATAGGGCATCGGAGTAGAGAATTATAGACGTTACAAACTGAACTGTCGCGCAGAAACAGAGCTGCTACAGCAATGCTACAGCACCGCTACAGTACTGCAGCAGTACTGTAGCTACAGTACGTCGGCCCACCCCCTATAAAAGGGCTAAAAACCCCCATTTTGATCACAAAAAAATGCTACAAAGTTCCAGAAAATTCAGCCATTAAAAGGCTCTTAATCTCACATAAAAGTGAAGATTTTGGGCGAAATTTCAAGCTACGAAGTACTAATCGAAGTCCGGGCAACGCATAGTCACAAATATGATTTCATTTTGGAGTTGGAGTGGCTTGGAAACAAGTAAATGTTGAAGATTTGGCTACCTTCATGAAAAACAAGGTATGAATTTGTTGAATCTCTTTCTCTATCAATATGAATTAAGAAATAATGGCAAGAACAAGGTGATAGTTTGTTGTATTGATGTTGTTAATTTGTGGGTTGAGATTTGAAGAGAAATTGGACGAAATATACATATATCTATCTTGTAGGATGTTGGGGATGTTATTATTGATGTTGTTAGTACTAATTTCAACTTCTTTACGGAAATAAAGTTATTAAATAGTTGTATCACAAGTGGGTTGGTTGAGAAATTTGGAAAATAGTGTGTGGGTTGTTTTATGGCATATGTTGGTGTTGGAAATGATATTACGACTATTGGTATTGTTGAAGAATAATGAGCAAGTTATATTTAGTGTTTTAGTTGTTGTGTTGTAGATTGCATATAGCAAGTAAAGACTTGATAAGTGTGGTAAAGTATTGGTAATTGGAAGATTATGTATATTGAAGAATAATGTTCTTGCATGGATAGTATGTAATGATATTGGTATGATGTCGTTGGAATATATACTATAAGGTTGTTATCATGTTCATTGGAGTCGGAAGGTTTTGAAGAAGGTAATAAATTGAAATCATGCATCTTGGATGAAATATGTGAATTGCTAGTGCGATTGTTGATTATGTTAATAGTTTGGCCGGGTTTGAATTCCCGGATTGTGTTGGTTGAGAATTTGGCTATGTTGAATGTTGAGGATGGTATATTTACAGAGGAAATGCTGCCGAAATTTCGGTAGCCAAGTGTTTCCTTAAGATTTCAACTCTAAGTATACTAATGAGAGTTTTGGTAAAAACGACCAATTTGCAGATTTTGACGAAATTGTGACGTGAATTTGGAATAGCAAAAGGAGCGGAAAGAGGTATGTAAGGCTTCACCCTTCTTTCTATGGCATGTCTTAGTTGAAATAAGTTGGGTACGAGCCTCGGGGACAACTCGGTTCCCCGGAATCCGCACCTAAAGTTTTCCACTTTTTGTTCAATAGAATTGAACTAGAAAGTGTGCCAATTGTTGGAAAAAACTCCTACACCCTTAGAACTTGTATAAATGGGACCCGATTACCCTAAGACCCTCACAAGTAACGCTATGACACGTAACATACGTAAATCGTATACGCTACCTCATCCGGCCCGAGGTGGGCCCGCTACTCTCGGATTTTTCCTTACAGTTTTGCTTGACTTACTTGAAGTGAATCCAAAGGGGACCTTTGATCCCGATTTCAATACCAAATGATAAATACTATGACTCCTTTAACGAGGGGACTTCCATGACGATAATCATAACAATGATGTTAGATAAGAGAATATGCCTATGATACGTACTACCGGAACGACTCTATGACTAAGATGACTAAGCTAAGTATCTTATGTAAACATGAAAATGATAAACTAATTTTTGAATCTTATTTATATTTCCTAGCTATGACTTTATTTTCTAAAAGATTTCAAAGTCTATGAACCGTCATCTATGATGCCCCGATTTCATTCTACGTTTACTTTAATATTATTCCCCGTTGGTAGTCTCACCTTAAAATACTCGTTCCTTCAAGGTGAGACAAAGCGATCACGAGTATTCTATAATATAATTGGAGGTCACCGACCTTACGTCACTCCGATGACTACATGATTCTTCTTTGGGCTTTCCTGCGTGCCTATGAGACATATGTATATAGGATACGTAAATGCATATAAGACATGTAAATGTATGTAAGATATGTGTATATATTTTTTTAAAACATGCACATGACGAAAGAGCTAGAGTGCTATAGACGCTGATGTACCTACACGACACACGTAGGTACATGACGCTGATATATGTACATGATATATGCATGTGTATACGGGGAAAATGGAGGTAAGGGCAGAGCGTTATGAACGCATATCCACCTGATCAGTTGGCATTACATGATATGATATCGTCCCGGACGCGGGATGCCCGGACGCGGGATGTGTATATTTATGGTTAAATGGATCGGCTGCCGACGCCTCGGCAATATGAGATGTCCTATTTTATATGTATATGTATATGAACAAGGAAAGATTTTTAAATGAAAGCTAAGTACGCATAGCACCTGCCAAGGGTACATATATATACAGGTTATGTTTCTATCCCAGGACATGTGTTGTAACTCTCTTATGTCATTATACATGATTCATATTTTCTGTATATTACTATTCATGCCTTACATACTCGGTACACTATTCGTACTGACGTCCCTTCTTGTGGACGCTGCGTTTCATGTCGCGCAGGTCAGCAGACAGGCGGATTTGATCCTTAGAAGCTCTACCAGCAGTGTTGACAGTGCTCCAGTTATTCCGGAGCCTCACTTCCTTGGTACTATTTTGTGCATATATATTCGGGCATGGCAGTACTCAGCCCTTTCTATGTATAAGTGTACTACGTCTAGAGGCTCGTAGACAGACATGTACAGTCAGTTAAGTATAGTTAGGTATATGGTGTTTTGGCATGCTAATGTTAATGTATAAGTGATAACGAAGTTTATTAGTCTATGTTCAGAATGACGCCGCTAATGTTAATGTTCAAAAAAAAAATGGCTCTGTTTACATGGCTTGCTAAGAGGTAAAGGTAAAACGATAGACAAGGGGTGCTCGGTACAAGTATCGGGTACTCGTCACGGCCCCTAGACGGGTCGTGACAATCTTCATACACTTTATTCTCCCAAATTCAAGAAGAGCAACTTATCAACAACATCAACAATTATTTTATATCAATATCCAACTAATCCTATCCATTTAATCATACCAAAACAGCCCCCAAGTCATTTGATATCCAAAAATTATAACCAAACTTTCAATGTCATTTTCTCTATTCTAACCCGTCAAATCTATCAAAGATCAGGGTAGGAACATCATTAAAATCTTAAACATACCTTATATGAGCAGCCACCAGGAAAATAACATCCCCCAAGTTCAATTTTTAGCTTAAAACGACGGCAACAACTTGTACTACACTTTACTCTTCACGAGCCTCGGAATTCGGGACCTCGAACACGATCAATTCTCCACTTTCTCTCTCTAACTCTCCTCTCTCTCTCTATCTAAAATATTCTGGACCTTTGGTATGAAAAATGAGGTAGATAAGGCTGAAAATTTCCCTTAAATAGCAAGGGAAGTGGGCCTGACCCGACTTGGAATCGGGTTGGGCCGAGCCCACTGCCCAGCTTGACCTTTCTGCCTTAAAACGTCCATAACTTTTTATCCCTATGTCACATGCAGGCCCACGACCTATGGTTGGAAAGGTATTTCAATTATCTACAACTTTCATTTTAGGAGTTATCCCACATTCCCAAATAATGATGGGGTTATGGCCTCCCGAAGTCAGATCACCCGAAAACGTAACTTAAAAACATCTTTTTGGAGGGCTTCCACTTTGATTTGGCTCAAGGGTCCTTCTTGAGTTGTGTTTAAATTCACATATATTATCCATATAACTTGTCATATGTCCTTTATAAAATCTCAACATGTGGACCCCACCTCAGCTTACGATTACGAGGGCTATATATCTTTTAATGTATCATTCCAATCATATTGTACGAATTCCAAATATCATACTCATGCTATCCTCATGCTAATACAGTAGAATTTCATCCTTTATACTTGTAATATTTTCTCCTCCTTAAGCTCACATTAAGCCGCCTGCAGCCTTAGTAACATGAAATTTTATGGGGCATAACATAGCGGTCCTTCGAACCGTATATATGTTTTGGCTAATAGACAGGATCAGGAGGCGTCACCGAATGTGGTTACAGGTATATTATCGATTTTCTCTCGGGATGTATATGCATTGATAGATCCAGGCTCCACTTTATCATATATATCTCCCTTTGTTGCTAATAGAATCGGAATAGAACCTGAGTTGATAGAACCATTTGAGGTAACTACACCGGTAGAAGATTCTGTTATAGCAAAGCAAGTATATAGAAATTGTTCGGTGATTATATATAGTCGTCATACCGTGGCAGATTTGATAGAGTTAGATATGACGGAGTTTGATGTTATTATGGGTATAGACTGGTTAGCTTCTTGTTATGCTAACGTTGATGGTAGAGAAAAGATAGTCCGATTTCAGTTCCCAGGGGGAGCCGGTTATAGAGTGGATGTGGAATACAACATCGCCGAGGGGTAAGTTTATTTCATACCTCGAGGCAAGGAAGTGTTATACCCCGTATTTTTATACATTGGATTATTCGTGAGCTAATCGACATAAATTCAAGGATAAGATTATTTTGGGATATGAGAAAAGGAATTTTAATCCCCGATTTTTAATAAGTTCACAATTGCTTGTAAAATTCGATTGGTGTAGAAATATTAGTGGAGATTTGGATTTAATTAACCATGATTAGATTATTAATTGGGGATTAGTAATTAATTAAGATTAATTAAGCCTAAGTAGTGCTAAATGGACCCCACTATAGCATGGCCAAATCTGATTGGTCCATGCCATAGTGGGACATGTGTCCACTTCATAGGCAGCATATATAGCCTAATTTGATGACTAATTCATCAGCCATAATTCATTTTCCACTTCACAAAGTTGAGTTAAGAGAGAGAAGCTCCTAAGTTCTAAGAGAGAGAGAGAACCACAAGGCCATGGCTATGGCAGCTTCATGAAGCTCACGGCCAGCCCTCCTCTTCACCATTAATTGATAATTTTCAAGTTGAATTGAAGAAAGGAATGGAAACTACAACAGCCATGGCAACTCACGACCATGGAAACTCTTGATCAGCCCAAGTTTTTGATAGCAAGATATTAAATTGAGGTAAGGTTTAATAATCTTCTACATGTTTTAGAGGAAGTCTGGACTTTGTATAAATTGATAGATGTGGAATTGGATGTAAGAAATGGTGTGTTGATGCCAAGGTTCTGTTTGGGGGCGTTAGGGTTGTCCTAATCTAATAATGATGGAATTAATTTTAATTAGTGTTGTTGTTATTATTGTCATTGATTATATAATGAAAATGGAAGAATTTGATATTTCAAGTTGAAGTTGTATTGTTTTAAGGGCTGTTTGGGACGTGTTGTTTTTTGTGTTGAATTGGAGGACCAAGTGTAATTAAGATTATGTGTTGGACTATTATAAAATCATTTCAATGAAGTATGGTGGCTGTAGGTTATTAGGAGTAACTTGTATATGTCGTAGCCGTTATGTTAGCGATTATTAAATGTTGTAATGTGTGGGCTGATTTGGAATGATGTGGACTGTTTGGGGTATCCTTGGGTCTTGTTTGAACTAGTTCTTGATGCGATAACTTAGACGTGCCTTGGTTGATGCTATGTTGGTTGTTGTATAGTTAGCTTAAATATGAGGAAAGAGAGCGATATAGGGGAAGTACTGCCCAACTGTCTAGATATAAGCTACTAACGTTGAAGTATGTTTTATACCTTTCCATAGCTTAACCATAGCTCTTGACGTTTTAATATAGGTTAAGACACATCGGGCAGCGTATACGTATTGTACCACGGATAAGCGTTAAAGGTATGTGAAGCTAACCCTTCTTTCTTTTTGGCATGATCTTTATAAACAAATAGACGACGAGAATGTGACTTTAAAGAAACTCCTATTCTTAGAGACACTAGGATGGCTAATGTTCTTGATTCCCAGAACTTACTTCATTATGTCTTGATACGTGTCTATGATTCCTGAAGTTCTATTTGATATATTCCATAATGACATTCGAAGGATACTTGATGTGACTATTGTCTTGATTTCCAAATGATAGTTCGTTTTGAATATTTTATTGAGTCTCAGATATAACTTAGTTTGCATATGGTCGCTCACTACTCTACTCGTGCATGCCGTAATATATCGTTCACCGAGTCCTTCACTAGAGGGCCGGGTACGGTATATATATATATATATATGATATGATGATGATGATGATATGATTATGGCGCCGAGGATGGTATATGATGATTTATTCACCGAGTCCCATAATGGGCCGGATATGATATATGATATAGACATGCATGATTTTCATATCATAAGGCACAGGTGCATTGGTATCCTTGATTATCATACTTGCCTCCTGTATTCGTTTATGTAGTTGTGATTTTCCTTATTGTATTACATGCTTTATATACTCAGTACATATTCTGTACTGACCCCCTTTCTTTGAGGGGCTGCGTTTCATGCCCGCAGGTACAGATACTCGATTTGGTGATGCTCCAACTTAGGACTTCTACTCAGCTGTCTTGGAGAGCTCCATTGTTCCGGAGCCTAGACTTTTGGTACAGATCTTTTGATGTATATATATATGTTTATCCAGGGGTACGACGGGGCCCTGTCCCGTCATATTTCACTACTAATACTCTTAGACGTCTGTAGACATATGTGTGGGTTGTGTATAAGTTTTGTTCAGCTGTGTCTATGTGATTCGCTATAGATATGTCCGTCTGTAGTGGCTGCCTTGTCTGCTTGCGTATCGTATTGGTATGTAGTGGCAGCCTTGTCGGCTTGCGTATCGTATTGATATGTAGTGGCAGCCTTGTCGGCTTGCGTATCGTATTACGTTCTGATTAATTGTGACTCCTCAGGAGACAGGTTGTCTTGATATATATATGACGTTATGAACCTTTAGAGTTTTTGCAAGTTTCCATATTGTTCCTAGTTCAGTCTGACTATATCTAACAGGTACGTATGCAAGTGTCCAGCTCGGGCACTAGTCTACCCGAATACCATCAGCTCCAACAATATGCCCCAAGAATGCTACTGAAGTCAACCAGAATTCACATTTAGAGAACTTAGAATACAACCCCGTGGGCCATGACTACTGCCCGAGCTGGACACTCGTATACGTACCTGTTAGATATAGTCAGACTGAACTAGGAAAAATATGGAAACTTGCAAAAACTGTAAAGGTTCATAATGTCATCACATATATATCAAGAAAACCTGTCTCCTGAGGAGTCACAACTAATCAAAACGTAATACGATACGCAAGCCGACAAGGCTGCCACTATATACCAATATAATACGCAAGCCGACAAGGCTGCCACTACAGACGAACATATCCACAGCAAATCACGTAGAAACAGCTGAGAAAAACTTATACACAACCCACACATATGTCTACAGACCTCTAAAAGTATCAATAGTGAAATATGACGGGACAGGGCCCCGCCGTACCCCTAAACATAGATATAAGTCTATATCAAGAGATCTGTATCTAAATAGTCTAGGCTCCGGAACAAGGGAGCTCTCCAAAACAGCTGAGCAGAAGTCCTAAGCTGGAGGATCACCAAATTGAGTATCTGTACCTGCGGGCATGAAACGCAGCCCCCCGAAGAAAGGGGGTCAGTACGGAATACGTACTGAGTATATAAAGCATGTAATACAATAAAGAAAATCACAGCTGCATAAACGATTACAGGAGACAAGTATGATAATCAAAGATACCAATGCACCTGTGCCTTAAGATATGAAAATCATGCATGTCTATATCATATACCATATCCGGCCCATTATGGGTCTCGGTGAATAAGTCATCATATACCATCCTCGGCGCCATAATCACATCATCATATCATCATATATATATATATATATATATACCGTACCCGGCCCTCTAGTAAGGGACTCGATGAACAATGCAGTGAAACTGTGCACGAAAACATACTTGGCCCGGGACTCGGTGAAAGATATATTGAGGCATGCACGAGCAGAGTAGTGAGCAACCATATGCAAACTAAGTCATATCTGAGACTCAATAGAATAATAAAAATGAACTATCATTTGAAAATCAAGACAATAGTCATATCAAGTACCCTTCGAATGTCACTATGGATTATATCAAAATAGGACGCCCGAAATCATAGACACGTATCAATAATGAAATAAGTTCTGGGAATCAAGAACATTAGCCATCCTAGTGTCTCTAAGAATAGGAGCGTCTTTGGAGTCATATACACGTCGTCTGTTTGTTTCATAAAGATCATGCCAAAAAGATGGAAGGGTTAGCTTTACATACCTTCGGCGCTTAATCCGTGACTTGATATGTATATGCTGCCCAAAGTATCTCAACCTTTATTAAGATGTTAAGAACTATGGTTAAGCTACAGAAAGGTTCAAAACGTATTCCAACGTTAGTAGCTTATTTCTAGAAAATTGGGCAGCATTTCCCCTATAACGCTCACTTTCCTCACATTTAATCCAACCATACAACAACCAGCATAGCATCAACCAAGGCACGTCTAAGTTATCGCAACAAGAACTAGTTAAAACATGACCCAAGGATACCCCAAACAGTCCACATCATTCCAAATCAGCCCACACATTACAATATTCGATAATCGTCAACATAACGACTACGACATTTTCAAATTACTCCTATTAATCTATAGCCGCCATACTTCATCGAAATGACCTTATAATAGTCCAACAATTACAACAACGCAATGTATAATCCTACTACACTTAGCCCTCTAATTCAACGAGAACAACAACACAACCAGAACCCGATCATTTTCGGCACAATATAACCATAACCTAAAATACCAAATTCCTTTAATTTCATCATATAATCAATGACAACAATAACAACAACACTAGTTAAAACTAATTCACCATTATTAGATTAAAACAGCCCCCATACGGCCCAAACAGAATCTCAACATCAACATACACAATTCTTTGCATCCAATTCCACATCCACCAATTCATACAAAGACCAAATCATCTCTAAAACATGTATGAGAGTATTAGACCTTACCTCAAATTTAATTAGGACAGATCTACAATAACTTGCACCATTTGCATCACTTCATCTTCTTCAACTTAAACTCTAACCTTGCTGCTCCTTTGAATGCTTAGAACACCTTAGGCATTTAATTCTCTTGCTATCAAAATATGAAGCTTGGCCAAGAGCTTGGCAGCCATGGTGGTTCACAATTCCTTCTCCAAATCAAGATGAAAATTAGCAATCTAATGGTGTTGAAAAGGGGCTGGCCGTGAGCTTCAAGAAGCTGCCATGGTCGTGAGCTTCAAGAGTTGCCATGGCAATGAGCTTCCTTCTCTTTCAATGTTGGTCGTGAGCTCTATGAGCTTCTCTCTCTTCAATTCACTTTGGTGGAGATGAAAATGAAATGTGATTAAATGAATTAGTCATAAAATATGTATATATATATGCAAGCTGCCCACTTGACATGTGTCCCACCATGTTGACACATGCCCCACTATGGCATGAACCAATCAGATTTGGCCATGTTGTAGTGGGGTCCATTTGGTACACTTAATTAATCTTAACTAATCACGAATCCCCACTTAACAATCTAATCATGGTTATTTAATCCCTAATCTCAACTAATATTTCCACACTACTTGTAATGAATTAGTAAACCAAGCAACAATAAAATCGAGATTAAAAGTCCTTGTCTCATATCTCAAAAATACTCTTGTCCTTAAACATATGTCGATTAACTTACGAATAATCCAACGTACAAAAATACGGGGTATAACATCCTTCCCCCCTTTGGAACATTCGTCCTCGAATGTTAAACTAGTCCTGCACTCCCAATATTTCCTTAAATGTTCTTTTATTGAATTATGTCCTTCACATGCCTCTTTCGTTGGTCGATTCCCTTCAATTTATTATAACGCATTCCAGATCTCTAAGTAACCATTCCCGTAATATTCCCTCTTGATCTCACCTCTTGAGGTAATACTTCCACATTATTGGCTTTACTCTCCTTTTTATTTCGCAGTTGGTTGACAGTTGTATTGCGAGCTCTTCTGTTGAAATCTTACTCTTCTCTCTGGTACACTTAGTCATAACTCGACTCTTTCTTCTTCTATAGTTAATCCCTTGAGATGTATCGTTCACTTCATGTTACCTCTTACGCGTAGACGTCCCTCGTCGATTTATTAGACTTTGCTATCCCTGGAGTATTTCATGCTCTCAACCTGTAGACCCTTCGCAGACTCTACGAATAAAATGAAATTTTCCAAGGTGTTACATTATTTTACTGCAATAACCTTACATTGCTTTGCCGTTTCAATCCATATTCTGGAATCTTCAGCCTCATGTATCACTTCTCGACTTTCTTTTTAAAAGATTTTAACTGTCACTCTACTTTTTAGCTCTTAATCTCAATCCTTAGAGTTGGCTATCAAGTAGCGCTAGAGTTCCCTCATATAATAACTTCACATAGCTACTTTGTGATCTGACTATCATTAACTGGTATAATTCTGAAGGAATTTTTGATTTGACATATAAATTCACTATCATCCAGTAACCCGCTTGTTCTGATCGTCTCGCTTAAACCATTTCCCTTAATCCAACTTATAACACTTTAGGCATATTATCTCGTGTCGTTCCTTTATCTTTAATTCAAACTCTTCTATGGCCTCTTTACCCAGATTTTGCTCTTAATTCTCCTATCACGCATTAGAATATGCGTAAGTGCTCAAATGAGCCCAAGAGATATCTTAGCGTCGTCTTAGTAGTCTTTATGCTTTACCTTGCCTTATTCTTTCTTATCTTACAATCGGTATCGGGATGAGTCTTCGGCTCAGCATGGTCATGTCCTAATTGTCCTTAGTATTTCTATCTCAATAATCTGACTCAAACCATCTTTACATCTTTCCTTAATGCGCCCGAAATATCGTAACCACATTGTTATTACTGAATCCTTACTCTTCTTATCAAGTACTCACTTGGTTTTATTCTTAGCATACAAATATTCGTAGGTTGCATAACTATTCTTGAGCAACTTATATAAAACATATCCAATCTCAGTCACAGCCTTTCCTTCTCCTGGTTCATTATGCTTTACGTAATTCATCCGTACTAGAACGCGCTCGTAGTCTATCTTGTCATACTCCTTTCCCTTCCTTTATTCACCCCTTTGATTTTCTCATATCCTACTATATGATATTTTCTATCCCTTCTCTTTGCTACTTATAAGTCGCAATATCATTAGCACACAACTCTATTGCCAAATCGTAACCTCTAATCTAGTATAGCATTTCTATCCTTTACAATATCTCTTAAGTTACTCATTACCATTCTCTTGCTAAGCACCCACTTTTAATGTCCTTCAATTCAAGACCTTTACAAATGATTCTCAGCTCTGCCTCAAATGCCACCCTGGCTTCTATCCATTTATTGCTGGCTTTCAGATCTTACTAACTTGTTTTAGCAAGGGGTCTCAATTGAAATTTAAGCATCTATATCAAATATATTGCAGTGTCAATTGTTTCCATCTTACGCCTGCATTTCTCTCACCCGCTTCCCGCCTTTAGGGTGTACTTATATCATTGTCTATGTATATTCTGCTCTATGTCCCCATTTTCAATCTCAAATTCATCTGACTCTTTTCCAATTCACTTGGTATACTGTACCATATCCATGTCCTTTCTTTATAATTTATAAATTTGATTATCCACGTACAAAACCTTAACAAAATCGTGAGGCGACGAGAACCTTCCCATATATAGTATAAAATCTCATCTGACCATCTGTATTCTAGTAATGCATCCCATGTAGCAACTCATCCAAGGCCACATTCCACTTACTCCAACCAGTAATTAATTAGTACTTATTGTTACACTTTGGAAAATTCCCCGTACATGTATAGTGAATAGTGTCACGACTCAACCAGAGGGCCATGACAGGTACCCAGTATTGGCTACCGATCACCCCTTATCATACTATCTATCGTTCAACCTGTACTGTCACGACTCAACCAGATGGACACTTATCATACTTGCGTTTAGCATATTAAGGGCTTTTATAAATGCAAGACAAAACGTTGTCTAAAACTGTTGCGTATAATATCACACACAAGCCGGTCAGGCTGTCGTAGTGTAGGGAAATGCCAAACGTGAACCATACTAACATAACTGGACAACAACCACCCATGACCCACATACATGTCTACAGGCCTCTAAGAGTATCAACAGTGTCATATGGGGGGACAGGGCCCCACCGTACCCTAATTAGACATATATATACATATTCACAACAAAAGGATCTGTACCAAAAGTATAGGCTCTGGAACAAGGGAGCACTTCAAAGTAGCAGAATGGATGTCCTAGGCTGACGGGTCACCGCAACGAGCGTCGATACCTGCGGGCATGAAACGCAGCCCCCGAAAAAAAAGGGGGTCAGTACGGAATATGTACTGAGCATGTAAGGCATGAAATACAATAAAGAGGATCATAACTGAAATAGAGATTTGCCAGAATCAAGTATGACTTTTAAAAACATCAATACACTTGCCTTATGAAATGAAAGTCATGCATATCATCATCATATATCATATATATATATATAACGTGTCCCGGCCCTCTAGTGAGGGACTCGGTCAATAAAGTCATGCATGTCAACATCATATATCATATATATATATATATATATATATAACGTGTCCCGGCCCTCTAGTGAGGGACTCGGTGAATAGAGCCATCATATGCCATCCTGGCCGCCACCCCCGTATCATCATATCATCATGTCATCATATCATCATATACATATACATATAACGTGTACCGGCCCTTTAGTGAGGGACTCGGTGAACAATACAGTGGAGTTCGCACGAGAACGTGTCCTGGCCCGGGACTCAGTGAAGGAAGTAATGACGACATGCACGAGCAGAGTAGTGAGAAACCATATGCATATAAATCAATTTTTAGGACTCAATAGGTAAGTGCACTAATCGACACTTGAAGGATCATAAACACGTTTCGAGTCAATCCGAGTTAGCCTAAGAAAGTTATGGACGTTATTCATTACAGAAACCTCTATGAACGTTTCAGAGAAATCCGAGACCGCCTATGAAAATTAGGGACATTAATCCTTATAGAACCCTTTTTGGAATAGGGACTCTTTATGCTTTGCTAGTTATTCAATCATACAATAGGCTCGACTATACCAAGTATGCTCGTGTCAAGAAGTGAATAAGAATCGTAAACAAGCTCGGAATTAAAAAATAGAGTTACCCCAAGATGCGTGTCATACCTTACTTAGCTCTAGGACATGCCAAAAGAAACAAAGTGTAAGCCATACATACCTTGCCCGCTTCCTAAGCTAATCCTAACTTAAGTCTCGGCTTTCCCAAGATCTACAACAACGTCAGAAGATAGCAAACATTAGCTATAGGTGTTTAGGAATCTGATTCTAAGCTAGCAGTTCACCTACAGAAATTTGGGCAGCATTTCCCCTATAATTTCCACGAACCCCGAGAATTCAACTCGGCCAAATCATCAACAACAATACCAACAACCACATTAACAACTTCAACAATTAATTCAAAATGCATTCTAACGTTAGCAACCCTTTCTACATAATTCGACGGCATTTCATTTACCTTCAAGTTAACCACAACAACCCAACTCACAATCTTCCAAAATCAATAAGAATAATAACAACACATTCGTCGCTTCCCAGTTCATGAATTATACCAACAACCACACGTTAACAACATCATTCATACAAATATAAGAAACCATGCTAACGTCACATTAACTTCTACAACAACCCACAACGATTACAACTTCATTTTAAGCCATCAAACCTTCATTTTCATCATTGAATCCACAACAACAACAACCAAAAATACTAAATAAAATCAATTCATCACATCTTACCAACACAGCCCCAATTCGGCCACAACCTACACACACATATTTCATGAATTTCATCCATTTCTACATACTACAACACTCACAAATCATCCCTAACACATAGAAAAGGAGATTAAATCTTACCTTTATTCTTTAACTTCTCAACTTGGCTAGGGTTTATGAGTTGCACAAATGGATGCTTTGCTTGCTCCAACAACTACTCCACGTTAATAAGGGCCTTCCAATTGGTTGGAATACTAGAAGAAAATTATTTTTTATGATCAACTCCAAGAGCATCAAATTCGGCCAACCATGGCCGAATACTTCTTTTTTGTTTTTCTTTTCCAAGCTTCTTGAATTAAAAAGATGAATAATTGTCTTGCTATGTCATCACTTGTGCATATATATACATAGCTCCTACTAATAAAAAGTGGAAACATGCCCCCACTCATGGCTTAAGTTAATTGGCCAAGCCATGGGTGGGACCCACACGACCATAGGTGGCCTTATCATGAACCCTCTTTTGAATTTCCCTTTTTACCCCTAGCCTTTCTCAATATTTCCATACCACTAATAACCAACTTGTGTATTAAAATAAAATCGGAAGGAAAATAATAGCCTTGCCCTTAACTTATCGCGATTATCTTGAAATATCCGAATGTACAAAATACGGGATATAACATCCTCCCCCCCTTTAGAACATTCGTCCTCGAATGTTGAACTGGTCTTATGGGGTCTTATAACACTTCGGGGAGATCTCTTTTATAGCTATCACATACAGTTCATTCATCAATCAACATATCCGCTTTAGAAATTTAGATTACCTATAGACATAGGAAATAAGTAGGGATACTTCTTCTTCATCTCTTCTTCGGCTTCCCAGGTCATCTTCTCTCTGCTATTGTTTCGCCACAATACCTTAACCGAAGCCACGTCTTTGGTACGTAATCTTCTCACCTGACGATCCAGTATGGCCACAGGTTGTTCTTCGTAAGATAGCTCCTCTGTCACCTGGATATCATCTATGGGAAACACTCTGGAAGGGTCCCCAATGTATTTATGAAGCATGGACACATGGAAGACTGGATGCACTGCGTCTAAATCAGATGGTAACTCTAATTCATAGGCGACCTTGCCAACCTTACGGACAATTTGATAAGGTCCAATATGCCTTGGACTGAGCTTTCCCTTCCCGCTGAATCTCATTACACATTTCATGGGTGATACTTTCAGAAGTACACAATCGCCAACCTGGAACTCTAAGTGTCGACGTCGATTATCGGCATATGATTTCTGTCGACTCTAGGCTGCCAATAACCGTTCCTGAATGATTTTCACTTTATCAACTATCTGCTGAATTATATCTGGGCCGATTAACTTAGTTTCGCCAACATCGAACCAACCGATCGGTGACCTGCACTTCCTGCCATACAGGGCCTCATACAGCGCCATCTGGATGCTAGAATGGTAACTATTATTATAAGCAAACTCAATGAGTGGTAGATGATCATCCCAGCTACCCTTGAAGTCAATAACATAGGCCCGCAGCATATCTTCTAGCGTCTGAATAGTACGCTCGGCCTGTCCATCAGACTGCAAGTGGAATGCGGTACTAAGACTTACCTGGGTCCCCAATCCTTCTTGAAATGATCTCCAGAAGTTAGCTGTAAACTGAGCACCTCTGTCGGATATAATAGTTGTGGGAACTCCGTGAAGTCTTACTATCTCCTTAATATATAACTGTTACACCTCGGAAAATTTTCCGTTGGTACGCAAGTGAATGAACTAGTGATAGGTATGGGTGCATGATGTCCATGAGCAAGAAACGACGTTTGATGACCTTAGGCGAGATTTAAAAGGAATCCGACGTAAGATGAGAAAGTTGGCTAAGATAAGGCAAGGTGAGGTGAGCAATGCATGTGCATGGATGGGGATGATTAAAATGAGAAGTCTAAGAAACATGAAAAGTTGCAGATTTGAAATCTGCCCAGTGGTCGTAAAGTGCAAAATACGTACCGTAAATTGGTATACGGTCCGTAAACTGGCAGTCGTAAATTGCCATGCAAGGTTTCAACTTTCTGCCCAGTTGAGAAATGGTAAAATACGACCAGGAGGACAGACCGTAAACCATGGTCGTATATCACCATGCATGCATCCAAAGTTTTTGGTTTTGGAAATGGTTAAAGACGACCACGAGGGACAGTCCGTAAAGTGGAATACGGACCGTAAACCTCCATGGACGACCACTGTTCACCCAGCACAGATTTTTGCAATTCATTAAATAAGGGAGCCAACACTTATTTTATTTCATTACCACCTTACACCACTTCTCTCTAAAACCTCTCTCTACATTTATTATACAAGTTTTCAAGGATATTTGAGGATCAACAACATAAAACAAGGTGAATCAAGAGTAAGAACATCATCAAAGATTATCCAAGTCAAGAAATCCAAATGGAGAAAAACTAGGGTTTTTGCTCAAAGTGGAGTATTATTAACCAAAGCTTGTTCCTACAACTTCTAAGGTAAGATTCGTGATTTTTACATGATGTTTAAGGTATTGAAGAGTTGAAATACATGGATTGTAGAAAATATGGTCATGTAGGTCATGAATGATGAATAGTGACATTTTGAGGAATAGTTTGAATTGAATCATGGATGTTGTTGTGTTGTGATATGAATGTATTATAAATGGCACTAAGATCATGAACTAGACACTTTAGACGAATGGACGAAGTTGGATGTTATGACCATGAATATTGGTGAATTAGAGGCAAATTAAGGAATCTAGATAATGTGGATAATGTGAATGACTAATGGCCATTGTTATGATATTAATGAAAGTATAGACGCTACCATTGGAAGGAAGCGTGCAAGTGTAGAATAGTCTGACGAAAAGGTATGTAAGGCTAACCCTTCTTTCATAAGGCATGGTTGCTTGGCCAAACTCTTAAATCCTCTATATGAGTATGTTGTATTCAAACGATTGACACTCCGAGCTCATAAGCTCACGATCCTCGATATGTGCTACGATTGTACTACGCACCCCATATGACGAGTAAGCATAAGATATAGATGTAGAGAAAATGATGATGATAGTGATGACGATGATAATAATAATGATACTAAAGGTGCCTACGGGCTATTATACTAACATGTGCCTATGAAGGGTTATAATGACACCCCGAGCTTATAAAGCCGGGTAGGATATATGTATATGAATATTTATAAAGTATGTATACGATTACGAAACGCGCACACACTTCTGCAGATGGTATGGATAACCCTGAAGCCTTGGTAGGGCCAGGTATGAGTAACCTTGGTCCTTGGTTGGCCAAGTATGTATGAAACACCGATCCTATGAGGTCGGGTATGCTATGTAAATGCTATGTATATGAAATGACTATGTATATAATATGAATATGAATGTGATAAGACTATGTATAAGAATACGAATAAGGACATGTATACGAATATGAGCACAAGTATGGTACGAGTACTATTATGGAATACGGATGATGACGTAGGTGTACAAATACGTATGAAAAATGGAAATTCCTACGAAAGGCAGATAAGTTCTATGACGATGATATTATTGTCTCCCCCCCCCCCCCCCCCCCCCCCCCCCCCCCCTCCTATGTTATTTCATATGTTGTTCATGATGCTTATTTATTGATGTTGCTCATGCTTTACATACTCAGTACATTCTTCGTATTGACGTCCTTTTGTTTGTGGACGCTGCGTCATGCCCGCAGGTGCACAGGGAGATAGAATTGATCCATAGCTGCCTATTCGGAGATTACATAGAGAGCTCCATTTCCTTCGGAGCCATATCTTTTGGGTACTCATTCTTTTGTGTATATAATTATGGGCATAGCGGGGTCCTGTCCCGCTAATGTGATATGTTATACTCTTAGAGGCTCGTAGACATGTGTGTGTGTGGGTAGATGTGTTTGGCCTTGTCGGCCTATGTTTTGTATATCATTTTGTCGGCCACGTTGGCCCATGTACATTGTTGTGACATAAACGCCTATGATGATTAAAGATGTTGTCGTCCAATGGGACTAGTATGATTTATGCTTAGAGATGTATGATTAATGATGCTGCTCACCTAGATGCAAGCATAAGGGTAAGCTATGGGGTGCCCGGGTGGGCTAGCACCGGGTGCTCGTCGCTGCCCCTTGGTCGGGTCGTGACAAAAGTGGTATCAGAGCCGATCAGTCCTAGGGTGTGTCTACGAGCCGTGTCTAGTAGAGTCTTGGTTATGGGTGTGTTGTGCGCCTCACTTATAAACCAGAAGCTGTGGACATTTTAGGACTGAATGACCTTCTTTCTTCATAAGAATCGTGCGATAGAGCTATGATGTAAGAAATTCTTGTTCCTTAATCGTGTGTTGTGTATTTCAGAGATGCCTAAAAAGAAAAAGGCTACGGCAGCCCCAAAGGGCAAGACGGTGGCATTAAAGCGGGCTGAAAGAGTACCGCCACCGGTAGTAGAGGAAGGTGAGTCCTAGAGTGCGGCTCGATCTCAATCCTCCCAGACAGTTCCTATTACTGAGGAGCATGAAGGAGCCTCAGCCCCAGCTCCAGTACCTCCAGCTCCTCCACCGAATGCTTTTGGCCATGATGTGAAAGAGGCCATTAATTTGTTGACTCAGTTGGTTGCGGCCCAGGCTCAGAGGCAAAGTTCAGGGCATGGTGATAGGGCTGTTAGTGCAAGGGCCCGTGATTTCATTACTTTGAACCATCCGGAATTCTTTGGGTCAAAACCGAAGGAGAATCCTCATGATTTTATTGATGGTATGCTAAGGACGCTACGATTGATGCATGCTTCAGACACCGAGTCGGTGGAACTAGAGTCATATAGATTGAGAGATGTCTCGATCCAGTGGTATACAGTATGGATGGCTTCACGGGGAGCCAACGCACCTCCCCCGGTATGGCAAGAGTTTGTTGATGCTTTTCTCCGTTATTATATGCCCCCAGAAGTTCGGCGAGCTAGGGACAATAAATTCTTAAATTTGAGGTAAGGCAGTATGAGTGCCCTAGAGTATAGCCTCCGTTTTAACTCCTTGGCCAGGTATGCTTCGGCCATGGTAGCAGATATGGGCGACAGGGTACACCGATTTGTAAAGGGCCTAGGGCCCCATCTTATGGATAAATGCTTGACTGCGTCCCTTCAGGACGGTATGGACATTGCACGCATACAGGCACATGCTCAGAACTTAGAGGAAAGCTTACAGCAGCGGAGAAGTGAACGTGAACAGGATAGGGGACATAGCAAGAGGTCCAGATCTTCGGGCCCAATAAGTGAGTCCAGAGGCGGACACAGGCAACAGTTCCCTAGACATTCAGGCTATTCTATGACCAGTGCACCTCCACAGTTTTCAAGCCAGAGTCTTGCTAGATCTACTCATCCCGGGCCGAGTCAGAGTTATTCGGGGTCCCAGTTTAGAGGTGATTCAGGCCAGTCAAGGCCACCTATACCACAATGTTCCCAGTGTGGGAAGTCGCATTGGGGTCAATGCCGATTGGGTTCAGATGTTTGCTATTCATGTGGTTGACCAGGCCATATTATGCGTGATTGCCCCTCAGTACATGGTAGAGGTAGGACCCAACCATCAGGGTCGGTAGCCGGATCTTCGGCATCTGTACGCCCTACGGGGCCAGGTTCACATGCGCCAGTCGGCCATGGTAGAGTTAGAGGCAGAGCTCTCAGTACTAGTGGTCCTCAGCACCGTATCTATGCTTTGGCTGGACGCCAAGATCTAGAGTCTTCTCCTGACGTGGTCACAGGTATATTATCGGTATTCTCTCATGACGTATATGCTTTGATTGATCCGGGCTCCACGTTATCATATGTTACTTCTTATATTGCAGGTCAATTTATAGCTGAGCCGGAGCCGATCAAACCTTTTGAGGTGTCTACACCCGTGGGTGAATCGGTGATAGCTAGCCGAGTATATAGATATTGTGTAGTTATGATTTGTGACCGTCGTACCATGATTGATTTACATGAGCTAGAAATGGTAGACTTTGATGTTATTATGGGCATGGATTGGTTGGCTTCTTGTTACGCCAATGTTGATTGTAGAATGAAAATGGTTCATTCCAATTTCCGGGAGAACCAGCGTTAGAATGGAAAGGAAATACGGCATCACCAAAAGGTAGATTTATTTCCTATCTAAAGGCAAGGAAAATGATCACAAAAGGGTGCATTTATCATCTAGTACGAGTTCAAGATGTAGAAGCTGAGTCGCCAACTCTTCAGTCAGTTCCCGTAGTGAATGCATTTCCGGATGTATTCCCGGAAGAGCTTCCAAGCCTTCCACCCGAACGGGAGATTAATTTTTCCATTGATGTGTTGCCAGGAACCACACCTATATCTATTCCTCCATATAGAATGGCACCCGCAGAACTGAAGGAGTTGAAGGAGCAATTGAAAGATTTGCTTGACAAAGGCTTCATTAGGCCTAGTTCATCCCCGTGGGGAGCGCCCGTATTGTTTGTCTGAAAGAAAGATGGCTCTTTGAGAATGTGCATCGATTACCGGCAATTGAATAAGGTGATGATTAAGAATAAATATCATCTCCCGAGGATTGACGATTTATTTGATCAATTGCAAGGTGCCAAATGGTTTTCAAAGATAGATTTGAGGTCAGGGTATCACCAAGTAAGAGTTAGGGAGAAAGATATCCCTAAGACAGCCTTCAGAACGAGATATGGTCATTTTGAATTCCGGGTAATGTCATTTGGGCTAACGAACGCGCCAACGGTATTTATGGATTTGATGAATAATGTGTTCAGGCCCTTTCTGGATTTATTTGTGATAGTATTTATCGATGACATCTTGGTGTATTCTAGATCCGAGGCAGAACATGCGGATCATTTGCGTATTGTCCTTGGAGTTCTTCGAACTCGGGAGTTATTCGCGAAATTTTCCAAATGCGAGTTTTGGTTGAACTCAGTGGCATTTTTAGGGCATATTGTTGCAGCTGATGGTATCCGAGTGGATGGTCAAAAGATTGAGGTCGTGAAAACTTGGCCAAGACCCACAACTCCTACAGAGGTTCGTAGCTTTCTGGGCTTAGCAGGTTATTACAGGAGATTCTTTGAAGGTTTTTCCTCTATTTCTGTACCACTCACAAAGTTGACACAGAAATCAGCCAAGTTTCAATGGACAGATGCTTGCGAATGTAGTTTCCAAGAGTTAAAGGGTCGATTGACTTCTGCCCCAGTTCTGACACTTCCAGAGGGATTGGAAGGATACGTTGTTTATTGCGATGCTTCAGGTGTTGGGCTAGGCTGTGTGTTGATGCAACATGGCAAAGTCATTGCGTATGCTTCAAGGCAATTGCGGAAACATGAGCAGAATTATCCTACCCATGACATAGAATTGGCCGCGGTGGTCCATGCATTAAAGATATGGAGACATTACTTATGGTGTCCACGTGGATATTTACACAGATCATAAGAGTCTTCAATACATCTTCAAGCAGAAAGAGTTGAATTTGCGGCAACGACGATGGCTTGAGTTGCTGAAAGACTATGATGTTGAGATCCTATACCACCCCGGAAAGGAAAATGTTGTGGCTGATGCTCTTAGCCATAGGTCGATGGGAAGTCTAAGTGATTTACGACCAGAAAATAAAGAGATGGCCCGTGAGCTTCGACAGTTAGCTAGCCTAGGAGTCCAAGTAGTGGACTCAGGTAGCAGTGGAGCTACTATTCAGAATTCAGCAATTTCATCGCTAGTAGCAGAAGTAAAAGAGCGACAATATGAGGATCCCATGCTAATGCAGTACAGAGATACACTCCCTCAGAAAGAGGAGTCATCGTTTGATATTTCAGGAGACGGAGTTCTCCGATGCCGAGGCAGATTATGTGTCCCTGATGTGGCAGGTCTACGCCACCGGATTTTGAGAGAAGATCATTGTTCCCGTTACTCCATTCACCCCGGAGCAAAGATGTATCATGATCTTAAGTCCATATATTGGTGGAATGGGATGAAGAAAGATATAGCGGAGTTTGTAGCTCAATGTCCAAATTGCCAACAAGTGAAAATCGAGCACCAAAAGCCGGGGGGATTGTTGCAAGCTATAGAAATCCCAACTTGGAAGTGGGAAGTGATTAACATGGACTTCATTTCCGGCTTACCCTGTTCTCGACGCAAGTATGATTCCATATGGGTGATTGTGGATAGACTCACCAAGTCAGCTCATTTCTTACCGGTCAGGACGACCTGTGAGGCAGAAGATTACGCGAAGCTTTATCTTAAAGAGATAGTAAAACTCCATGGCGTCCCGGTATCTATTATCTCCGTCAGAGGGACTCAGTTTACAGCTAAGTTTTGGAGGTCTTTCCAAGAGGGTTTAGGGACCCGAGTTAGCCTTAGCACGACATTTCATCCCCAGACCGATGGACAAGCTGAACGTACTATTCAGACTCTTGAGGATATGTTACGAGCATGTATGATAGATTTTGGAGGGAATTGGGATGATAATTTGCCACTCATTGAATTTGCTTACAATAATAGTTATCATTCCAGCATTCAAATGGCACCATATGAAGCTTTATATGGGCGGAAGTGTAGATCCCCAATTGAGTGATTCGAAACTGGAGAAACTAAATTGATAGGGCCAGACTTGGTCCAGCAAGCTATAGAGAAAGTCAAGCTTATACAAGATCGGTTGTTAGCAGCCCAAAGTCGTCAGAAGTCCTATGCGGATAATCGTCGAAGAGACTTGGAGTTCAAAGTGAAGGATTGGGTATTCTTGAAAGTGTCGCCAATGAAAGGCGTTATGAGATTCGGCAAAAAGGGGAAGCTTAGTCCCCGGTATATTGGACCATATGAGATTGTGCGCAAAATAGGCAAAGTGGCCTATGAGTTAGATCTACCTCCGGAATTGGAGTCAGTCCATCCAGTATTTCATGTCTCGATGCTTCAAAAATGTGTTGGAGATCCCACTAGGATCGTCCCAGTAAATGATGTGCAAGTGACAGAGAAATTGACTTATGAAGAGGTACCCATTGCCATATTAGACAGGCAAGTACGGAGGCTTAGAAACAAAGAGGTGGCCTCAGTTAAGGTTCTATGGAGAAGCAGTAAACGAGAGGAGATGACATGGGAAGCAGAAGAAAGTATGCGATCCAAATACCCACATTTATTTCAGCCCTTGGAAGAAGCCCAAGATGAGACGTCAAGATCATGAGGTATGTATATTTTCCTTTTATGCTTTTGGGTCATGTGTGGCCAAAATTTTACGTTGTTATGTTGTGGCCCTGTGTGGCATCGATATTATGGGTTGTTGTGGTAGGATGGTAGCGCCATATTATAAGGGAAACTCTGGAGAAATTTTTGTACAATTCCCGAGCACTTTAACATTCAGGGACGAATGTTCTTAAGGAGGGAAGAATGTTACACCTCAGAAACTTTTCCGTTGGTACGCAAGTGAATGAACTAGTGATAGGTATGGGTGCATGATGTCCAAGAGCAAGAAATGACGTTTGATGACCTTAGGCGAGATTTCAAAAGAATCCGACGTAAGACGAGAAAGTTGGCTAAGATAAGGCAAGGTGAGGTGAGCAATGCATGTGCATGGATGGGGATGATTAAAATGAGAAGTCTAAGAAACATGAAAAATTGCAGATTTGAAATCTGCCCAGTGGTCGTAAAGTGCAAAATACGGACCGTAAATTGGTATACGGTCCGTAAACTGGCAGTCGTAAATTGCCATGCAAGGTTTCAACTTTCTGCCCAGTTGAGAAATGGTAAAATACGACCAGGAGGACGAACCGTAAAGTGATTTACGACCCGTAAACCATGGTCGTAAATCACCATGCATGCATCCAAAGTTTCTGGTTCTGGAAATGGTTAAAGACGACCACGAGGGACGGTCCGTAAAGTGGAATATGGACCGTAAACCTCCATGGACGACCACTGTTCACCCAGCACAGATTTTTGCAATTCATTAAATAAGGGAACCAACACTTATTTTATTTCATTACAACCTTACACCACTTCTCTCTAAAACCTCTATCTACATTTATTATACAAGTTTTCAAGGATATTTGAGGATCAACAACATAAAACAAGGTGAATCAAGAGTAAGAACATCATCAAAGATCATCGAAGTCAAGAAATCCAAATGGAGAAATACTAGGGTTTTTGCTCAAAGTGGAGTATTATTAACCAAAGATTGTTCCTACAACTTCTAAGGTAAGATTCGTGATTTTTACATGATGTTTAAGGTATTGAAGAGTTGAAATACATGGATTGTAGAAAATATGATCATGTAGGTCATGAATGATGAATAGTGACATTTTGAGGAATAGTTTGAATTGAATCATGGATGTTGTTGTGTTGTGATATGAATGTATTATAAATGGCACTAAGATCATGAACTAGACACTTTAGACGAATGGACGAATTTGGATGTTATGACCATGAATATGGGTGAATTAGAGGAAAATTAAGGAATCTAGATAATGTGGATAATGTGAATTACTAATGGCCATTGTTATGATATTAATGAAGGTATAGACGCTAGCATTGGAAGGAAGCGTGCAAGTGTAGAATAGTCCGACAAAAAGGTATGTAAGGCTAACCCTTCTTTCATAAGGCATGGTTCCTTGGCCAAACTCTTAAATCCTTTATATGAGTATGTTGTATTCAAACGATTGACACTCCGAGCTCATAAGCTCACGATCCTCGATATGTGCTACGATTGTACTACGCACCCCATATGACGAGTAAGCATAAGATATAGATGTAACGAAAATGATGATGATAGTGATGACGATGATAATAATAATGATGCTAAAGGTGCCTATGGGCTATTATACTTACATGTGCCTATGAAGGGCTATAATGACTCCCCGAGCTTATAACGCCGGGTAGGATATATGTATATGAATATGTATAAAGTATGTGTACGATTACGAAATGTGCGCACACCTCTGCAGATGGTACGGATAACCCTGAAGCCTTGGTAGGGCCAGGTATGAGTAACCTTGGTCCTTGGTTGGCCAAGTATGTATGAAACACCGATCCTATGAGGTCGGGTATGCTATGTAAATGCTATGTATATGAAATGACTATGTATATAATATGAATATGAATGTGATAAGACTATGTATAAGAATACGAATAAGGACATGTATACGAATTTGAGCACAAGTATGGTACGAGTACTATTATGGAATACGGATGATGACGTAGGTGTACAAATACGTATGAAAATGGAAAGTCCTACGAAAGGCTGGTAAGTGCTATGACGATGATATTATTGTCTCCCCCCCCCCCCCCTCCTATGCTATTTCATATGTTGTTCATGATGCTTATTTATTGATGTTGCTCATGCTTTACATACTCAGTACATTCTTCGTACTGAAGTCCTTTTGTTTGTGGACGCTGCGTCATGCCCGTAGGTGCACAGGGAGACAGACTTGATCCATAGCTGCCTATTCAGAGATTACATAGAGAGCTCCATTTCCTTCGTAGCCATATCTTTTGGGTACTCATTCTTTTGTGTATATAATTATGGGCATAGCGGGGTCCTGTCCCGCTAATGTGATATGTTATACTCTTAGAGGCTCGTAGACATGTGTGTGTGTGGGTAGATGTGTTTGGCCTTGTCGGTCTATGTTTTGTATATCATTTTGTCGGCCACGTTGGCCCATGTACATTGTTGTGACACAGACGCCTATGATGATTAAATATGTTGTCGTCCAATGGGACTAGTATGATTTATGCTTAGAGATGTATGATTAATGATGCTGCTCACCTAGATGCAAGCATAAGTGTAAGCTATGGGGTGCCCGGGTGGGCTAGCACCGGGTGCTCGTCGCGGCCCCCTGGTCGGGTCGTGACAATAACCTTGCATAGTCTTCAGCTGAGTAGGTAGTCCTGACTGGAAGAAAATGGGCTGATTTTGTCAGCCTATCAACAATAACCCATATGGAGTCATACTTCCGTGGAGTGCGTGGTAAACCTGTGATGAAATCCATGTTAACTGCTTCCCACTTCCAAGTCAGAATCTCCATCTCCTGTAACAACCCACCAGGCTTCTGATGCTCGATCTTAACCTATTGGCAATTTGGGCCCTGAGCAACAAACTCTGCTATGTCCCTTTTCATACCATCCCACCAATATAAGCATCTGAGGTCATGATACATCTTTGTTAATCCCGAATGGACGGAATAACGGGCACAATGTGCTTCTCCCATAACTTATCGCCGCAGCCCCGCAACCTCAAGTACACATATTCTGCCTTTATGTAGTAGCACCCCATCAGGTGTAATCTCGAATGGAGTCTTCTCCTTTCCAAGGGCTGTGTCTCTATACTGTGCCAGAACAGGATCCTCATATTGGCGTCGCTTTACTTCTTCCATGATGGGGGATTCAGCAACTTCTCGGACAGAAACCCCAGTGTCTCCAGAATCAGCTAAACGGACTCCAAGACTATCTTGCTGGTAAATCTCATGAACCATTTCTTTCTTTCCGGGCTGCACGTCCGTCAAGCTGCCCATAGACTTACGGCTAAGTGCATCTACTACTACGTTGGCTTTTCCAGGGTGATATAGAATATCAACATCGTAGTCTTTCAGCAACTCAAGACACCTCCTCTGCTGCAAATTTAGCTCCTTCTGCTTAAAGATATACTGAAGGCTCTTGTGGTCCGTATAAATATCGACATGGACGCCATATAGATAATGTCTCCATATTTTTAAAGCATGAATTACTGCTGCTAGCTCCAGATCACTTGTAGGATAATTTCCTTCATGCTTTTTGAGCTGCCGGGAGGCGTAGGCTATAACCCTACCATGCTACATTAATACACAATCTATCCCAACACCGGAAGCATCACAATAAATGGCATAACCGTCTGGTCCCTCAGGGAGAGTCAGAACTGGAGCTGTAGTCAACTTTTCTTTCAGCAACTGGAAGCTTCGTTCACAAGCATCAGTCCACTAGAACTTAGCTGCCTTCTGAGTCAGCTTCGTTAATGGCGCTGCAATCGAAGCAAACTTCTCCACAAACCTCCTATAATATCCTGCCAATCCCAGAAAACTATGTACCTCAGTAGGTGTCATCGGTCTTGGCCAAGCCTTTATGGCCTCAATTTTCTGTGTATCCACCCGAAGGCCATCTGCTCCAATGATATGCCCCAAAAATGCCACTAAAGTTAACCAGAATTCACATTTAGAGAATTTAGCATATAATTTCTGGTGCCGGAGTACCCCAAGTACCGCCCTCAGATGATCTGCATGCTCTTCTTCTGATCGCGAATAGGCCAGTATATCATCAATAAATACAATTACGAACATATCTAGGAACGACTTGAATACTCGGTTCATCAGGTCCATAAACACTGCTGGGGCGTTGGTCAACCCAAAAGACATCACCCTAAACTCGTAGTGCCCGTATCGGGTCCTGAATGCGGTCTTTGGAATATCTGCCTCGCTTATCCGCACCTGATGGTAGCCTGACCGCAGGTCTATCTTCCAGAAACACTTAGCGCCCTGCAATTGGTCAAATAAATCGTCGATCCTGGGGAGGGGATATTTGTTCTTTATCGTCACTTTGTTACACTGCCTATAATCAATACACATCCGTAGCGACCCATCTTTCTTCCTCACGAACAGTACCGACGCTCCCCAAGGTGATGTACTCGACCTGATGAAGCCGTTCTCTAACAAATCCCTCAGCTGCTCCTTCAATTCTTTCAATTCTGCAGGTGCCATTCTGTAGGGAGGAATAGATATAGGCTGAGTATCTGGCAGCACATCTATCGTGAAATCTTTCTCCCGCTCAGGTGGAAGACCTGGAAGCTCGTCTAGAAATTCATTGACTACCGGGACCGAATGAAGAGTGGGTGCCTCTGCTTTCGTGTCATGCACACGAACCAGATGATAAATATACCCCTTCTTAATCATCTTTCTGGCCTTGAGGTATGAAATAAACTTACCCCTCGGCGATGTTGTACTTCCCGTCCACTCTAAAATGGGTTCTCCTGGAAACTGGAAGCGAACTACTTTCTTCTGACAGTCGACGTTGGCATAACAAGAAGCTAACCAGTCCATACCCATAATAACATCAAATTCAGTCATATCTAGCTCTATCAGATCCGCTTTGGTGCAACAGCCACATATATCTACGGCACAATCTCTATATACTCGCCTTGCTGTAACGGAATCTCCTACCGGTGTAGCTACCTCAAACGGTTCTATCGGTTCGGGTTCTATTCCAATTCTACTAGCAACCAGGGGGGAAATATATGATAAAGTAGAGCCTGGATCTATCAATGCATATATATCTCGAGAGAAGATCAATAATATACTTGTAACCACATTTGGTGACGCCTCCTGGTCCTGTCGGCTGGCCACGGCATATATGCGGTTCGAAGGACCGCTAGAACCGGGAGCTCCGCCTCAGCCTACGCAACCTCTCTAAGGTTTCTAACCACTCCGCATACTCTAATTTCCTTTAGACTTCCCTAACTTCTCATTTGTCTCTAATTTTTATATTTACAGAACCCTTAGTACACTTCCCAGGGGGTCACCCATCCTAAAATTTCCCTCACCCCAGCACGCTTAACCTCGAAATTCTGATGAAATTTGGTGCGTTAATGCTGGTATGATTGCATCCACCTCACCGCATGACCTTCATCACGTAATCTGGAGCAAGTCGGTGTCTTAACAACTTCCAAAATATTCTCGTAACGTGTCTCCCTCCGAACTAGAGAGGGTCTTTTACTCTTCTGACTATACAATTACCGTCTTAGCCTTTTAAATCCTCAATATTCACCTTTCATCTGTATGTATGACTACCTTTCATCCAAGGTTTCCAGATTCCCACTGGTGGCGGAGACACCTTAGTCGCCGTTACTTATAAATACTGGATTATCGGGCTCTTTGGGTTTCAACTCGCCACTATCAAATAATACTCTACAGAAGTTACATATACATAGAAAGTTCCAAAGAGGACTCATATACCTGTAGCTGACTGGTCTCTAGTCTGATCTGGTGGGCTGCCATGTGGAGTGTGCTCCTCATCATCGTCTACCCCCCATCTGCTCGTCTGACTTTCGTCATCGCTCATATCTGAATCTGAGGAGTATAGATAACCGGGCAATTCCTGGTTTACTGACGGCTAGGATAGGGGACTGGAGTAGTCCGTAACACTCACTAGGGAGGCCTGTCTAACGTTGTGCTCCGCCATAGGAGCAGCTGGCATGGCCCCGGAAATCTCTTCCTCCGGTGTCCCAGAGGAATACTCAGATGGATCTGTATCGTAACTGTCCTCTGCGGGGGCCTCCTCCCTAGGAGCCAGAAACTCTGGAGGAATCGTCGCCGAATCCTCTGAAGGATCAGTCTCAATAGAATAGCTAAGGCTCCTCCTACTCGGTCCTGGAGATACTCTAGGGGCCTTCTTAGCACCCCCACTATCTGAAGCTGATCTTTTCATCTCTCGTCAATCTACAATCACCTACAGGAAAAAGAATCAGAAGCGATCTTTCCTAAACACTGGCGCTATCGCACGATCTAAGATCGAAGGAAAGGTAACATCCTAAATGTCCCGTAGCTTCATGTTTATAGATGTGGTGCACCACACACTGATAAACAAGACTCTACTAGACACGGCCTGTAGACATTCCGAGGATGAACCGCTCTGATACCACTTCTGTCACGACCCAACTAGAGGGCCATGACATGTACCCAGTATTGGCTACCGAGCACCCCTTATCATACTATCTATCGTTCAACCTGTACTGTCACGACTCAACCAGATGGACACTTATCATACTTGTGTTTAGCATATTAAGGGCTTTTATAAATGCAAGACAAAACGTTGTCTAAAATTGTTGCGTATGATATCGCACACAAGCCGGTCAGGCTGTCGTAGTGTAGGGAAATGCCAAACGTAAACCATACTAACATAACTGGACAACAACCACCCATGACCCACATACATGTCTACAGGCCTCTAAGAGTATCAACAGTGTCATATGGCGGGACAGGGCCCCACCGTACCCTAATTAGACATATATATACATATTCACAACAGAAGGATCTGTACCAAAAGTATAGGCTCCGGAACAAGGGAGCACTTCAAAGTAGCAGAATGGATGTCCTAGGCTGACGGGTCACCGCAACGAGCGTCGGTACTTGCGGGCATGAAAGGCAGCCCCCGAAGAAAAAGGGGGTCAGTACGGAATATGTACTGAGCATGTAAGGCATGAAATACAATAAAGAGGATCATAACTAAAATAGAGATTTGCCAGAATCAAGTATGACTTTTAAAAACATCAATACACTTGCCTTATGAAATGAAAGTCATGCATATCATCATCATATATCATATATATATATATAACGTGTCCCGGCCCTCTAGTGAGTGACTCGGTGAATAAAGTCATGCATCTCAACATCATAAATCATATATATATATATATATAATGTGTCCCGGCCCTCTAGTGAGGGACTCGGTGAATAGAGCCATCATATACCATCCTGGCCGCCACCCCCGTATCATCATATCATCATATTCATATACATATACATATAACGTGTCCCGTCCTCTAGTGAGGGACTCGGTGAACAATATAGTGGAGTGCGCACGAGAACGTGTCCTGGCCCGGGACTCAGTGAAGGAAGTAATGACGACATGCACGAGCAGAGTAGTGAGAAACCATATGCATATAAATCAATATTGAGGACTCAATAGGTAAGTACACTAATCGACACTTGAAGGATCATAAAAACGTTTCGAGTCAATCCGAGTTAGCCTAAGAAAGTTATGGATGTTATTCATTACAGAAACCTCTATGAACGTTTCAGAGCAATCCGAGACCGCCTATGAAAATTAGGGACATTAATCCTTATAGAACCCTTTTTGGAATAGGGACACTTTATGCTTTGCTCGTTATTCAATCATACAATAGGCTCGACTATACCAAGTATGCTCGTGTCAAGAAGTGAATAAGAATCGTAAACAAGCTCGGAATTAAAGAATAGAGTTACCCCAAGATGCGTGTCATACCTTACTTAGCTCTAGGACATGCCAAAAGAAAGAAAGGGTAAGCCTTACATACCTTGCCCGCTTCCTAAGCTAATCAGAACTTAAGTCTCGGCTTTCCCAAGATCTACAACAACGTCAGAAGATAGCAAACATTAGCTATAGGTGTTTAGGAATCTGATTCTAAGCTAGCAGTTCACCTACAGAAATTTGGGCAGCATTTCCCCTATAATTTCCACCAACCCCGAGAATTCAACTCGGCCAAATCATCAACAACAATACCAACAACCACATTAACAACTTCAACAATTAATTCAAAATGCATTCTAACGTTAGCAACCCTTTCTACATAATTCGATGGCATTTCATTTACCTTCAAGTTAACCACAACAACCCAACGCACAATTTAGCAAACTCAATAAGAACAACAACAACACATTCCTCGCTTCCAAGTTCATGAATTATACCAACAACCACACGTTAACAACATAATTCATACAAATATAAGAAACCATGCTAACGTCACATTAACTTCTACAACAACCCACAACGAGTACAACATCATTTTAAGCCATCAAACCTTCATTTTCATCATGGAATCCACAACAACAACAACCAAAAATACTAAATAAAATCAATTCATCACATCTTACCAACACAGCCCCTATTCGGCCACAACCTACACACACATATTTCATGAATTTCATCCATTTCTACATACTACAACACTCACAAATCATCCCTAACACATAGAAAAGGAGATTAAATCTTACCTTTATCTTTTAACTTCTCAACTTAGCTAGGGTTTATGAGTTGAACAAATGGATGCTTTGCTTGCTCCAACAACTACTCCACGTTAATAAGGGCCTTCCAATTGGTTGGAATACTAGAAGAAAATTATTTTTTTTGATCAACTCCAAGAGCATCAAATTCGGCCAACCATGGCCGAATACTTTTTCTTTTTTTTTTCTTCTCCAAGCTTCTTGAATTAAAAAGATGAATAATTGTCTTGCTATGTCATCACTTGTCCATATATATACATAGCTCCTACTAATAAAAAGTGGACACATGCCCCCACTCATGGCTTGAGTTAATTGGCCAAGCCATGGGTGGGACCCACACGGCCATAAGTGGCCTTATCATGAACCCTCTTTTGAATTTCCCTTTTTACCCCTAGCCTTTCTCAATATTTCCATACCACTAATAACCAACTTGTGTATTAAAATAAAATCGGAAGGAAAATGTCACGACCCAGCCCCGTGGGCCGTGACTGGTGCCCTACTTGGACACCCAGACAGACAGACAAATCAAATTGTCATATTATAGATTATCTCAGATTTCATATTAATCATTTTTTAATCGATTTGAAGTCAAATATTATCTTAAGCGGTCGCGCAAGCAGGGATATCATATCAAAGTCAAAAGGACGGCGGAATACACATCGTCGAATATAAGCACATATACAAATATATGGGCCACCATGGCCGTCATAACAGACAGGACTGCATTAAGACACAAATCATGAACAAAACGAGCACACATAGGACCCTTGACCCACATATATTACTACAGGCCTCTACAAACCAAAACGGAAACATATGACGGGACAGGGCCCCGCCGTACCCCAAATAGTCGAATATACAGAAGCATATGTACAAAGATATATATACCAAAAGATTAGCTCCGGATCAAAGGGAGCAATCCAAGTTGGCAGAATATGTAGCCTACACTGGCGGGTCTCCTGCACGTATGTTTGTACCTGCTGGCATGAAACGCAACCCCCGAAGAAAGGGGGTCAGTACGAAAGATGTACTGAGTATATAAAGCATAGAGTACAGAAATCCAAACCATAGCTGACATAAAAGAATACAGGGAGTAAATACTGAGTCAGTACATCAAATTCCGTGCTGAGAATATATGTATGTATAATGCAAATAAAAATCATGCATAAGGCACAGGAACATGGTCACAACTCCGACGCTGGTGCCACAACACAGCATACTCCAGAAGGTTTCAAATCTCCGTACAACCCCGAACATAACATATCATCACGACATATCATATCATCAAACCATATCATAAGCCATATCACAGCATAACTCCATAAACGGTACCCGGCCCTCTGGCGAGGTCTCGGGAACCGTAACACATCATACTGCCGAATTTGTCATAATACGAACGATCACAAAACCGGCCCGGGAACCGGCGAACGATATCATAGTAGTAGGCACGAGCAGAGTAGTGCGGAAACCATAAGCATATACACAATTAAATTCCAAGGCTCGACAAATAAATACATATATATCTATGTATTGATATCAGAAAGCCCAAAGTATGTGTCGGGTCTGTCAGAATTAATATACAAAAGAGGCGAGCCTTTTAAATTTACAAACTTTCAAAAAATACCTCATAGGTCATTTCCTGAAAATGTAGTGTTATTCATATTAGGGAGCTTTCAAATAACTTATGGAGCAAACCAAATGGAGCCTTAACTTCATAGGCAAAAGTTCCCTTTTTGATGTCATACAGAAATAGGTTAAACAAGACGGACAAAGAAAGTCTCGGTACTAGTGGGCCCACCTCGGGTAAAGTCGAGGCGGCGTACGAAATTTACAAACATTAGACCTTATGGAGTCATCCATGAAAGCTTAGGGGTGATTCGGTCATGTTTATGAAAGTTACGAACGTTTGAACATTCTTTCCAACAAAATGTCAAAGTTCTAATTCAATTATACTGAAAGGAATAGTGCTAAAATTAAACTCGGATTTCTATGAACAGGATATTCCCCGAAGCTCAAATTCAAACCTATTACACCTAGGACATGCCAAAAGAAGGAAATGTGGGGCTTTACATACCTTATTCGCGTCCTACGCTCATCCGAGCTCAACTCCCGTTTCCACCAAAATCTACAATTGGCCATAGTTGCCAAATATGAGTTATGCGCTTTCAGAATTTCAATCTAAAATTCATATTTGTCTACCGAAATTTCGGCAGCATTTCCCCTCTAAATTCAACATCCCCGAGAATTTACTCGGTCATAATATCAACAACAACACCCACAATAATGCCAACAACATCAAGAATCACAACAAGACACACTCTAACATGATTATTCTTACTTTCTACATAATGTAACATTTCCGTTCCAACTTCACATTATCAAACTATTATCAACATTTTCCATATTCATTGACTAACTCAAGATTATTTAAACATAACTCAATAGAGTATCAAGCAATACTCAAGGATTCAAACAATCTCGACAATTCCATATTCTATCCAAAACTTCTACAAATGCGACAAAACAACAAAATCGCATTGTTTTCTTCCAAATTCATTAACAACAACCATAATCCACATTTTAGATTTCTATTTCCGTAGTTACATAAAAACTATATTAGAAGGACATAATTTCCCATAACAACATACAACCATTTTCAATGCCGACTCGATTCATTAAACCCTTATTTACGTTACAAATGCCACAACGACTCAACTAACGAGCTAAATAGAATTTAATCCATCTCTTTCCATCATCACCATGGCACACGGCCATGCACCTACTCACACACATACACGGCTATGCACACACACCAAAATTCGATTATTCTCATCCAATTCCAATCATTATAACATATACACTTATTCCATAACACAAAAGAATGAAATTCTTACCTTTTTCTTCAAATTTCAACTTGCCGCAAACGTAGTTCTTTCGCTTAACTAATTGTATCACGTCGAAGAGCGTCTTGCACTTATCAAGAATCCAAGAAGAAAGAGATTTTTAGAATCAAAGTTGATGGAATAGATTTTTTTTTTTTTTTGTCTTGAGGTTCGGCCGAATGGCCTTCAACTCTCACTCTCTCTTTTGTTTGATTTTTCTTGAAGCTTCTTGATAAAATGATGAAGTCCCTTTTATTTATTTAGTCTTTAATTAAATAAAAGTATGGGCTTGGGCTATTATTCTTGGACCATGGCCGGCCAAGCCCCTAAAATGGGCCTTAATCCTCTTATTCTTTTTCTAAGCCCAATAATGATGGACCTTATATTATAATTCACGAGGCCAATTTCCGAAATTTCAATTTTCTCCCTTAGCCTTCCCCGATGTTTCCGCGTCAATATTTTTCATGAACAACATATACATATCAACTAAATCACAATATTGCCTTATTTCATACAAGTCACAATTATTTCAAAATTTCCGAATGTGCAAAAATACGGGGCATAACATCCATCCCCCCCTTTAGAACATTCGTCCTCGAATGTTAGATTAGCCTTATAAGGTCTTATGGGCATAGTGGGGGAGTTTCTTTTTATGGGTAGCACATATAAATCATTTACCAATCAATATAACAAATTCAAAAACTTAAATTACCTGTAGGTATAGGGAACAAGTGAGGATACTTCTTTTTCATCTCATCCTCTGCCTCCCAAGTCATTTCTTCCCGGTTGTTGTTCCGCCACAAGACTTTAACAGAAGGCACATCCTTGGTGCGCAGCCTCCTCACCTGACGATCCAGAACAGCTACAGGTTGTTCTTCATAAGACAAGTCCTCCGTTACCTGAATATCGTCTACTGGAAATATTCTGGAAGGATCACCAACACATTTACGAAGCATGGATACATGAAATACCGGGTGCACTGCCTCCAAATCGGATGGTAAGTCTAGCTCATAGGCGACCTCGCCTATCTTTCGAATAATCTGATATGGCCCGATGTACCGCGGGCTAAGCTTACCCTTTTTACCGAATCTCATTACACCCTTCATAGGTGATACCTTCAGAAATACCCAGTCGCCAATCTGGAACTCCAATGGTCGACGTCGTGTATCAGCATAAGATTTCTGTCGACTCTGGGCCTCTAATAGTCGTTCTCGAATCAGTTTCACTTGGTTAACTGCTTGCTGAATCACATCTGGACCAATTAATTTAGTTTCACCCACGTCGAACCAACCGATAGGAGATCTGCATTTTCTACCATATAGGGCTTCGTACGGCGCCATCTGTATGCTGGAATGATAACTATTATTATAAGCAAATTCAACAAGCGGCAAATGATCGTCCTAGCTACCTCTGAAATCAATAGTACAGGCCCGCAACATATCTTCCAATGTCTAAATAGTGCGCTCGGCCTGTCCGTCGGACTGAGGATGAAATGCTGTACTAAGACTCACCTGAGTCCCCAATCCTTCCTGGAATGATCTCCAGAAATTAGCTGTGAACTGGGCACCTCTGTCAGTAATAATAGATACAGGAACCCTGTGAAGTCTTACTATTTCTTTAAGATATAATCTGGCATAATCCTCAGCCGAATAAGTGGTCCTGACCGGAAGAAAATGGGCTGATTTCGTTAATCTGTCAACAATAATCCAAATAGAATCATACCTGCGTGGAGTGCGCGGCAAACCCACAATGAAATCCATGTTAATCATTTCCCATTTCCAAGCTGGAATTTCCATTTCCTGTAATAACCCACCGGGCTTCTGATGTTCGATCTTGACTTGCTGACAATTTGGGCACTGGCCAACGAACTCTGCGACATCTCTCTTCTTACCGTCCCACTAGTATAAAAATTTGAGATCATGATACATCTTTGTGGAACCAGGATGATCAGAATACCGAGCATTATGCGCTTCACCCATAATTTGCCGCCGCAACCCTGCAATGTCAGGTACACATAATCTGCCTCCATATAACAATACCCCTTCAGGCGAAATTTCGAATGGAGTCTTTTCTTTATTAAGGGCCACATTTTTGTACTGTGTCAAAACAGGATCTTCGAACTGACGCTGCTTTACCTCTTCTATAATGGATGACTCAGCAATCTCTCGAACAGAAACCCCAGCATCTCCAGAATCTGGCAAACAAATTCCAAGGCTGGCTAACTGATGAATTTCACGAACCAATTCTTTCTTATCAGGCTGCACATCAGTCAAACTACCCATGGACTTGCGGCTCAGTGTGTCGGCTACCACATTAGCTTTCCCAGGATGATACAAAATATCAACGTCATAATCTTTTAATAGTTCAAGCCATCTCCTCTACCGCAAATTCAGTTCCTTTTGTTTAAAAATATACTGGAGACTCTTATGGTCCGTATAAATATCAACGTGGACCCCATATTGTTATGTCCCGTATTTTTGTATAACGGGAAATCAAGAAATAAATAAGACTTGTGTGTGTGGAGGACATATTTTGATTTTGGTGAGTATGACTATGTTGGTTATGGAGTTATTAATGTTAAGACGTCGGGGAAGGCCGAGGGTAAATTTGGAACTTCGGAAATTAGTTTCGGGAATTACAAAACGGGACATTTTATGAATTGGGCTAAGAAAATGGAATACAAAAATTGAGGCCCAAAGGAAGTGAATTGGCCGGCCCAAGGGAGCAAGTCCAAGTCCATTTATTAAGGTCATGTGCTATGCACATGACCTAGGAGTGGATATATATGACATATGTTAGCTTTATCAAGATCAAACAAAAAAAAATCTCAAGAACACCATTGAAGGTGCTCTCGGCCGAAAAAGAAAGAGAAAGAAAAAAAAAAATTCGTGGCTTGTTTCTAATCCAATCACCTAGTCTCTTTTGGAATGATTGATGAGTTCTAGGTGCTCTTCGTGGTGGTACAATTAGTTCGACGAAAGGACGACGTTTGCGGCGAATCGGAATCTTAAGATTAAGGTAAGAAATCTATGTTTTGTGTTATGAAATGGATTTACATGTGATAGTGATTGATGTTGCATGAGGATTGTGGGATGGTGTTGTGTTTGTGCATGGTGTGTGTGTATATAAAAGGGTGTGTTTGGCCGTGAGTCCCATGTAGTGCAAGGCATAAGAATTTTATCTTATTTAGCTTGAATGATGTGTTGTTGTGGTCATTATGTTGTAAAGGATTGATTAAGGAATTGAGTTGGTGTTAGAAAATAATTTCGGACGTTATCGGAAAGTGTATACTTTTGGTATATTTGTGTATATCATAGTATATATATGACACTAAAGACCTTAAATAAGATTTATGGTTGATGATAACGAATTTGGAATGAAACGACGCAAGTTAGAACGTTCGTCGTAACTTTTGGTGTTTTGAATGAAAATTGGAAAGTAGTGAATTTTGGGGATGTTTGTATGTGATTTGGAACTTGTATGTAGTGTGTTTGAATAATTGGGAATGAGTGAATGAATGGACTAATGTGGAAATAGATTTGGAATTTTGAAGTTGAATCAAGAATTTGCCAACTTAAGTATTAAAGTGAAATTTTGAAGTTAATGTAGTATGATTGTGGTTTGTATGGTTTAATGATGTTTGGGCTGTTGTTGTTGTTGTATTTTGAGCCGAGCTAAGTCTCGGGGGTGTTAGATTTATAGGGGATGTGCTGCCGAAATTTCGGTAGCCAAATATAGCCCAAAGACTAAAATGTTAATTCTCATGAATAGTAACTGGTAAAAGTGACCATTTGCAGTTTCTGGACGAAACGGGAATTGCGATTTGAGGAGCGTAAGGCGCCAACCAGGTATGTAAAGCCTACCTATCATTCTTTTGGCATGTCCTAGACATACTAGGTTAAGATCGGCCCCTCGGGAATAACCCTGCTCTTGGGAATCGAAGTCCAAGTTCGAGCACTATTCATTCAGCGCGATTGAACCCTTTTTGTCGCATTTAGTTAAAAGAATGTTCGTACCTCCATAACTTGTGCTGTTGTGTCCGAAACTCTTCGAAACTTTTGTAGATGGCTCTATGGAGCCGAAAGTCTGTGATTTGTGTCCGCCACCTCAATTTGACTCGAGGTGGGCCCGCGAGCCCCGAGGCTCCCCTTATTCGGTTTGTTTGATTCGTTTGTGTCCGTTATGATCCGCAACCGTCTGTTTATGACCCAAGGATGTGTTTGAAACTTCCTATGCCATTAATGTACGTTCTGTACTTTGAATGAGGTGAGATTTTCGGAAAACGACTTATGAACAGTTTTTCCTGCGAATTTGGCAGTTGGGAACTTCGTAACTTTTATACGCATACTTTGATCAGTCTGATTCCTACTCCGAGCCTTCGGGCGTCAGTATATACCTCTGCGTAAACTATATGTTGAGTCCGACAAATTATTTTTGATATGCATATGGTTTCTGCACTACTCTGTTCGTGCTGTCTGCTATGACTTCGTTCGTCGGTACCCGGGCCGACTTTGTGATCGTGCGCGCTATAATATATTCGGGAGTTATGATGTGTTACGGTTTCCGAGGCCTCGCCATAGGGCCGGTTACCGTTTATGGAGTTATGATGTGATATGGCGTTTGATATGTTCTGATGATATGATGTGTGTGTGATACGATGTGTCTGGAGATTGTACGGAGATTTGAAACCTTCTGGAGTTATGATGTGTTGTGGCACCAGCGTCGGGGGGTGACCACGTTCCTAAACCCTATACATGATTTGATTTGCATTTGTACGTTCGCCTCCCGCACAGGTGTGCTTTGTTGCGATGTTGGTGTGTTTGTTCTTTCTGACTCTAGCTGTGTTTGTGATTTCTGTACCTTCTGCTTTACATACTCAGTACTTCTCCCGTACTGACCCCCGTTTCTTCGGGGGCTGTGTTTCATGCCCGCAGGTACTGAAGCTCGTTTGGGTGGTCCTCCAGTTTAGGATACTCATTCTGCTGTGTTGGAGAGCTCCCTTTTGATCCGGAGCCTACTTTTGGTACATATCTTTTGTTGTGTCTGTGTTCTGTATATTTGGATGAGTGGGTACGGCGGGGCCCTGTCCCGTCCTAGGTTCTTATGTTCTGTTTTATTTAGAGGCCTGTAGTCAGATTTGTGGGTCGTGGGTCCGGTGTGTTTGCATGTGAGTCTGTTTTGCGATCTTAAGCGGCCCGTACGCTACTATGGCCAAGTCGGCCTCTGAGTTTGTATGTGTGTGTATGCACTTGGGGGCGATGTACATTCCGCTACCCCTCTGATGTGTGTGTGTGAAATTTGGCGATGTATATTCCGCCTCCTTTCTGATTTGTGATTTGTCTGATCTGTACGGGCGACTGCTTAGGATAAGTGTTCGGTAGATATCTGATTACGATGTTGAGTTCGAATAACGTACGTTGAGTTTGGACGAGGCTGATTACGATGGTTTGGGTGTGAGTTCGTTTGGGGTGTCCCAGAAGGGCACCAGTCGCGGCCCACGGGGCTGGGTCGTGACACATATAAATAATGCCGCCATATCTTCAAAGCATGAATTACCGTGGCCAATTCCAGATCATGAGTGGGATAATTTCTTTCATGCGGTCTGAGCTGCCGGGAAGCATAGGCTATGACTCGACCGTGCTGCATTAACACACAACCTATCCCAATACCAGAAGCATCACAATAAACAACGTACCCGTCTGACCCCTCTGGAAGAGCTAAAACTGGAGCCGTAATTAATTTTTCCTTTAGCATCTGGAAGTTGCGCTCACAGGCATCAGTCCATTGAAAATTTGTTGCTTTCTGAGTGAGCTTTGTTAATGGTGTCGCGATAGAAGCAAAATTCTCCACAAACCTTTTGTAATAACCGGCCAACCCCAGAAAACTACGTACCTCTGTCGGTGTAGTAGGCCTGGGCCAATTCTGTACAGCTTCAATCTTCTGTGTTTCGACCCGAATACCATCTGCTCCGACGATATGCCCCAAGAATGCCACAGAAGTTAACCAGAATTCACATTTGGAGAATTTAGCATATAATTTTTGTTGCCGAAGGGTGCCAAGTACTGTTCTCAGATGATCTGAATGCTCCTCTGATGATCGTGAATAAACCAAAATATCATCGATAAATACAATCACGAACATATCAAGGAACGGTCGGAATACCCGATTCATCAAATCCATGAATACCGCTGGAGCATTAGTCAGCCCAAAAGACATCACTCTGAATTCATAATGCCCGTACCGGGTCCTGAAAGCAGTCTTCGGAATATCTGCCTCTCGTACCCGTACCTGATGGTAGCCCGAACGCAAATCTATCTTCGAAAAATATTTAGCACCCTGCAACTAATCAAATAAATCATCAATCCGGGGGAGGGGATATTTATTCTTTATAGTTACCTTATTTAATTGCCGATAATCAATACACATTCGCAGTGACCCGTCTTTCTTTCTGACAAATAATACCGGCGCTCCCCAGGGCGATGTACTGGGTTTGATGAAGCCTTTGTCTAATAGATCTTTCAGCTGTTCGTTTAATTCTTTTAGTTCTGCCGGTGCCATCCTGTAGGGAGGAATAGATATGGGCTGTGTATTTGGCAACAAATCTATAGTGAAGTCTTTCTCCCGTTCAGGCGGAAGGCCTGGAAGCTCATCTGGGAATACATCTGAGAATTCATTAACAACCGGAACTGACTGAAGAGTAGGTGTCTCGGCCTTAGTATCGTGCACACGGACCAAATGATAAATATAACCTTTCTGAATCATCTTTCTGGCCTTAAGGTACGAAATAAACTTACCCCTCGGCGATGTTGTACTCCCGGACCACTCTATAACTGGTTCCCCTGGGAACTGGAAACGAACTACCTTTTTCTGGCAGTCAACATTAGCATAGCAGGAAGCTAACCAGTCCATGCCCATAATAACATCAAATTCCAGCATATCTAATTCTATCAAATCAGCTTTAGTACAACGGTCATATATAATCACGGAACAATCTTTATATACCTGCCTCGCTATAATAAAATCCCCGACCGGTGTAGCTACTTCAAATGGCTCTATAGGTTCAGGTGTTATCCCAATTTTACTAGCAACGAGCGGGGAGATATATGATAAAGTAGAACCAGGATCAATCAATGCATATACAAATCGGGAGAAAACTAGTAATGTACCTGTGACAACATTTGGCGAAGCCTCCTGGTCTTGGCGGCTAGCCAATGCATATATGCGGTTCGAAGGACCGCTAGAATCTGAAACACCGCCACGACCTCGACCGCGGCCCGCCGGTGCCGATAAACCCAGCCCTACAGGGCGCATAGCTGAGGGAGTAGAGGATGAACCAACGGCTGATCCCGTCGGCTGAACTGTACTACCAGAACCACTCGCCATCAGACAATCTCGCATAACATGGCCCTGACGGCCGCAGGAAAAACAAGCCCCTGTAGCTCGGTAGCACTCCCCTGGGTGCGATTTCCCACAATAAGAACAACGGGGCCTGGGTGGTCTGGACTGGCTGGAACCCTTGGTCATCTGCGAACCTGATGCTCTGGAACTCTGGCCGGCCCCAGATGGTCCTGCACTATCAAATCGTCTACCGGCGGACTCTGTACCCCGGCCTGACGGAGAAGGATATCTGCCCGACTGCTGTGACTGAGGCTGTCCGCCTCGGAAATCTCCAGAATACCCTGCTGATCTAGCCCGCTTGGGCGGCCTCCTATCCCGATCTCTGCCCGACCGGTCCTCTCTGTGCCGGTCCTTCATACCCTGGGCATAAGCCTGTAATCGGGCGATGTCCATATCAGTCTTCGATGCCATCGCCATACAGCTGTCAACTAAGTAACGGTCCAGCCCTATCACGTACCGGTGCATCCGGTCAGCCATATCCGCTACTATAGCAGGTGCATATCGAGCCAAGGAATCAAACTCCAAATTATACTCACGAACACTCCGACCTCTCTGCCGCAGCTGCAAAAATCTGTCAACCCTCGCCCTCCGCAACTCCGGGGGCAAAAAGTGGCGGAGAAAAGCGGCCACAAACTCGTCCCATGTAGCTAGGGGAGCACCCTCACCTCTGGACAGCTGCCATGACTCATACCAATTAGCCACAACATCTCGTAATCTGTACGAGGCTAACTCAACGGACACGGTCTCTGAAGCCCTGACCAGTCCCAATGAGTGCCTCATCCTCCGAATGAAGTCGTGGGGGTCCTCCTCGGGCTTAGACCCGAAAAACTCTGGGGGACTACATGTTAGAAAATCACAAACCCTCAGGCTATCACGCCTTTCATCATAATCATCACCTCTCAGCCCGCGTCTGCGAGCCTTTCCCACCACCAAAGTCGTCAACAACTGTACGGCCTCCCTCAACGTCCTATCCTCTACCCCTAGCTGAGGAATTGGAGGCTCGGGTGCTGGAGCGTCTGGAGCTAATGATGGACCTGCTCCAGGCTCCTCCGGTGGTGTAGCAGAACCCTCCGACTGTGGCACAACATCGGGCAAATCCTGAGCACGAGCCTGGGTAACTCTCTGCACCTGACTAGTCTCTCCTAATACTGCCTTGCCCTTCTGGGCAGCCATCGCCTTCTTCAAAGGCATCACTGAAAAACACAACAGCCAATCAGAAAAGAGTCATCCAAATAGCACAGCTCTATCGCACGATCTAAGATTCAAAGAAAGGTAACACCCTAAATGTCCTGTAGACTCTTGTTTATAGATGTGGTGCACGACACACCGATAAACAAGACTCTACGAGACACGGCCTGTAGACATTCCAAGGACAAACCGCTCTGATACCACTTTTGTCACGACCCAGCCCCGTGGGCCGTGACTGGTGCCCTACTTGGACACCCAGACAGACAAACAAATCAAATTGTCATATTATAGATTATCTCAGATTTCATATTAATCATTTTTGAATCGATTTGAAGTCAAATATTATCTTAAGCGGTCACACAAGCAGGGATATCATATCAAAGTCAAAGGGGCGGCGGAATATACATCGCCGAATATAAGCATATATACAAATATATGGGCCACCATGGCCGTCATAACAGACAGGACCGCATTAAGACACAAATCATGAACAAAACGAGCACACATAGGACCCTCGACCCACATATATGACTATAGGCCTCTACAAACCAAAACGGAAACATATGACGGGACAGGGCCCCGCCGTACCCCAAATAGTCGAATATACAAAAGCATATATACAAAGATATATATACCAAAAGATGAGCTCCGGATCAAAGGGAGCAATCCAAGTTGGCAGAATATGTAGCCTACACTGGCGGGTCTCCTACACGTATGTCTGTACCTGCAGGCATGAAACGCAGCCCCCGAAGAAAGGGGGTCAGTACGAAAGATGTACTGAGTATATAAAGCATAGAGTACAGAAATCCAAACCATAGCTGACATAAAAGAATACAGGGAGTAAATACCGAGTCAGTACATCAAATTCAGTGCTGAGAATATATGTATGTATAATGCAAATAAAAATCATGCATAAGGCTCAGGAACGTGGTCACCACTCTGACGCTGGTGCCACAACACAGCATACTCCAGAAGGTTTCAAATCTCCGTACAACCCCGAACATAACATATCATCAAAGCATATCATAAGCCATATCACAGCATAACTCCATAAATGGTACCCGGCCCTATGGCGAGGTCTCGGGAACCGTAACACATCATACTGCCGAATTTGTCATAATACGCACAATCACAAAACCGGCCTGGGAACCATCGAACGATATCATAGTAGTAGGCACGAGCAGAGTAGTGGGGAAACCATAAGCATATACATAATTAAATTCCAAGGCTCGACAAATAAATACATATATATCTATGTATTGATATCAGAAAGCCCAAAGTATGTGTCGGGTCTGTCAGAATTAATATACAAAAGAGGCGAGCTTTTTAAATTTACAAACTTTCGAAAAATGCCTCATAGGTCATTTCCTGAAAATGTAGTGTTATTCATATTAGGGAGCTTTCAAATAACTTATGGAGCAAACCAAATGGAGCCTTAACTTCATAGGCAAAAGTTCCCTTTTTGATGTCATACAGAAATAGGTTAAACAAGACGGACAAAGAAAGTCTCGGTACTAGTGGGCCCACCTCGGGTAAAGTCGAGGCGGCGTACGAAATTTACAAACATTAGACCTTATGGAGTCATCCATGAAAGCTTAGGGGTGATTCGGTCATGTTTATGAAAGTTACGAACGTTTGAACATTCTTTCCAACAAAATGTCAAAGTTCTAATTCAATTATACTGAATGGAATAGTGCTAAAATTAAACTCGGATTTCTATGAACAGAATATTCCCCGAAGCTCAAATTCAAACCTAGTACACCTAGGACATGCCAAAAGAAGGAAAGATGGGGCTTTACATACCTTATTCGCGTCCTACGCTCGTCCGAACTCAACTCCCGTTTCCACCAAAATCTACAATTGGCCATAGTTGCCAAATATGAGTTATGCGCTTTTAGAATTTCAATCTAAAATTCATATTTGTCTACCGAAATTTCGGCAGCATTTCCCCTATAAATTCAACATCCCCGAGAATTTACTCAGTCATAATATCAACAACAACACCCATAGTAATGCCAACAACATCAAGAATCACAACAAGACACACTCTAACATGATTATTCTTACTTTCTACATAATGTAACATTTCCGTTCCAACTTCACATTATCAAACTATTATCAACATTTTCCATATTCATTGACTAACTCAAGATTATTTAAACATAACTCAATAGAGTTTCAAGCAATACTCAAGGATTCAAACAATCTCGACAATTCCATATTCTATCCAAAACTTCTACAAATGCGACAAAACAACAAAATCGCATTGTTTTCTTCCAAATTCATTAACAACAACCATAATCCACATTTTAGATTTCTATTTCCATAGTTACATAAAAACTATATTAGAAGGACATAATTTCCCATAACAACATACAACCATTTTCAATGCCGACTCGATTCATTAAACCCTTATTTACGTTACAAATGCCACAACGACGCAACTAACGAGCTAAATAGAATTTAATCCATCTCTTTCCATCATCACCATGGCACACGGCCATGCACCTACTCACACACATACACGGCTATGCACACACCACAATTCCATAATTCTCATCCAATTCCAATCATTATAACATATACACTTATTCCATAACACAAAAGAATGAAATTCTTACCTTTTTCTTCAAATTTCAACTTGCCGCAAACGTAGTTCTTTCGCTTAACTAATTGCATCACGTCGAAGAGCGTCTTGCACTTATCAAGAATCCAAGAAGAAAGAGATTTTTAGAATCAACGTTGATGGAATAGATTTTTTTTTTTTGTGTTCAGGTTCGGCCGAATGGCCTTCAACTCTCACTCTCTCTTTTGTTTGATTTTTCTTAAAGCTTCTTGATAAAATGATGAAGGCCCCTTTTATTTATTTAGTCTTTAATTAAATAAAAGTATGGGCTTGTGCTATTATTCTTGGACCATGGCCGGCCAAGCCCCTAAAATGGGCCTTAATCCTCTTATTCTTTTTCTAAGCCCAATAATGATGGATCATATTTTATAATTCACGAGACCAATTTCCGAAATTCCTATTTTTGCCCTTAGCCTTCCCCGATATTTCCGCGTCAATATTTTTCATGAACAACATATACATATCAACTAAATCAAAATATTGCCTTATTTCATACAAGTCACAATTATTTTAAAATTTTCGAATGTGCAAAAATACGGGGCATAACAGAAAATAATAGCCTTGCCTTTAACTTAACGCGATTATCTTGAAAAATCAGAATGTACAAAATACGGGATATAACAAATAGGTTGACGAAGGTCATAATGTATGCGATGTTCGAGAAGTAAGAAATAGTAATTGATGATCCTAAACGAGATTTCAAAACCATCCGAGATAAGGAAAGGAAGTTGTTAAGAAAAGCGAGTCGTATGTTGTATATCGAATGAGAATAACGAGTAACGATTTGATGATGGCATAATGAGGCCTTGGAGATAAGTAATAACTTCCTTTAGATTGGTATTGAAGTGTTAAATAAGTGTTAGGAAGGTTCCACAAGGATCGGAGATCAAACGAGTCGACGAGAACGAAAACGGAACCACTGGCCATTATACGGTCCAACCTACGGACCGTATAATTTGTACCAGACGTATATGGGATCGTATAATTGGCCAAAGAGAGGACCAGCCACCGGACCAAATATACGGCCACACTTCAACCACAAGAATACCAAGGAAATCAATTATCATTAACACCAAATCCATGAAACCAAGTGTATGAAACCTTAGTGGAAGTCATCTTCTCCATGAAATCTCAAAGGGATTGAAATAGGGTTTTGACATCAAAGAGTATTGTTGCTAAAGACTTTTTCCACCATCATTTAAGGTATGTTTCATGACCTTATCATGTTGTTTAAAGTATTGAAAGGCTTAGATACTTGAATTGTAGAATGACATAGAAAATGGACCATTACTGAAGGAATAGTGTCACAATTGAATGATAGTTGAATGGAATCATGAACGTTGATATGTTGTGATTATGAATACGTTATAAATGACGTATAGACCATGGAATAGGTGTGAAGTATGCGAAATTATGATGATGAGCTAAAACCACTAAATGTGGAAAAATTGGAGAAAAATGATGGATTTCGCCAAGTGTAGATAAATGATGAACGTTGATACGATATTGTGAGTGTTGTTGTAAATGTTTGGGAGTTGAAATAGAACATGAGAAAAGTAGTAGAAACAAAGGAAATGCTGCCCAATTTTCTCTAGAAATAACGATGCGTTCTTATGGTCGATTGACTAACTATAATGCGCATTTTCTCATGAAGGTAGCAACGTGATATTGAAGGAGAACAAGTGAACGATAGTTTAACTAAGCGACGAAGGTATGTGAGTCTAGACCTTTTCTTTCTATGGCATGAATCTCATGATATGATTCTTCTTCCTTTCCATGATTCTCCTATATTCCGGAAGGCCAAGAGCCTAAGATCATGAATAGCTACATGAGTCAAGAGATATGATATGACGTTCTTATAAAGTAAATGATGTTGTTCCTTGTGTACACTCACCTTATGTACAAATCCCTTCAAGGTGAGGCGGAATGTTCATAAATTGTCACGACCCAACCTAGGGCCATGACGAGTGACCGAGCTTAGCCTGTTCGATAACCCAACTTATGTTACCTGTTCTCAAATATGGCATTCAATTTTTTTTTTGTTTTTAACTAAGTCTAAAAGCCGTAAATAAAATACCGAAATCGACCTGTAACTCAAACATCCCAAAGCATACTTATATATACATAACATATGACAAGGCAAGCCAACGAGGCTACTAACACTTTTGTACAACAAAATAATGGCCGACAAGGCCAAATAGTAACCACGACACCCACGCTGTTCGCAGACTACTAAAAGAGTTTGACCGTGCAAAGGTGATGGGACAGGGCCCCGTCATGCCCGCAATATATACACAAAATTATACCAGAACAGGAATAGTCTCCGAAGCAAGTGGAGCAGTCTGACTCTCAGTACTGACTCCTCCTTGGTGGCTAGATTGCCGAACCGCGTCCTTGAACCTGCGGGCCTGAAACGCATCCCCCGAAGAAAGGGGGTTAGTACAGAATATGTACTGAATATGTAAAGCATTACTGAATCATAAACAAGGAGAAGCATAATAGTAAACAAGTTTAGAAGCAACCCGGGAGTAACCTGGAACGATATTTTAATCCGTGCCATATAGTACCTTACACAAATTCTAGCATACCTAATATAAATACAGCATACACAAATTCTAGAATACACCATATAAATATAGTATCACAATAGTCCCTTCGGACGGCCGCTTCCGGCATAATAATAATGATGGCCCCTTCGGGCAGCCGCTTCCGGCTTAATAATAATGATGGCCCCTTCGGGCAGCCGCTTCCGACTTAATAATAATGATGGCCCCTTCGTACAGCCGCTTCCGGCATAATAATAATGATGATGGCCCCTTCGGGCATGCCGCTTCCGGCATAATAATAATGATGATGGCCCCTTCGGGCATGCCGCTTCCGGCATAATAACGATGATGGCGTAAACACAACTTAATCCACGAATATCAATACAAACGAATGATGCTATGGAGTGTAAACATAAATTGTAAATGAAACAAAATAGTAAAATCTCGCACCCCCTTCGGAGTGGTTTTAAAAATCTAAATAGTAAAATCTCGCACCTCTTTCAGAGTGGTTTTAAAAATCTAACTTTATGTTTCCTTTAGTATAAAACTGATTTTTCTCGAAATTATTAGTGAAACCATATGCACAACTCAATTGGCATAACATAAACTGAGGCCATATGTTATATAGCACGCTCAGACATAAGCTGAGGCCATAGCACACTCAGAGATAAGCTGAGGCCATAGCACAACCGGACTTAAGCCGAGGCCATATGTTATATAGCACGCTCAGTCGCGTCATGAAATCATCTAGAAAAAAAACCATTATGGACGTCATGTATGAAATCAAACCCTTTTCATTTGTCTCCTTCGAGACTCACAAATTTAAATGTAAAATGCATAGGTAAGAGAAAGACCTTATGAATGTCCCCTTCGGGATTTAGACAGCATTATGAAATTGCACAACTTGAGAATGCCCCTTCGGGCTTAAAAGGTCAAAGAACTCAAGATATCCTACATCTAGGAATGGATTCATTATGGATATCATTACTCTACGTTTCCAAAACAATCCGAGTTAGCATATGAAAGTTAGGAACGTTATTCATTATAGAAACCTCTACGAACGTTTTAAGGCAATCCGAGACTGTCTACGAAAGTTAGGGACATTAACACTTATAGAACTCTTTAAAAAAAACAAGAATCTCTTTATGCTTTGCTCGTTATTCAATCATATGATAATCTCGACTATACTAAGCATACTCACATCAAGAAGTGAATAAGAATCATTAACAAGCTCGGAATCAAGAATAGAGTTACCCCAAGATACGTATCATAGCTTACTTAGCTCTAGGACATGCCAAAAGAAAGAAAGGGTAAGCCTTACATACCTTGCCCGCTTCCTACGCTAATCCGAACTTAAGTCTTTGGCTTCGCAAGATCTACAACAATATTCGTACATACCAAACATTAGCCATAAACACTTAAGAGTCCAATTCTAAACCAACACTTTATTTACAGAAATTTCGGCAGCATTTCCCCTGTAAATACAACAACCCCGAGAATTCAACTCGGCCAAAAATACAACAACAAATCCGAGAATTCAACTCGGCCAAACTATCAACAACAATACCAACAGTCAATTCAAAACGCATTCCAACGTTAGCAACATTCTTTCTACAAACTTCAACGGCGTTTCACTTATATTCAATTCATTTTTGCTCACATATTCAAGCACTAATCCGAAACCATTCAAACAATATTCAAGAACGCTTCAAACAATCCGCACAATATTCAAAATAATCTAACCGATATTCCACTCCACCCGAAACCTTCCAAATTCAACAAGAACAATAACAACACATTTCCTTCTTTCAAATTCATGAACTACACCAACAATTCACACACTAACAACATTATCTTCCATAAATACAAGAAGACTATATTCAAATTACATTGGCTTCTAAAACAACTCTCCAACACTTACAACTTCAACTAGAATCATCAAACTTTCATTATCAACATAGAATCCACAACAACAACAACCAAACACTAGATAAAATTGATTCATTCTCTTCTATACCACACAACAATCACACGGCCACAATACTATATATACACGGCCATAACATAACATCCATATTTTCATAAATTTCATCCATTTCTACATACTACAACATACACAACCATCCATAACATATAAAAGAAGATTAATTCTTACCTTTTTCCCTTAACTTCTCACTTGGCTATGGTTATGAACTTGCAACAAAGAGGGGTCTACTTGCTCCAACAATTATACCACGTTAAAGAGGACCTTCAAATTAGTAGGAATACTAGAAGAAAATAATTTTTTGATCACAATTGGGGTCTTCAATTGTTTTTGCTTGCTTGGCCGAATAACCCTCTTGTTTGGGTCTTCTCCAAGTTTCTTGAATATTCTAAGTAATAAGATGAAAATATGACTACTTTGTCATCTTTTATGAGCATATATTGGGCCTCCATGTGGGCCTTGGCCCACACCAACTTGGGACGGCACATGGCACATTTGTTTCAAGACTACCATTTTTTTTTGGTCTTGTAATTCATAAAAAATTATTTTCCAAATTCCAAATTTGGCCTTAGCCTTCCTCAATATTACCATGAACCACCTTGTAAATTTCCCTTTTTACCCCTAGCTTTACTTAATATTTCCACATCAATAGTGTTTCATAAACAACTTGTGTATTAAACAAGATCAAAATATAGCCTTGCCTTCAACTTCTCGCAATTATCCTGAATTATCCGAGTGTACAAAATACGGGATATAACATAAATGTTCATAATGGAATTGAGGGTTCACGACCTTACGTCACCTCGATAAAATATAGTTATTCTAGAGGCCTTATGCATGTACGATGATAAGCATATTATTATAAGTATTTTATGATGAGCATGTTATAATCAAATTACACCGGGCCTAGTTGGCCGGGAAGTCACCGCGAAAGCGGGCAGCTTATACGATACACCATGGCCAGTTGGCATGGGCAGACACCACTAGTGGGTGGCATGAGATGGTACCCCGGACGCGGGAGGCCTGGACGCGGGCTAATGTTACTGATTATCACACCGCACCTATATGGTCGGGCAGGTTTTATATATATGATATGCATACATGAGATGATGATAAGCTTAAAAGTAAGTCAGCATGCATTACTTTTCATATAATTCCCAGTCAGGTACAGTTGCTCCATACTTGATGCCTCCTTTATTTTCTTGATGTGTTGTTATTGTTCATGCCTCTCATACTCAGTTCAACATTCGTACTAACGTCTGTTTTCTTTGGACGGTGTGTTCATGCCCACAGGTAGACAGGGAGGCGAGTTCGATCTGGATTCTTAGGAGCTGTCAGCTTATTGAAAGCACTCCATTGTCCGGAGGTGATTATGATTATTCTTTTGGTACATATGTATATTTTGGGCATGACGGAGTCTTGTTCCGCCTACATGTATAGTATGTCAGTAGAGGCTCGTAGATGCGTAGTGTGGGTTAGATGGTCTCACAAGTCTACTACAGTATGCATACGTATATTACATATATTATTTTGATAGCCTAATGAGGCATTTGTATATATATATAGACTAATTGTGCTTTCCACCGAAAAATGATTGTCATGCGATTGTGAATTTGTGAATGATAAAGAAGCGTAAATGACTATGACAAGAGAGGAAATAAGGGGTGCTCAGTGGTCAGCCTCGGGTACCCGTCGCGGCCCCTAATCGGGTCGTGACACTTATAGTCGTTCCAAATTCTCAATTAGGTAGCACTTATATTCCGATGATAAGTGTCCTAAGTTCTCTTGTAATATTTGCTTTACCCCAAGCTATACATAAACAGAAAGCACACTATACAGATAGCTTTTCCATATCCCTCGATACATTTCCTTTCACTCCATACTGTCCCATGATTTTATGCTCCTCCTGAATAGTTATTGTGCCCCCAAGTCGTTAGATGGTAGTGGACTCTTTCCTCTCCTTGTAAAACATAGAACCCTTTACTAGCAATAGCCACCTTCTTTAATTGCTTAATTCATATACCCCTCTTAACCATCCAGTCATGAAGCTAGTTATGAAGATGTACAGGGTACATGAACTCCTGGACACCGCTCTTGGACTTCAGTCTTTGTGTTACAATGCCCGTCTATCATAGTCCATCGCAGATTGCCCCAGGGTATAGAAGTATTGTGGTCATATGAGTTTACCTTAGACCAAGTGTTTCTACTCTCATCCTTTTCTTATAGTCAATTTCAAGCCTTATCCTTGGTGCCGGCTTTATAGTTTCCAACTTGATAATTCCTTTATCTTAGACTTTTCTTGCACTATTGTTATAAATCCTTTGTCATGATCGTCACCTTGATTAACCCCTGTGGTAATAATTTCTTAGCAATATAACTAATTCAACACGAATACACCATAGTCCATCAACTACAATAATACAATCACTTAGTTAAAACTAGACCTTTAAGTTCATAGCTATATATTTCCCGTTTGTTCTATACTCGTACTCAATTAATCACGTCTATCTTAGGTGTTTCCTTTAGAATTCCCTTACCATGTCTCCAGTCTATGTCCATCTTTTATTCTGTACACGAGGAATCTTATGCTACCTCTATATCATTTGGAAAATACTACTTCTACATAACCCCTTTTCTCATTTCCAAAATGTATTCTGTTCATCCCTATTTGTTCCTGTCATCCCAATCCTTTTTCTGGCACTCATTCTATCTCATTTCTCATCTTGCTATAGTTTGGTCTTTCACAGTTCCGTCACTTATATTACTCGTGTTCTCGGCTATACATATCATAACCTATTACTGCACTGTTATCTCGCTTTCTTCTTATTTCCTTCTTTCAATTAACTCCTTCTTCACATGGGCTCGCTATCATTTCCGTTATCGCATAATCTTTATTCTGCACTTTCCCTATAGAAGAACTCCATAAGTCTTTGTTATTCGTTCTATAGCTCGCCTTAATACTTTAATCACATAGATCACGTCATATCTTTTAGTCACTTCCTCGCTAGGCTTTACTCATTTTCATAACAATTCTTATTATATTCACATTATATCCTGCTTACAATGCATCTTATAGTGTAGCACTTCTTAACCTTATTCTCGATTCTCACTGTTGTTTAACTACACTCTGTGGAGTAGGCGTACTTAACCTTTTACCCTTTCTGACCAATCTTATCCTTAATACCTCACAAGCTGTCTTATCAATACATTCATATTCGTCGTAATTCTTCCTCCTCCGTACTCTTGTCTCAGTCATACCATTACTCCTTTTAACTATAAACTCGTCATAATTTATCCCTGCTTATCAATTCAGTCGGTACATCAATATAACTCTCTATTAAGATTTGCCACCCTTTTCTAAATCATATCTTAGTATCACAAGCCCTTCCAAGACATATTACGAACTTATATCTCATTCCCTTTTTATTTCTAGGAAAATTTTGGCAGAGTTTCCTCTGTATTTCTTACCACCCCATAACCTGCACGCAGGAAATACCAACAATGCCTCACAGGGCCAACATATATACATATATATTATCTCGTATCATAGCCGTACAGGGCTCCCCATATCAATAACAATATGAAAATGATGAACCTACCTCGTATGTCCAACTCAAACTGTACCTGTTACACTTTCCTGTTTATTTTCCCTTTCAATCTTTAACTGCATTTCAATCATATCTGCAACATTCATACTATACCTGACATATATTCTGCTTACCGTTACTGATTCCTTCAGCTCCTTCTGTGCGCACCTTATAACTGAACTTATCAACAACATATATACATTCAATCCATTTTCTTACTATATTTACAATAACTTACCTTGATGATGGCCAGTTTGCTATTTTATATATACAAATTTTGATAATGTAACCTCAATGACATATCTTGCCTCTGTAACTCCCAGTAGCATCATTTACCTTCTCTTGTCGACACCACTCTCTTGCTGAAATCAAAGGTTGGTATATAAAAAATATCATTTCCTATCTCTTGGCTCTATCGCACGATATAGAATAAGAAGGAAAGATAACATCCTAAATGTCCTGTAGCTTCCTGTTTATAGATGTGGTGCACAACACACCGATAAACAAGACTCTACTAGACACGGTCTGTAAACACTCCGAGGATGAACTGCTCTGATACCACTTTGTCACGACCCAACCCCGTGGGGCATGACTAGTGCCTGAGCTGGACACTTGTATACGTACCTGTTACATATAGTCAGATTGAACTAGGAACAATATGGAAACTTGCAAAAACTCTAAAGGATCATAGCGCCATCACATATATATCAAGAAAACCTGTCTCCTGAGAAGTCACAACTAATCAAAACGTAATACGATACGCAAGCCGACAAGGCTGCCACAACATACCAATATGATACGCAAGCCGACAAGGCTGCCACTACATACGAACATATCCATAGCAAATCACGTAGACACAACTGAGCAAAACTTATACACAACCCACACATATGTCTACAGACCTCTAAGAGTATCAATAGTGAAATATGACGGGACAGGGCCCCGCCGTACCCCTGAACATATATATAAGTCTATATCAAGAGATCTGTATCTAAATAGTCTAGGCTCCGGAACAAGGGAGCTCTCCAAAACAGCTGAGCAGAAGTCCTAAGCTGGAGGATCACCAAATCGAGTATCTGTACCTGCGGGCATGAAACGCAGCCCCCCGAAGAAAGGGGGTCAGTACGAAATATGTACTGAGTATATAAAGCATGTAATACAATTGTTATAGCCCGTATTTTGGACGTTGGAATATTTTAAAGTCGTCGCGGAAAGTTAAAGGCGAAACCAATTTCAAATATTTCATTAATGCACAAGTCGTTAAGAATACTATTTATGACCATTATTAGTATGAAAATAATGTGAGAGCCTAGGAGCAGGAGGAGAAATTTGCAAAATGACCAATGGAAACAATGTGGAAGGCTAGGGGTAAAATGGTCATATTGAGAAACGTCGAGGGACGGAACGGGAATTTCACAAAAAATTTATGAAAGTTCAAAAGGGCCACATTGGCCATGTGATGGAAACTATATGGGCCAAGGTGTACATGGCAAGACTTTGGTTCATCTTTTATGCTAGGAAAATTTCAAGAAATTAAAGGAAACTTCTAGAGAGGGGCATGTGCCCCTCACATGCTTGAAATTATAACTATATATATGTGACTCCCTTTCTAATTCAAGATAAGATAAAGATGAACAAAAATAAAAGAAAGAGAGAGAGGTGAGTTCGGCTAGGGGCTGGCCGAAACCAGCCCCTCAAATTTGATCATGGAGGGTTGTTTTCTTCTAGTTTCTTGCTAGGGGGAAGATGCTTGTCAACAAGGTGGGGTTGTTGGAGCAAGTAGAATACTTATATGGATGGTTCATGAGTCATAACCAAGTGGAGAAGATGAAGAATGAAGGTAAAGAACTAACCCTCTTTTATGTGTTATGAATATTGTTGAAGTATTGTAGTATGTAGAAATGAGTGAAATTTGTGAAACATGTGTGTATTGGTGTGTGTAGCCGTGTGTATGGGCTGTTTTGGAATAGAAAGAATAAGCAAATTTTACTTCGTATTAAAATTGTTGTTATGAAGGATTCATGCGTATTGTAGTATACGGAATTGGAAGAAATTCATGAAATATGGAATTGTTGGGGGTTGGCCGTATGGCCCCCTTTTGTGTAGTTGGGAATGAATAAATTGTTGTTAGTATTTTGGTTGTCGTCGTTGTGAGTTCTATGATGGAAAATGAAGTTTTGATAATCCAAGTTAAGATTTTAATTATGCGGGTTGATTTGGAAGCTAATATGATTGTAATATAGTCGTGATACGGTTTCTTGAATTTACGAAATGAAGTTGTAAATGAATGTATTGTAACATAATGTGTGAATTTGGGAGGAAAGAATGTGTTTAGCGTTGTTCTCGGGTTTGGGGATGAATTCGGGTAGGTCGGGGTGTTGGTTGAGTTGTTTGTAATATCGTGTGAATTGTTTAAAGGGTCTGGAATATTGTTTCGATTGGGTTCGGATTAGAAATGGAATGTATGAACGATGATGTTGGTTTGAGTGTAAGTAGTCGAATTAAGTATAAGATTATGATGTTGAATTGTGTAGGAGTCGCTAATGTGAAAATGTGTTTTGAACCTCTTATTGGTGTGTTAGTATCTTTGTTGGTTTGGTCGGGTTAAATTCCCGGATAGTTGTTGTTGATTTGGGGCCGAGCCTTATTCTCGGGATTGGTACATTTACAGAGGAGATGCTGCCGAAATTCCGGCAGAACATAAGAAAACGTGTTTGAAAGGTTAAGGAAAGTATGTGACAACGATTCTAACGGATGAATGAATCCTTTTGGACGTAGATTGACAAGATGGACGAACCCTCTTGCGTGTAAGAAAACAAGTTGGATGCGTAAGCACAACCAGTTGGTCGTCGCCCAGGTATGTGAGGCTTACCTTTCTTTCCTTGGCATGCCCTAGAGCCATGTAGGATATGATATGATATGTATCTTGAGGTTATTCTGTAATTCGAAGTCTGTTTGTGATCTGTATGTTTTCCCTAACTTAAGTGTCAAATGAGTCTGATAGGTGAATCGTGATTTAAGTATTTTTGATATAAACATTCTGGACTAATTGTGCCGACACAAATGTTCTGACGTAAGTATTTGGCATAAGTGTTCCGATATGAGAAATTCAGATACAAGTATGGACTCTGACCTGAATATTCCGACATAAGTAGGTTGAATTAAGTATCCTAGCATAACCCTTTTGATATATTTATTCTGACTTAAGTATTCCGACGTACGTATGATTCCAAAGGTTCTATTTGGTTTGATCCATAATCATGTCTAAAAGGTAGTTAACCTAATTACGGCTTTGGTTTTCCAAGAAAAGCTTCTGAAATGATTATAGAGCGTTCTGTACTTCGAACGCTCGTAACTTTTGTATACTAGCTCCGATTGACCCGAAACTCGTTCTGAACCCCCACATGTCTATAAGCATTCTGTCATAACCCTTTTGATATATGTATTCGGACATAAGTAGTCGGTTATGGGTAATCCGATGCAAGCAATTTGGAGCATGTATTCTGATTGAGTAAAAGCGATAAGTACTTTGATAGAAATATTCTGTTAAAAGTAATTTGACATAAAGTATTCTGTAATAAGAAATCTGTTATGGATATTCCGAGAATATGTTTGAATAATCTATAAGTAATCTATAATAAGTGATCTGTATGGACATTCTGAGAATACGTTTGATTAACTTATTGAGCTTGAGTTATGCGCACTTGATTCTTCACGACTCTGCTCGTGCATGTGTTATGACTTCCTTCGCCGAGTCCCGGGCCGGTATGTATCGTACGGATGGTTCGCCGGGTCCTCTGTTGGGGGCCGGGTTCCATATATGAATTCCGAAGTATGATGTGTCCGGTTCCGGGGTACTGTGTTATATGTCCGTCCCCGGTTACCGAGGTTATGTTACGAAGTATGATGTGTCCGGGCTCGGGGTGCTGTGTTATCTGTCCACCCCCGCGTACCGTGGTTATGTTGTGATGTGTGACGGAGATCGGAGAAAAACCTCTGGAAGTTAGATGTGTTGTGGCGCCAAAGGCAGGAGTGGCAGCCACGTGCCTATGTTATCGTGCGCATTCATTGGCACTGTCCATCAGTTCCTCGGCGTGTTATCTGTCCCTGAGGCCACCATGCATATGATATGATGTGACCGTTCCTCGGAGTGTTATGTGTCCCCGAGGTTATCGTCTGTATGATCTGGTACTTGTCCCGGCGTGTTATTTGTCCCCGGGGTTGCCGCGTATGTGATACGATATCCGATTCTGATATGCATGACTTATGTGGGAAAGTAAGTATTCTGACCTTCCGTACATTCTGTATTCCGTCTGCTATGTGATGTCATTCAAGCAATTTGTACGTTCTGTAATCTGTCTGGTATACGAGATGAGTAAGTATGATTCGTGTCTGGAAAGGAAAAAATGATAAGTGTTTGATATTTCTGAATAAGTTTTTGTATGTTGTTCTGTCTATATCAGTCATGGTTTCGTTTTCTGTACTTATGCCTTACATACTCAGTACATATCCGTACTGACCCCCTGTTCTTTGGGGGCTGCGTTTCATGCCGCGCAGGTACCCACAAATGGTTAGACGAGATGAGCTGAAGATGGCCCAACGGATTGGCGGGCTCCATTTCCTCCAGGAGTACTGCCGAGTCAGGGTATGTATGTTGTGATGTCTGATCAGTATTAGAGACTTTGCAGACAGCGTCGTGGGTAATGATAGTCAGTCTGTAAGCGGTTTCATCAGCCGATATGTTATTTTGTGTGTCGCATAATAAATTTCGTACAATTACAGACTTGTTAAATTCTGGAAATAGTAAGCGGAAGATTTCGAAAGCACAACATGTATCTTATTTGTAATTGACTTTAAAAAAAAATTAAAAAAAATTAGGTGTGTAATCAGGGCCTGCGGGTTCGCTCGGCTCCGTATGTGGGGTCGGGTGCCCATCACACCCTAATAAGATCAGTGTGTGACAACAATAAGGAAAATCACAGCTGCATAAACGATTACAGGAGACAAGTATGATAATCAAAGATACCAATGTACCTCTGCCTTACGATATGAAAATCATGCATGTCTATATCATATACCAAATCCGGCCCATTATGGGTCTCGGTGAATAAGTCATCATATACCATCCTTGGCGCCATAATCAAATCATCATATCATCATATTATCATATATATATATATATATATATACCGTACCCGGCCCTCTAGTGAGGGACTCGGTAAACAATGCAGTGAAACTGTGCACGAAAACATACCCGGCCCGGGATTCAGTGAAAGATATATTAAGGCATGCACGAGCAGAGTAGTGAGCAACCATATGCAAAATAAGTCATATCTGAGACTTAATAGAATAATCAAAATGAACTATCATTTGAAAATCAAGACAATAGTCATATCAAGTACCCTTCGAATGTCACTATGGATTATATCAAAATAGGACGCCTGAAATCATAGACACGTATCAAGACATAATGAAATAAGTTCTGGGAATCAAGAACATTAGCCATCCTAGTGTCTCTAAGAATAGGAGCTTCATTGGAGTCATATACACGTCGTCTGTTTGTTTCATAAAGATCATGCCAAAATGAAGGAAGGGTTAGCTTTACATACCTTCGGCGCTTAATCCGTGACTTGATATGTATATGCTGCCCAAAGTATCTCAACCTATATTAAGATGTTAAGAACTATGGTTAAGCTACAGAAAGGCTCAAAACGTATTCCAACGTTAGTAGCTTATTTCTAGAAAATTGGGCAGCACTTCCCCTATAACGCTCACTTTCCTCACATTTAAGCCAACCATACAACAACCAACATAGCATCAACCAAGGCACGTCTAAGTTATCGCATCAAGAACTAGTTAAAACAAGACCCAAGGATACCCCAAACAGTCCACATCATTCCAAATCAGCCCACACATTACCATATTCGATAATCATCAACATAACGACTACGACATTTTCAAATTACTCCTATTAATCTATAGCCGCCATACTTCATCAAAATGACCTTATAATAGTCCAAAAATTACAACAACGCAATGTATAATCCTACTACACTTAGCCCTCAAATTCAACGAGAACCACAACACAATCGGAACCCGATCATTTTCGACACAATATAACCATAACTTAAAATACCAAATTCCTTTACTTTCATCATATAATCAATGACAACAATAACAACAACACTAATTAAAATTAATTCATCATTATTAGATTAAAACAACCCTCATACGGCCCAGACAGAATCTTAACATCAACATACACAATTCTTTGCATCCAATTCCACATCCAGCAATTCATACAAAGACCAAATCATCTCTAAAACATGTAGGAGAGTATTAGACCTTACCTCAAATTTAATTAGGACTGATCTACAATAACATGCACCATTTGCATCTCTTCATCTTCTTCAACTTAAACTCTAACCTTGCTGCTCCTTTGAATGCTTAGAACACCTTAGGCATTTAATTCTCTTGCTATCAAAATATGAAGCTTGGCCAAGAGCTTGGCAGCCATGGTTGTTCACAATTCCTTCTCCAAATCAAGATGAAAATTAGAAATCTAATGGTGTTGAAAAGAAGCTGGCCATGAGCTTCAAGAGCTGCCATGTCAATGAACTTCTTTCTCTTTCAATGCTGGCCATGAGCTCTAGGAGCTTCTCTCTCTTCAATTCACTTTGGTGGAGATGAAAATGAAATGTGATTAAATGAATTAGTCATCAAATATGTATATATATGCAAGCTGCCCACTTGACATGTGTCCCACAATGTTGACATATGCCCCACTATGGCATGGACCAATCAGATTTGGCCATGTTGTAGTGGGGTCCATTTGGTACACTTAATAATCTTAATTAATCACTAATCCCCACTTAACAATCTAAACATGGTTAATTAATCCCTAATCTCCACTAATATTTCCACACTACTTGTAATGAATTAGTAAACCGAGCAACAATAAAATCGGGATTAAAAGTCCTTGTCTCATATCTCAAAAATACTCTTGTCCTTAAACTTATGTCGATTAACTTACGAATAATCCAACGTACAAAATACGGGGTATAACAAACAACTACAGCCAATCCCACGATATTCCAGCACACCCAACAATTTATAACAACCACCAAACAATCCACATGATAATAATAACAATTTATCCGATTTCCCGCAATTAATTTCGTAGTTCCCGTCTCACAATTTAACTATGACCTGGACGAATTTAAATATATCTAGTAGAGGAGAATTCTTACCTCATATGCCAAGAAATAATCTTCTTCCACCTTACTTCACTTTGAAGAAAGCCCAGATTCAACAACACGATAAGACGGAACAACGAGATCGAAGCGGTGAGCAAAACCCGAATATTGTTCTTGGAAAGAATTATATTTTTCTTCCTTAAAAAGGAAATCACGTTGCTACTACTACATACAATTTCAAAGATGAGAAACAAATCCCTTAAATGGGTTCTCCAAAATGAATATAGTTGCTGCCCACCTATAACGATGCTCCCTTGAAATTGAAACCATGCATTAACAAGAAATAAAGCACTTCATATGTAGAACCACTTTGCTGTAGCCTTTTATTATGGGCCAAAACGTGACTTTTATGCTATAAGTCGTTTATTATTTTAGGGAAAGATAACAAAGGAATGGTCTTCCGCATTATGTCACCTTTTTGTGACCATGGGGTCCACCTGTATCAATTTGCCTTCTCTTGAAACTATCCTCCAGTGATTGACACCTCAAATGTAGAATAGCTTAATAAGTAGGTGCTTACTCCACTTAAGACACGTGGATTAGGTGTTTCCATGTCAACACTTATCCACTACTCTACTAATTAATTACTTTATTTCCTCCATGCTCCAACATTTAACTAATCACACACATAATTAATTTCTTGACCACGGTTCACTTAGACATGAACCACATTTAACACACTTCATATACTTATTGTCATCATCATGAGATATAGCATCAGTCCATAGTTTCATTTGCCACACATAAAAATATTATTTTCAATCATCGCCGTCACACATTTTTTTTGTCTTAAATCATTTCGGGATTTCATTCCTTGTATACATGGAGTTCTTGATTTTCATGCTTGAATATGACCAAATCCTACGACCTCAGTAAACTCGTTCATGTTGGACAGTTCAATTTCCTAGTCCAAAAATACGGGGTATTATAGCTTGGACCGTATTTCATTCAAATAAATTTCAAACCTCGACGAAGCTTATTTTCTTCTATTGGTTTAACTTCAAATCCTTACGATACATGTATGCCATCACTTTAACCACCTATAATCTTGGGGGGTAACCTCGTGTCCATTACTAATATCATTTAACCCGCACACTTTCCAACGCATGAGAATACGGGATGTAACATCTTTCCCCCCTTTAGAACATTCGTCCTCGAATGTTAAACTAGTCTCAATACTTCCTCAAGTGTTCTTTTATTGAATTATGATGCCTTTCACCTGCCTTTTTCATTGGTCGATTCCCTTCAGTTTATTATAACGCATTCCAGATCTCTAAGTAACCATTCCCGTAATATTTCCTCTTTCTGTTGCTTCTCGAGGTAATAATTCCACGTCATTGTCTTTACTCCCCTCCTTATTTCGCAGTTGGTTGACAGTTGTATTGCGAGCTCTTCTACTGAAATCTTACTCTCTCCCTAGTGCACTTAGTCATAACTCAACTCTTTCTTCTTCTATAGTTACTCCCTTAGATGTATCGTTCACTTCATCTTACCTCGTACGCATAGGCGTCCCTTGTCGATTTATTAGACTTTACAATCCCCGGAGTATTTCATGCCTCTGGAAAACTGTAGACATCGGCATACACGATTTGTGTTTGAAAAATAAGCGTTTTGGTATTCTAGATAACGTACTTATTGTTTGTACTGTCTGTTTCGATTGTGGTTCGATTTTCTGTATTTTATGCCTTACATACTCAGTACATATTCCGTACTAACCCCCTCTTCTTCGGGGGATGCGTTTCATGCCGCGCAGGTACACCCAGATGAGTTGGAGCTAGTATAGAAGATGTTCCAGCGGAGTTGGTAGACTCCACTTGTTCCTGGAGTGCTGCCGAGTCAGAGTATATGTGCTATGATGTTTTGTTCGAAATTAGAGACTTTGCAGGCAGAGTTGTGGGTATTGGTTGTCAGTTCAGTAAGCGGCTCCATCAGCCGATGTGTCATTTGTGTTATGATATAAGTTCTATATGATCACAGATCTTGTTTGATTTGAAAGTAACGAAAAAGAATATTTCTGAAAATTTTACCATGCATTTCATCTTTATTTGATTTAAAAAGTCCAAAGGATTATGTATGTATTAAAAGTCAGAGGGTTCGCTCGGCTCTAAATAAGGGTCGGGTGCCCATCACACCCTAGGTGGATTAAGGTGTGACAAATTGGTATCAGAGCAGGTTTGTCCTAGGGGTTGTCTGCAAAGTCGTGTCCAGTAGAGTCCTGTTTATGGGTGTGAAGCCGGCCACATTTATAAACAGGAGGCTGCAGGGCATCTTGGGATTGTTGACCTTCTTTCTGTCATAGATCGTGCGATAGAGCCAAGTCATAGGAAATGAGATTCCTTATGTAAGCCTTACATACGACGGAATGAGGTAAGTGATGATATGGAAAGTTACAGAGGTACGTTCTGATATATTTGATCTGTTACCTGAAATTGGCATTTCCGAATGGCTAGAATGTGATATATAGCTGTATGCTCTGTGAGGCATTGTTGTTACTTGCCGTGTATAGATTTTGAATAGAAAGAATAGTATAAGAGGAGCAAGGTCTGTTGGAGGATTCAGAAAGTCGACAATTAACTTTGCTGCCGGTTATTACGTAAAAGTGGTGAGTGGGGATCCAAACAGGCTGATACCCGAATACTTATAAGTAATGACGATAAAGATGTGATCATTACCATCGGGAATCTGGGAATCTAGGACGAAAGGTAGTCATATACGGAAGCGAAAAGTGAATATTGAAGATCGAAAAGGGTAAATAGTAATTGTAAAAGAAAGGACGGGTTGCGAACATGGCTCGGAATCTGTGAGACCTCGACTCGCTCCAAATCATGCAATAAAGGTCATGTGAGGAAGCGGACACGATTATATCAGCATTAAGGCACTGGATTCCATCAAAGTTTCGAGGTTAAGCGTGCTAAGGTGGGGGAAATATCAGGATGGGTGACCCCTTGGGAAGTATGCAAGGGATCCTAAAGATTTGGCCATAAGAGATAAATGAAAAGCTAGAATAGCCTGAGTGAAACTAGAGTATACGGGATGGTTGGAGACCATAAAAAGCCACATATCACGCGACAGGCTAGACTAGAAGAGAGACAGAAAGTACGTCACAACTTTGGAATTAGGATAAGCTTGAATAGCGTTTGGAGATATTTTGTGCGAAAAGTAGTAATTATATATATATGAATGTGTACGATATCTCATATGTTATTGCAACAGTGGACACGTGTGTCCCAGCAACCGGCGTTACGGTATTGAAGACCTCAATTGAGTAAGGGTACCGAAGCTTAAGTAGCAAAAAAAAAATGGTGCAAGTGTTATAAGATAAGCTGATGTTTTTTTCGCTACAGGTTAAGAATGGAAAAGTCTTAACACAACGATATCTGGAAAAGAAGGAAAGAGTGTAGCTGGAAGATAAAGAGATCAAAGTGTCGGAAAGGGGTGAAAAGTAAGAAACATGATCGAGCAAAACCTCTAAACGAAACGACGGACGAAGCACGGGACTATTTGGATAAAACTGCAAGCATAGGTACGTGAAAAGGATAAAATTTGGTAATATGGAACAAAAGAGAAATATGTGAGGTTCGAAACACGATTACGCACCAAGAAAAGAATAAGGATAATGGGTCAATACCGTCGATTTGGAAATTAAAGGCGTGGAACGAGAATTCATGTGAAGTCTGAAAGATTTGATCCTAGAAGAAAATGGAATGAGATATAAAGAATGTGTATGGAAGACCGCTCGGTCATAGTACTATAAGTATAGTTAAAAGTACGATGAGCAAGGATAGAGAGAGTATAAGTCGTAAGGATTCTGTGCTGTGAACAGAAGTAGCGAGACGTTCGAAAATATAGACGCATAGCTGCAACGCGAACGCGTAATTAAGAAGAACTACGAGTAAGTAAGCTAAAATAGGTGAAAGGAATAATAGTGGATGGAAAAGTATGGGAATGTTGACAAGAATGATAATGTAGACAGGAAATGGAAAGGAAAGCTTATGGTAAGAAGTTTCGATATGTTATGCACAGAGTTGGAAAAGATCTCACAAAAGGACTATTGGCACATGAGGAGCCCCTAAAAGGGGGGGGGGGGGAGAACATACTATATTAGACTCAGAAAGGGTTCGCGACATTTTCACGCTCCAGAGGAGGAAAATTTAATAGCTCGGGGCCAGAGATCTAAATATATTGGCATATCAGGAGGATACACGGAAGAAGTAGAAACGAATTGACAATGAGTGTACCGCGAGGCCGACATAAAGGGAAGGGTTGAAAGATACCTTAAGCGACATGTTGTAAGAGAAATAAAAGAGCAAGAAAACGGCTACAAGCTAAGTGCAGAAAGGATAAGGGAGAAAATGATAAGACTCAAACGATATTTTAGACAAGAACGACTATTATAATAAGAGAATTAACAATTGGTAGTTTGGGAATATTTAAAATGACAGGTTAAGGAGTTCGATTATAAAGGAAATCGGGTGAAAGATAAGAAATGAGTACAAAGAAAAGGACAACTATAAGAGGGACCCCCCCGAAGTATTATAACACCCCATGAGGCCAGTTGAACATTCAAGAACGAATGTTCTAAAGGGGGGGGGGGGGGGGGGAGGATGTTATATCCCGCAATTTGTACATTCGGATAATTTAAGATAATTGCAAAAGGTTAAGGACAAGGCCATATTTTGATCTTGTTTAATACACAGGTTGCTTATTAAAAGTTTTGATGTGGAAAATTGGGGAAGGCTAAGGGCAAATTTTGAATTTGGAAAATAAATTTTCATGAATCACAAAAAAAAATAAAAAAAATTGGGCTTAAGTAAAAGGCCAAGTGTGGCCGGCCAAAGGAGTATGGGCCAAGGCCTATATGGAGGCTTAAAATAAGTGGTATTGGATCATTTTTATCACCTTCAATTCAAGAACATTCAAGAAAACTTGAGAGAAGCACACCATAAGGGCTATTCGGCCATGACCAAGGAAATTGAAGTCTTCAATTTTGATTCGAAAAAAATATTTTCTTCTAGTATTCCTACTAATTTGAAGGTCCTCTTTAATATGGTATAGTTGTTGGAGCAAGAAAACCATCCATTTTTACAAGGAGCAACTCTAGCCAAGTTGAAGAGCTAAGAGGAAAAGGTAAGGTTTAACTCTCTCTCATATGTTATGAATGGTCTATGCTTGTTGTTGAGTGTTGTAGTATGTGGAAATGGATGAAATTCATGAAACCTTTCATGTTGGTGTTGAGCCGTGTGGGTTGTGTTGTGGCCGTGTACATGTTGTGTTGTGAAGGTGTGAAGAACTAATTTTATTTAGTATGTTTGGGATGTTGTGTTGTGGATTCTATGATGCAAATAAAAGTTTAATGATTCAAAGTTGAGGTTATAGTTGTTTGTGGCTTGTTGTGGAAACTAATGTGATTCTAATATAGTTTCTTGAATTTATGAGAATGATGTTGTTAACGTGTGAATTGTTGGTGTGGTTGATGAATTTGGAAGAAAGAAATGTGTTGTTGTTGTCCTATTGGTGTTTGGAAGGTTTCGGTTGGCATGGTATATTGGTTGGGTTGTTTAGAATATTGTGCGGATTTCTTGAAGTGTTATTGAATCTCGTTTGAATGATCTTGAATAAGTACTCGAACTTGTGAGTATCGATGTTGGTTTGAATGTATGTAGTTGAATTGAATATAAATGGAAAGTTGTCGACTTATGTAGAAAAGAGTTACTAGCGTTGTAATGCGTTTTGAATTGATTATTGAAGTTGATAGTATGATTGTTGGCATTGTTGTTGATAATTTGGCCGAGTTGCATTCTCGGGTTTGTTGTTGTTAAATTGGCCGAGCTAGATTCTCGGGGATGGTGTATTTACAGGGGAAATGCTGCCGGAATTTCGGCAGATTAGAAATGAATTCATTTGAAGGATTAAGACAAGTATATGACGACAAATCTAACGATTGTGTAAATCTTCTTGAATGTAGATTAGCAATAGCAAGTTCGGACAATTAAGCGTAACTAATAGGGCGTGGGACAGGTATGTAAGGCTTACCCTTTCTTTCTTTGGCATGTCCTAGAGCCAAGTAAGGCATGATATTGATATGCACATTGGGGTTACTCTATTCTGTGATTCCGAGCTTGTTTATGGTTCGTATGCACTTTTGATATGTTCTTAAAAGAGTTCTGTAAGAATTAATGTGCTCGACTTTTGAAAACAGTCTGCTATGTTTTGATACGTATGTATGGTTCCAAAAGACCTATCTGATTTGATCCATAATGAGATTCGAAAATCTCCTGATATGACTATTATTTTGATTTTCCAAAGAAAGCTTCTGAAACGTTCAAAGAGTTTCTGTTCCTAAAAGAATTCCGTAAGTATCAGTGTCCCTAACTTCGGTATATGGACTCGGATCGGTTTGATATATGACTATGATCCCTATGGCTCTTGATGTGCTGATGATGTTTGATATGTTTCCGAGTGGCATTCGAAAGATATTTGATATGACAAATGTCTTGATTCTCAAATGATAGTTCGTTCGATTATTCCATCGAGTCTTTGATATAATTTGATATGTATACATGGTCCCATAAGCACCATTTGATTTGATCCATAACGATATCCGAAAGGTACTTGACATGATTATGGCTTTGATTTTCCAAAAATGGCTTCTGAAGCGTTCGTAGAAGGTTCTGTACTTCAAACGCTCATAACTTTCGCATACTAAGTCGGATTGACCCGAAACTTGTTTCTGAGCCTCCAGATGTCAGTAAGTGTACATATCCATCGAGTCTTGATTTGTATGCATATGGTTTCTCACGACTCTGCTCGTGCACAGCTCAATGTATCTTTCACTGAGTCCCGGGCCAGGACACGTTATCGTGCGCATTCCTCTGCATCTTTCACTGAGTCCCGGGCCAGGACATGTTCTCGTGCGTACTCCACTGCATTGTTCACCGAGTCCCTCATAGGCGGGCCGGGACACGTTATATGAATATGTATTTGATGATGTGATGATACGGGGATGGCGGCTAGGATGGCATATGATAGCTCTATTCACCGAGACCCGCACTAGAGGGCCGGGACACGTTATATGTATATATATGATACATAATGTTGCATGCATGATTCTATGTTATATGTCCACCGCGTCCCTAGTGCACTTAGTCATAACTCAACTCTTTCTTCTTCTATAGTTACTCCCTTAGATGTATCGTTCACTTCATCTTACCTCGTACGCATAGGCGTCCCTTGTCGATTTATTAGACTTTACAATCCCCGGAGTATTTCATGCCTCTGGAAAACTGTAGACATCGGCATACACGATTTGTGTTTGAAAAATAAGCGTTTTGGAATTCTGGATAACGTACTTATTGTTTGTACTGTCTGTTTCGATTGTGGTTCGGTTTTCTGTATTTTATGCCTTACATACTCAGTACATATTCTGTACTGACCCCCTCTTCGTCGGGGGCTGCGTTTCATGCCGCGCTGGTACACCCAGATGAGTTGGAGCTAGTATAGAAGATGTTCCAGCGGAGTTGGTAGACTCCACTTGTTCCTGGAGTGCTGCCGAGTCAGAGTATATGTGCTATGATGTTTTGTTCGAAATTAGAGACTTTGTAGACAGAGTTGTGGGTATTGGTTGTCAATTCAGTAAGCGGCTCCATCAGCCGATGTGTTATTTGTGTTATGATATAAGTTCGATATGATCACAGATTTTGTTTGATTTGAAAGTAACGAAAAAGAATATTTCTAATAATTTTACCATGCATTTCATCTTTATTTGATTTAAAAAGTCCAAAGGATTATGTATGTATTAAAAGTCAGAGGGTTCGCTCGGCACTAAATAAGGGTCGGGTGCCCATCACACCCTAGGTGGATTAGGGTGTGACAAAGTGGTATCAGAGCAGGTTTGTCCTAGGGGTTGTCTGCGAAGTAGTGTCCAGTAGAGTCCTTTTTATGGGTGTGAAGCCGGCCACATTTATAAACACGAGGCTGCAGGGCATCTAGGGATTGTTGACCTTCTTTCTGTCATAGATCGTGCGATAGAGCCAAGTCATAGGAAATGAGATTCCTTATGTAAGCCTTACATACGATAGAAGGAGGTAAGTGATGATATGGAAAGTTACAGAGGTATGTTCTGATATATTTGATCTGTTACCTGATATTGGCATTTCTAGATGGCTAGAATGTGATATATAGTCGTATGCTCTGTGAGGCATTGTTGATACTTGCCGTGTACAGATTTTGAATAGAAAGAATAGTATAAGAGGAGCAAGGTCTGTTGGAGGATTCAGAAAGTCGACAATTAACTTTGCTGCCGGTTATTACGTAAAAGTGGTGAGTGGGGATCCAAACTGGCTGATACCCGAATACTTATAAGTAATGACGATAAAGATGTGATCATTACCATCGGGAATCTGGGAATCTAGGACAAAAGGTAGTTATATACGGAAGCGAAAATTGAATATTGAAGATCGAAAAGGGTAAAATAGTAATTGTAAAAGAAAGGACGGGTTGCGAACATGGCTCAGAATCTGTGAGACCTTGACTCGCTCCAAATCATGCAATAAAGGTCATGTGAGGGAGCGGACGCGATTATATCAACATTAAGGCACTGGATTCCATCAAAGTTTCGAGGTTAAGCGTGCTAAGGTGGGGGAAATTTCAGGATGGGTCCCTAGGAAGTATGCAAGGGATCCTAAAGATTTGGCCGTAAGAGACAAATGAAAAGCTAGAATAGCCTGAGTGAAACTAGAGTATACGAGATGGTTGGAGACCATAAAAAGCCACATAGCACGAGACAGGCTAGACTAGAAGAGAGACAGAAAGTACGTCACAACTTTGGAATTAGGATAGGCTTGAATAGCGTTTGGAGATATTTTGTGGGAAAAGTAGTAATTATATATATATATATATATATATATATATATATATATATATATATGAATATGTACAATATCTCATATGTGATTGCAACGATGGACACGTGTGTCCCAGCAACCGGCGTTACAGTATGGAAGACCTCAATCGAGTAAGGGTACCGAAGCTTAAGTGGCAAAAAAAAATGGTGCAAGTGTTATAAGATAAGCTGATGTTATTTTCGCTACAGGTTAAGAATGGAAAAGTCTTAACACAACGATATCTGGAAAAGAAGGAAATAGTGTAGATGAAAAATAAAAAGATCAAAGTGTCGGAAAGGGGTGAAAAGTAAGAAACATGATGGAGCAAAACCTCCAAAAGAAACGATGGACAAAGCACGTGACTATTTGGATAAAACTGCAAGCATAGGTACGTGAAAAGGATAAAGTGTGGTAATATGGAACAAAAGAGAAGTATGTGAGGTTCGAAACCCGATTACGCACCAAGAAAAGAATAAGGATAATGGGTCAACACCGTTGATATTGGCATATCAGGAGGATACACGGAAGAAGTAGAAACGAATTGACAATGAGTGTACCGCGAGGCCGACATAAAGGGAAGGGTTGAAAGATACCTTAAGCGACATGTTGTAAGAGAAATAAAAGAGCAAGAAAACGGCTACAAGCTAAATGCAGAAAGGATAAGGGAGAAAATGATAATACTCAAACGATATTTCGGACAAGAACGACTATTATAATAAGAGAATTAACAATTGGTAGTTTGGGAATATTTAGAATGACAGGTTAAGGAGTTTGATTATAAAGGAAATTGGGTGAAAGATAAGAAATGAGTACAAAGAAAAGGAAAACTATAAGAGGGACCCCCCCGAAGTATTATAACACCCCATGAGGCCAGTTGAACATTCGAGAACGAATGTTCTAAAGGGGGGGAGGATGTTATATCCCGCAATTTGTACATTCGAAAAATTTAAGATAATTGCAAGAAGTTAAGGACAAGGCCATATTTTGATCTTGTTTAATACACAGGTTGCTTATGAAAAGTTTTGATGTGGAAAATTAGGGAAGGCTAAGGGCAAATTTTGAATTTGGAAAATAAATTTTCATGAATCACAAAAAAAAAAAACATTGGGCTTAAGTAAAAGGCCAAGTGTGGCCGGCCAAAGGAGTATGGGCCAAGGCCCATATGGAGGCTTAAAATAAGTGGTATTGTATCATTTTTATCACCTTCAATTCACGAACAGTCAAGAAAACTTGAGAGAAGCCAACCATAAGGGGCTACTTCGCCATGACTAAGGAAATTGAAGTCTTCAATTTTGATTCGAAAAAAATATTTTCTTCTAGTATTCCTACTAATTTGAAGGTCCTCTTTAACGTGGTATAGTTGTTGGAGCAAGAAAACCATCCATTTTTACAAGGAGAAACTCTAGCAGAGTTGAAGAGCTAAGAGGAAACGGTAAGGTTTAACTCTCTCTCATATGTTATGAATGGTCTATGCTTGTTGTTGAGTGTTGTAGTATGTGAAAATGGATGAAATTCATGAAACCTTGCATGTTGGTGTTGAGCCGTGTGGGTTGTGTTGTGGCCGTGTACATGTTGTGTTGTGAAGGTGTGAAGAACTAATTTTATTTAGTATGTTTGGGATGTTGTGTTGTGGATTCTATGATGCAAATAAAAGATTAATGATTCAAAGTTGAGGTTATAGTTGTTTGTGGCTTGTTGTGGAAACTAATGTGATTCTAATATAGTTTCTTGAATTTATGAGAATGATGTTGTTAACGTGTGAATTGTTGGTGTTGTTGATGAATTTGGAAGAAAGAAATGTGTTAATGTTGTCCTATTGGAGTTTGGAAGGTTTCGGTTGGCATGGTATATTGGTTGGGTTGTTTAGAATATTGTGCGGATTGCTTGAAGTGTTATTGAATCTCGTTTGAATGATCTTGAATAAGTACTCGAACTTGTGAGTATCGATGTTGGTTTGAATGTATGTAGTTGAATTGAATATAAATGGAAAGTTGTCGACTTGTGTAGAAAAGAGTTACTAGCGTTGTAATGCGTTTTGAATTGATTATTGAAGTTGATAGTATGATTGTTGGCATTGTTGTTGATAATTTGGCCGAGTTGCATTCTCGGGTTTGTTGTTGTTAAATTGGCCGAGCTAGATTCTCGGGGATGGTGTATTTACAGGGGAAATGCTGCCGGAATTTCGGCAAATTAGAAATGAATTCATTTGAAGGATTAAGACAAGTATATGACGACAAATCTAACGATTGTGTAAATCTTCTTGAATGTAGATTAGCAATAGCAAGTTCAGACAATTAAGCGTAACTAATAGGGCGTGGGACAGGTATGTAAGGCTTACCCTTTCTTTCTTTGGCATGTCATAGAGCCAAGTAAGGCATGATATTGATATGCACATTGGGGTTACTCTATTCTGTGATTCCGAGCTTGTTTATGGTTCGTATGCACTTTTGATATGTTCTTAAAAGAGTTCTGTAAGAATTAATGTGCTCGACTTTTGAAAACAGTCTGCTATGTTTTGATACGTATGTATGGTTCCAAAAGACCTATCTGATTTGATCCATAATGAGATTCGAAAATCTCCTGATATGACTATTATTTTGATTTTCCAAAGAAAGCTTCTGAAACGTTCAAAGAGTTTCTGTTCCTAAAAGAATTCCGTAAGTATCAGTGTCCCTAACTTCGGTATATGGACTCGGATCGGTTTGATATATGACTATGATCCCTATGGCTCTTGATGTGATGATGATGTTTGATATGTTTCCGAGTGGCATTCGAAAGATATTTGATATGACAAATGTCTTGATTCTCAAATGATAGTTCGTTCGATTATTCCATCGAGTCTTTGATATAATTTGATATGTATACATGGTCCCATAAGCACCATTTGATTTGATCCATAACGATATCCGAAAGGTACTTGACATGATTATGGCTTTGATTTTCCAAAAATGGCTTCTGAAACGTTCGTAGAAGGTTCTGTACTTCAAACGCTCATAACTTTCGCATACTAAGTCGGATTGACCCGAAACTTGTTTCTGAGCCTCCAGATGTCAGTAAGTGTACATATCCATCGAGTCTTGATTTGTATGCATATGGTTTCTCACGACTCTGCTCGTGCACAGCTCAATGTATCTTTCACTGAGTCCCGGGCCAGGACACGTTATCGTGCGCATTCCTCTGCATCTTTCACTGAGTCCCGGGCCAGGACATGTTCTCGTGCGTACTCCACTGCATTGTTCACCGAGTCCCTCATAGGCGGGCCGGGACACGTTATATGAATATGTATTTGATGATGTGATGATACGGGGATGGCGGCTAGGATGGCATATGATAGCTCTATTCACCGAGACCCGCACTAGAGGGCCGGGACACATTATATGTATATATATGATACATAATGTTGCATGCATGATTCTATCCACCGAGTCCCTCACTGGAGGGCCGGGACACGTTACATACATATATGATACATGATTTTGGCATATGATGACTCTGTCCACCGCGTCCTCTAGAGGGTCGGGTTCTGTTACACGCATATATGATATAGGATCTGGCATATGACTCTGTCCACCGTGTCCCTCATTAAAGGGTCGGGATCTGTTATATGATTCTGTGCACCGCGTCCCTCACTAAAGGGCCGGGATCTGTCATACGTGTATATGATATCTGATTCTGACATGCATGATCTGTGTTTGGAAAGTAAGCCTTCTGGTAATTCTGTGCCTTCTGCATATTTTCTGACATATGACATTTGCATACACGATTTGTGTTTGAAATAAGTATTTTGGTATTCTGGATAACGTACTTATTATTTGAAGTGTCTGTTTTGATTGTGGTTCGGTTTTCTGTATTTTATGCCTTACATACTCAGTACATATTCCGTACTGACCCCCTCTTCTTCGGGGGCTGCGTTTCATGCCGCGCAGGTACACCCAGATGAGTTGGAGCTAGTATAGAAGATGTTCCAGCGTAGTTGGTAGACTCCACTTGTTCCTGGAGTGCTTCCGAGTCAGAGTATATATGCTATGATGTTTTGTTCGAAATTAGAGACTTTGCAGACAGAATTGTGGGTATTGGTTGTCAATTCAGTAAGCGGCTCCATCAGCCGATGTGTCATTTGTGTTATGATATAAGTTCTATATGATCACAGATTTTGTTTGATTTGAAAGTAACGAAAAAGAATATTTCTGAAAATTTTACCATACATATCATCTTTATTTGATTTAAAAAGTCCAAAGGATTATGTATGTATTAAAAGTCAGAGGGTTTGCTCGGCTCTAAATAAGGGTCGGGTGCCCATCACACCCTAGGTGGATTAGGGTGTGACAGTAAGTGCTCAAATGAGCCCAAGAGATATCTTAGCGTCGTCTCAGTAGTCTTCATGCTTTACCTTGCCTTCTCCTCTCTTATCTTACAATAGGTATCGGGATAAATCTTCGGCTCAACCATGGCCATGTCCTATTTGCCCTTAATATTAATTCTATCTCGGTAATTTGGCTTAAACCATATTTACATCTTTCCTTAATGTATCCAAAAAATCATGACCGCATTGTTATTACTGAATCCTTGCTCTTCTTATCAAGCACTCACTTGGTCACATTCTTAACATACAAATATTCGTAGGTTGTATAACTATTCTTGTACATCTTGTATAAAATACATCCAATCTTAGTCATAGTCTTTCCTTCTCCTGGTTGATAATGCTTTCCATGACTCATCCGTACTAAAACTTTCTCGTAGCCTATCTTGTCATACTCCTTTCCCTTCCTTTATCCACCCCTTTGATTTTCTCATATCCTACTATAGGAGATTTTCTATCCCTTCCCTTTTCTACTTATAAGTCGCAATATCATTAGCAAACAATTCTATTGCCAACATCTTAGCCTCTAATCCAGTATAGCATTGCTATCCTTAATAATATCTATCAAGTTATTCGTTACCATTCTCTTGTCATATTCTTTCTTTTTATAAGCACCCACTTTCTAATGTCCAATCATTCAAGGTCTTTACAAATAATTCTTAGCACTGTCTCAAATACCATCCTGACTTCAATCCATTTATTTCTGTCTTTCAGATCTTACTAACTTGTTTTAGCAAGGGATCTCACTTGAAGTCTAAGTATCCATATCAAATATATTGTAGTGTCAATTTTTTCCATTTTACATTTGCATTGCTCTCACCCGCTTCCACCCTTAAGGGTGTACTTACACCATTATCTGTTTATATTCTGCTCTATGTCCCTATTTCATATCTCAAATTCATCTGAGCCCTTTTTCAATTCACTTGGTATACCCATATCCATGTCCTTTATTTATCATTTATAACTTTGATTATCCACATACGAAACCTTAACAAAATCACGATGTGACGAGAACCTTTCTATATATAGTATAAAATCTCATCTGACCATCTGTACTCAAGTAATGCAACCCAGGCAACAACTCATCCAAGGCCACATTCCACTTACTCCAATCAGTAATTAATTAGTACTTATAGTCGTTCCAAATTCTCAATTTGGTAGCACTTATATTCCGACGATAAGTGTCCAAAGTTCTCTTGTAATATTATCTTTATCCCAACCTATATCATCTCATCTGCTTCCTTTAATAAATTTACAATACCTCATTTGTTCCTCAGGCCTACAGTCCTTATCCTTTAAGGATTTCTCTATTTCCGAGGTGACGTCACATACACGCAGTACCCCTTTATGTCTCATGTCCTTTTACCCTTGTTGTGTACCCAACGCTGACTTCTAACTTACCCCAAAATCATGTCAAGTTCGTCTTAATAATGGTCTTATATTATCATCTTGTCCCCGTACTCCACCTTTAAGTTCGTATATTTCCCTTTTATTTTACACTCGTATTCAATTAATTACATCTAACTTGGGTGCTTCCTTTAGTATTCCCTTACCATTTCTCTAGTCTATGTCCATCTTCCATTCTGTGCACAAGGAATCTCATGCTACCCCTGTATCCTTCGGAAAATACTACTTCTGCATAACCCCTTTTTCATTCTCAAAATGTATTCTGTTCATCCCTGTTTGTTCTTGTCATACTAGTAATTTTCTAGAACTCATTCTACCTCGCTGCATATCTTCCTATAGTTTGGTCTTTCACAATTCCGTCACTTATATTACCCGTGTCCTTGGCTATGTCATAACCTATTACTGCACTGTTATCTCATTTTCTTCCTATTTCCTTCTTTCAATTACTTCTTCTTTTCTTATGCTCGCTATCATTTCCGTTATCATATAATCTTTATTCTAAACTTTCCCTATAGAAGAACTTTATAGATCTTTCTTATTCGTTCTATACCTTACCTTTCCATTTCACGTTTGCATTTATGCTTTAGTCGCATAGATCACGTCATATCTTTTAGTCACTTCCTCGCTAGGCTTTACTCATGTTTATAACCATCCTTAGTATATTCACATTATATCCTGTTTGCAATGAGTCTTATAAAGTAGCACTTCTTAACCTTATTCACGATACTTACTATGGTTTAACTACACTCTGTGGAGTAGGTGTACTTAACCCTTTTACCCTTTCGGGTCAATCTTATCCTTAATACCTCACAAGCAGCCATGTCAATACATTCATATTCGTCACAATCCTTCTTCCTCTATACTCTTGTCTCAATCATATTATTACTTCTTTTAACTATAAACTCGTCATAATTTATCCCTGCTTATCAATTCAGTTGGTACCTCAATAAAACGCTCTGTTAAGATTTGCCACCCTTTTCTAAATCATCTCTTAGTATCACAAGCCTTTCCAAATTATCCTAGCATTTCTTTTTACCATATCGATATCGACCTCATAATTACTATTACTATCAATTCAACAGTTAACTTTATTTCTCGAAGTCAGACTTGCAACTTGGTCAAATCCTATCATTACTGTTGACATGACCTTTCAAGACATATTACGAGCTTATATCTCATTCCCTTTTTATTTCTAGGAAAATTTTGGTAGAGTTTCCTCTGTATTTTTTACTATCCCAAAACCTGCACGCAGGAAATACCAACAATACCTCACAAGGCCAACATATATACATATATATTATATCGTATTGTAGCCGTACAGTGCTCGCCATATCAATAACAATATTAAAATGATGAACTTACCTCGTATATCCAACTCAAACTGCACCTATTATACTTTTCTGTTTATTTTCCCTTTAAATCTTTAACTGCAGGTTTCAATCATACCTGCAACATTCACACCATATCTGCCATATATTCTGCTTACCGTCACTGATTCCTTCAGCTTCTTCTGTGCGCACCTTATAACTGAACTTATCAACAACATATATACATTCAATCCATTTTCTTACTATACTTACAATAAATTACCTTGATGATGACCGGTTCGCCATTCTGTATATACAATTTCTTATAACGTAACCTCGATGAAATATCTTACCTCTGTAATTCCGAGTAGCATTATTTACCTTCTCTTGTCGACACCACTCTCCTACTGAAATCAAAGGTTAGTATATAAGGGATATCATTTCCTATCTCTTGGCTTTATCGGACGATCTAGAGTAAGAAGGAAAGGTAACATCCTAAATGTCCTGTAGCTTCCTATTTATAGATGTGGTGCACAACACACCGATAAACAAGACTCTACTAGACACGGTCTGTAGACACTCCGAGGATGAACTGCTCTGATACCACGTTTGTCACGACCCAACCCCATGGGCCATGACTAGAGCCCGAACTGGACACTCGTATACGTACCTCCTAAATATAGTCAGACTGAAACTAAGGACAGTATGGAGACTTGTAAAAGCAACCGAAAGATTCATAACGCCATATATCATAATAACTTGTCTCCTGAGGAGCCACAGCTAACCAAAGCACGACATAATATGCAAGCCGACAAGGCTGCCACTACATACGAGAATATCCAGAACAAATCATATCGACACAGCTGACGATAACCCATACACAACCCACATATGTCTACAGACATCTAAGAGTATCACAGTAAAATATGACGGGACAGGGCCCCGCCGTACCCCTGGATATGTATATGTCTACATCAAAAAGATCTATACCAAAATAATCTTGGCTCTGAACAATGGAGGTCTCCAAAACTGCTGAGTAGAAGTCCTAAGCTAGAGGGTCACCAAACCGAGTATCTGTACCTGCGGGCATGAAACGCAGCCCCCCGAAGAAAGGGGGTCACTACAAGATATGTACTGAGTATATATAGCATGAAATACGATAAATAAGATCATGACTGAAATAAAGATTACAGGAGACAAGTATAACAATCAAGATACCAATGTACTTGTGCCTTATGAGATGAGAATCATGCATGTCTATATTATATACCATACCCGACCCATTATAGGGCTCGGTGAATAAAATCAACATATATCATACTCGACGCCATATATATATATATATATATATATATATATATATATATATATATATATATACCGTACCCGACCCTCTAGTGAGGGACTCGGTGAACAATGTAGGGAAAACTGTACACGTCCTTCGAACCGTATATATAGCGGTCCTTCGAACTGTATATATGCTTTGGATAGTAGACAGGATCAGGAGGCGTCACCGAATGTGGTTACAGGTATATTATCGATTTTCTCTCGGGACGTATATGCATTGATAGACCCAGGCTCCACTTTATCATATATATCTCCCTTTGTTGCTAATAGAATCGGAATAAAACCTGAGTTGATAGAACCATTTGAGGTAGCTACACCGGTAGGAGATTCTGTTATAGCAAAGCAAGTATATAGAAATTGTTTGGTGATTATATATAGTCGTCATAACGTGGCAGATTTGATAGAGTTAGATATGACGGAGTTTGATGTTATTATGGGTATGGACTGGTTAGCTTCTTGTTATGCTAACATTGATTGTAGAGAAAAGATAGTCCGATTTCAGTTCCCAGGGGGAGCCGGTTATAAAGTGGATGGGGAATACAGCATCGCCGAGGGGTAAGTTTATTTCATACCTCGAGGCAAGGAAGTGTTATACCCCGTATTTTTATACATTGGATTATTCGTGAGCTAATCGACATAAATTCAAGGATAAGATTATTTTGGGATATGAGACAAGGACTTTTAATCCCCGATTTTTAATAAGTGCATGATTGCTTGTAAAATTCGATTGGTGTAGAAATATTAGTGGAGATTAGGATTTAATTAACCATGATTAGATTATTAATTGGGGATTAGTAATTAATTAAGATTAATTAAGCCTAAGTAGTGCTAAATGGACCCCACTATAGCATGGCCAAATCTGATTGGTCCATGCCATAGTGGGACATGTGTCCACTTCATAGGCAGCATATATAGCCTACTTTGATGACTAATTCATCAGCCATAATTCATTTTCCACTTCACAAAGTTGAGTTAAGAGAGAGAAGCTCCTAAGTTCTAAGAGAGAGAGAGAGAACCACAAGGCCATGGCTATGGCAGCTTCATGAAGCTCACGGCCAGCCCTCCTCTTCACCATTAATTGATAATTTTCAAGTTGAATTGAAGAAAGGAATGGAAACTACAACAGCCATGGCAGCTCACGACCATGGCAACTCTTGATCAGCCCATGTTTTTTATAGCAAGAAATTAAATTGAGGTAAGGTTTAATACTCTTCTACATGTTTTAGAGGTGGTTTGGACTTTGTATAAATTGATAGATGTGGAATTGGATATAAGAAATGGTGTGTTGATGCCAAGGTTCTGTTTGGGGGCGTTAGGGCTGTCCTAATCTAATAATGATGGAATTAATTTTAATTAGTGTTGTTGTTATTATTGTCATTGATTATATAATGAAAATGGAAGAATTTGATATTTCAAGTTGAAGTTGTATTGTTTTAAGGGTTGTTTGGGACGTGTTGTTGTTTGTGTTGAATTGGAGGACTAAGTGTAATTAAGATTATGTGTTGGACTATTATAAAATCATTTCGATGAAGTATGGTGGCTGTAGGTTATTAGGAGTAACTTGTATATGTCGTAGCTGTTATGTTAGCGATTATTAAATGTTGTAATGTGTAGGCTGATTTGGAATGATGTGGACTGTTTGGGGTATCCTTGGGTCTTGTTTGAACTAGTTTTTGATGCGATAACTTAGACGTGCCTTGGTTGATGCTATGTTGGTTGTGTTATAGTTAGCTTAAATGTGAGGAAAGAGAGCGATATAGGGGAAGTACTGCCCAATTGTCTAGAAATAAGCTACTAACGTTGAAGTACGTTTTATGCCTTCCCATAGCTTTACTATAGCTCTTGACATTTTAATATAGGTTAAGACACACAGGCAACGTATACGTATTGTACCACGGATAAGCGTTAAAGGTATGTGAAGCTAACCTTTCTTTCTTTTGGGCATGATCTTTATAAACAAATAGACGACGAGCATGTGACTTTAAAGAAACTCCTATTCTTAGAGACACTAAGATGGCTAATGTTCTTGATTCCCAGAACTTACTTCATTATGTCTTGATACGTGTCTATGATTCCTGAAGTTCTATTTGATATATTCCATAGTGACATTCGAAGGATACTTGATGTGACTATTGTCTTGATTTCCAAATGATAGTTCGTTTTGAATATTCTATTGAGTCTCAGATATAACTTAGTTTGCATATGGTTGCTCAGTACTTTGCTCGTGCATGCCGTAATATATCATTCACCGAGTCCCTCACTAGAGGGCCGGGTACGGTATATATATATATGATGATATGATGATGATGATATGATTATGGCACCGAGGATGGTATATGATGATTTATTCACCGAGTCCCATAATGGGCCGGATATGATATATGATATAGACATGCATGATTTTCATATCGTAAGGCACAGGTGCATTGGTATCTTTGATTATCATACTTGCCTCCTGTATTCGTTTATGTAGTTGTGATTTTCCTTATTGTATTACATGTTTTATATACTCAGTACATATTCCGTGCTGACCCCCTTTCTTCGGGGGGCTGCGTTTCATGCCCGCAGGTACAAATACTCGATTTGGTGATCCTCCAGCTTAGGACTTCTACTCAGCTGTCTTGGAGAGCTCCATTGTTCCGGTGCCTAGACTTTTGGTACAAATCTTTTGATGTATATATATATGTTTATCCAGGGGTATGACGGGGCCCTGTCCCGTCATATTTCACTACTGATACTCTTAGAGGTCTGTAGACATATGTGTGGGTTATGTATAAGTTTTGTTCAGTTGTGTCTACGTGATTCGCTATGGATATGTCCGTCTGTAGTGGCAGCCATGTCGGCTTGTGTATCGTATTGGTATGTAGTGGCAGCCTTGTCGGCTTGCGTATCGTATTGGTATGTAGTGGCAACCTTGTCGGCTTGCGTATCGTATTACGTTCTGATTAATTGTGACTCCTGAGGAGACAGGTTGTCTTGATATATATATGACGTTATGAACCTTTAGAGTTTTTGCAAGTTTCCATATTGTTCCTAGTTCAGTCTGACTATATCTAACAGGTACGCATGCGAGTGTCCAGCTCGGGCACTAGTCTACCCGAATACCATCAGCTCCAACAATATGCCCCAAGAATGCTACTGAAGTCAACCAGAATTCACATTTAGAAAACTTAGCATACAACCCCGTGGGCCATGACTACTGCCCGAGTTGGACACTCGTATACGTACCTGTTAGATATAGTCAGACTGAACTAGGAACAATATGGAAACTTGCAAAAACTCTAAAGGTTCATAACGTCATCACATATATATCAAGAAAACCTGTCTCCTGAGGAGTCACAACTAATCAAAACGTAATACGATACGCAAGCCGACAAGGCTGCCACTAGATACCAATATGATACGCAAGCCGACAAGGCTGCCACTACAGACGAACATATCCATAGCAAATCACGTAAAAACAGCTGAGAAAAACTTATACACAACCCACACATATGTCTACAGACCTCTAAAAGTATCAATACTGAAATATGACGGGACAGGGCCCCGCCGTACCCCTGAACATATATATAAGTCTATATCACGAGATCTGTATCTAAATAGTCTAGGCTCCGGAACAAGAGAGCTCTCCAAAACAGCTGAGCAGAAGTCCTAAGCTGGAGGATCACCAAATCGAGTATCTGTACCTGCGGGCATGAAACGCAGCCCCCCGAAGAAAGGGGGTCAGTACGGAATATGTACTAAGTATATAAAGCATGTAATACAATAAGGAAAATCACAGCTGCATAAACGATTATAGGAGACAAGTATGATAATCAAAGATACCAATGCACCTGTGCCTTGCGATATGAAAATCATGCATGTCTATATCATATACCATATCCGGCCCATTATGGGTCTCGGTGAATAAGTCATCATATACCATCCTCGGCGCCATAATCACATCATCATATCATATATATATATACCGTACCCAACCCTCTAGTGAGGGACTCGGTGAACAATGCAGTGAAACTGTGCACGAAAACATACCTGGCCCGGGACTCGATGAAAGATATATTAAGGCATGCACGAGCAGAGTAGTGAGCAACCATATGCAAACTAAGTCATATCTGAGACTCAATAGAATAATCAAAATGAACTATCATTTAAAAATCAAGACAATAGTCATATCAAGTACCCTTCGAATGTCACTATGGATTATATCAAAATAGGACGCCTGAAATCATAGACACGTATCAAGACATAATGAAATAAGTTCTGGGAATCAAGAACATTAGCCATCCTAGTGTCTCTAAGAATAGGAGCTTCTTTGGAGTCATATACACGTCGTCTGTTTGTTTCATAAAGATCATGCCAAAAAGAAGGAAGGGTTAGCTTTACATACCTTCGGCGCTTAATCTTTGACTTGATATGTATATGCTGCCCAAAGTATCTCAACCTATATTAAGATGTTAAGAACTATGGTTAAGCTACAGAAAGGTTCAAAACGTATTCCAACGTTAGTAGCTTATTTCTAGAAAATTGGGCAGCACTTCCCCTATAACACTCACTTTCCTCACATTTAAGCCAACCATACAACAACCAACATAGCATCAACCAAGGCACGTCTAAGTTATTGCATCAAGAACTAGTTAAAACAAGACCCAAGGATACCCCAAACAGTCCACATCATTCCAAATCAGCCCACACATTACAATATTTGATAATCGTCAACATAACGACTACGACATTTTCAAATTACTCCTATTAATCTATAGCCGCCATACTTCATCGAAATGACCTTATAATAGTCCAACAATTACAACAACGCAATGTATAATCCTACTACACTTAGCCCTCTAATTCAACGAGAACAATAACACAACCAGAACCCGGTCATTTTCGACACAATATAACCATAACTTAAAATACCAAATTCCTTTAATTTCATCATATAATCAATCACAACAATAACAACAACACTAGTTAAAACTAATTCACCATTATTAGATTAAAACAGCCCCCATACGGCCCAAACAGAATCTCAACATCAACATACAGAATTCTTTGCATCCAATTCCACATCCACCAATTCATACAAAGACCAAATCATCTCTAAAACATGTAGGAGAGTATTAGACCTTACCTCAAATTTAATTACGACAGATCTACAACAACTTGCACCATTTGCATCACTTCATCTTCTTCAACTTAAACTCTAACCTTGCTGCTCCTTTGAATGCTTAGAACACCTTAGGCATTTATTTCTCTTGCTATCAAAATATGAAGCTTGGCCAAGAGCTTGGCAGCCATGGTTGTTCACAATTCCTTCTCCAAATCAAGATGAAAATTAGCAATCTAATGGTGTTGAAAAGGGGTTGGCCATGAGCTTCAAGAAGCTGCCATGGCCGTGAGCTTCAAGAAGATGCCATGGCCGTGAGCTTCAAGAGTTGCCATGGCAATGAGCTTCCTTCTCTTTCAATGCTGGCCGTGAGCTCTATGAGCTTCTCTCTCTTCAATTCACTTTGGTGGAGATGAAAATGAAATGTGATTAAATGAATTAGTCATTAAATATGTATATATATGCAAGCTGCCCACTTGACATGTGTCCCACCATGTTGACACATGCCCCACTATGGCATGAACCAATCAGATTTAGCCATGTTGTAGTGGGGTCCATTTGTTACACTTAATTAATCTTAATTAATCACTAATCCCCACTTAACAATCTAATCATGGTTAATTAATCCCTAATCTCCACTAATATTTCCACACTACTTGTAATGAATTAGTAAACCGAGCAACAATAAAATCGGGATTAAAAGTCCTTGTCTCATATCTCAAAAATACTCTTGTCCTTAAACTTATGTCGATTAACTTACGAATAATCCAACGTACAAAAATACGGGGTATAACATCCTTCCCCCCTTTGGAACATTCGTCCTCGAATGTTAAACTAGTCCTGCACTCCCAATATTTCCTTAAATGTTCTTTTATTGAATTATGTCCTTCACATGCCTATTTCGTTGGTCGATTCTCTTCAATTTATTATAACGAATTCCAGATCTTTAAGTAACCATTCCCGTAATATTCCCTCTTGATCTCGCCTCTTGAGGTAATACTTCCACTTTATTGGCTTTACTATCCTTTTTATTTTGCAGTTGGTTGACAGTTGTATTGCGAGCTCTTCTGTTGAAATCTTACTCTTCTCTCTGGTACACTTAGTCATAACTCGACTCTTTCTTCTTCTATAGTTAATCCCTTGAGATGTATCGTTCACTTCATCTTACCTCTTACGCGTAGACGTCCCTCGTCGATTTATTAGACTTTGCTATCCCTGGAGTATTTCATGCTCTCAACCTGTAGACCCTTCGCAGACTCTACGAATAAAATGAAATTTTCCAAGGTGTTACATTATTTTACTTCAATAACCTTACATTGCTTTGCTGTTTCAATCCATATTCTGGAATCTTCGGCCTCATGTATCACTTCTCGACTTTCATTTTAAAAGATTTTAACTGTCACTCTACTTTTTAGCTCCTAATCTCAATCCTTAGAGTTGGCTATCAAGTAGCGCTAGAGTTCCCTCATATAATAACTTCACATAGCTGCTTTGTGATCTGACTATCATTAACTGGTATAATTCTGAAGGAATTTTTTATTTGACATATAAATTCACTGTCATTCAGTAACCCGCTTGTTCTAATCGTCTCGCTTAAACCATTTCCCTTAATCCAACTTATAACACTTTAGGCATATTATCTCGTGTCGTTCCTTTATCTTTAATTCAAACTCTTCTATGGCCTCTTTACCCAGATTTTGCTCTTAGTTCTCCTATCACGCATTAGAATATGCGTAAGTGCTCAAATGAGCCCAAGAGATATCTTAGTGTCGTCTTAGTAGTCTTCATGCATTACCTTGCCTTATTCTTTCTTATCTTACAATCGGTATCGGGATGAGTCTTCGGCTCAGCCATGGCCATGACCTAATTGCCCTTAGTACTATTTCTATCTCGGTAATCTGACTCAAACCATCTTTAAATATTTCCTTAATGCGCCTGAAATATCGTAACCACAGTGTTATTACTGAATCCTTACTCTTCTTATCAAGTACTCACTTGGTTTTATTCTTAGCATACAAATATTCGTAGGTTGCATAACTATTCTTGAGCAACTTATATAAAACACATCCAATCTCAGTCACAGCCTTTCCTTCTCCTGGTTCATTATGCTTTACATAATTCATCCGTACTAGAACACGCTCATAGTCTATCTTGTCATACTCTTTTCCCTTCCTTTATTCACCCCTTTGATTTTCTCATATCCTACTATAGGAGATTTTCTATCCCTTCTCTTCGCTACTTATAAGTCGCAATATCATTAGCGCACAACTCTATTGCCAAATCTTAACCTCTAATCTAGTATAGCATTTCTATCCTTTACAATATCTCTTAAGTTACTCGTTACCATTCTCTTGCTAAGCACCCCCTTTTAATGTCCTTTAATTCAAGACCTTTACAAATGATTCTCAGCTCTGCCTCAAATACCACCCTGGCTTCTATCCATTTATTGCTGGCTTTCAGATCTTACTAACTTGTTTCAGCAAGGGGTCTTAATTGAAATTTAAGCATCTATATCAAATATATTGCAGTGTCAATTGTTTCCATCTTACACCTGCATTTCTCTCACCCGCTTCCCCCCTTTAGGGTGTACTTATATCATTATCTATGTATATTCTGCTCTATGTCCCCATTTTCAATCTCAAATTCATCTGACTCTTTTCCAATTCACTTGGTATACTGTACCATATCCATGTCCTTTCTTTATAATTTATAAATTTGATTATCCACGTACAAAACCTTAACAAAATCGTGAGGCGACGAGAACCTTCCCATATATAGTATAAAATCTCATCTGACCATCTGTATTCGAGTAATGCATCCCATGTAGCAACTCATCCAAGGCCACATTCCACTTACTCCAACCAGTAATTAATTAGTACTTATTGTTACACTTTGGAAAATTCCCCGTACATGTACAGTGAATAGTTTCATGACCCAACCAGAGGGCCATGACAGGTACCCAGTATTGGCTACCGAGCACCCCTTATCATACTATCTATCGTTCAACCTGTACTGTCACGACTCAACTAGATGGACACTTATCATACTTGCGTTTAGCATATTAAGGGCTTTTATAAATGCAAGACAAAACGTTGTCTAAAACTGTTGCGTATAATATCACACACAAGCCGGTCAGGCTGTCGTAGTGTAGGGAAATGCCAAACGTAAACCATACTAACATAACTGGACAACAACAACCCATGACCCACATACATGTCTACAGGCCTCTAAGAGTATCAACAGTGTCATATGGCAGGACAGGGCCCCACCGTACCCTAATTAGACATATATATACATATTCACAACAGAAGGATCTGTACCAAAAGTATCATAACTAAAATAGAGATTTGCTAGAATCAAGTATGACTTTTAAAAACATCAATATACTTGCCTTATGAAATGAAAGTCATGCATATCATCATCATATATCATATATATAACGTGTCCCGGCCCTCTAGTGAGGGACTCGGTGAATAGAGTCATCATATGCCATCCTGGCCGCCACCCCCGTATCATCATGTCATCATATCATCATATACATATACATATACCGTGTCCCGGCCCTCTAGTGAGGGCCTCGGTGAACAATACAATGGAGTGCACACGAGAACGTGTCCTGGCCCAGGACTCAGTGAAGGAAGTAATGACGACATGCACGAGCAGAGTAGTGAGAAACCATATGCATATAAATCAATTTTTAGGACTCAATAGGTAAGTACACTAATCGACACTTGAAGGATCATAAACACGTTTCGAGTCAATCCGAGTTAGCCTAAGAAAGTTATGGACGTTATTCATTACAGAAACTTCTATGAACGTTTCAGAGCAATCCGAGACCACCTATGAAAATTAGGGACATTAATCCTTATAGAACCCTTTTTGGAATAGGGACTCTTTATGCTTTGCTCGTTAGTCAATCATACAATAGGCTCGACTATACCAAGTATGCTCGTGTCAAGAAGTGAATAAGAATCGTAAACAAGCTCGGAATTAAATAATAGAGTTACCCCAAGATGCGTGTCATAGCTTACTTAGCTCTAGGACATGCCAAAAGAAAGAAAGGGTAAGCCTTACATACCTTGCCCGCTTCCTAAGGTAATCCGAACTTAAGTCTCGGCTTTCCCAAGATCTACATCAACGTTAGAAGATAGCAAACATTAGTTATAGGTGTTTAGGAATCTGATTCTAAGCTAGCAGTTCACCTACAGAAATTTAGGCAGCATTTCCCCTATAATTTCCACCAACCTCGAGAATTCAACTCGGCCAAATCATCAACAACAATACCAACAACCACATTAACAACTTCAACAATTAATTCAAAATGCATTCTAACGTTAGCAACCCTTTCTACATAATTCGACGGCATTTCATTTACCTTCAAGTTAACCACAACAACCCAACTCACAATCTTCCAAACTCAATAAGAACAACAACAACACATTCCTCGCTTCCAAGTTCATGAATTATACCAACAACCACACGTTAACAACATCATTCATACAAATATAAGAAACCATGCTAACGTCACATTAACTTCTACAACAACCCACAACGATTACAACTTCATTTTAAGCCATCAAACCTTCATTTTCATCATGGAATCCACAACAACAACAACCAAAAATACTAAATAAAATCAATTCATCACATCTTACCAACACAGCCCCTATTCGGCCACAACCTACACATACATATTTCATGAATTTCATCCATTTCTACATACTACAACACTCACAAATCATCCCTAACACATAGAAAAGAAGATTAAATCTTACCTTTATCCTTTAACTTCTCAACTTGGCTAGGGTTTTTGAGTTGCACAAATGGATGCTTTGCTTGCTCCAACAACTACTCCACGTTAATAAGGGCCTTCCAATTGGTTGGAATACTAGAAGAAAATTATTTTTTTTGATCAACTCCAAGAGCATCAAATTCGGCCAACCATGGCCGAATACTTCTTTTTTTTTTTTGTTTTTTTCTTCTCCAAGCTTCTTGAATTAAAAAGATGAATAATTGTCTTGCTATGTCATCACTTGTCCATATATATACATAGCTCCTACTAATAAAAAGTGGACACATGCCCCCACTCATGGCTTGAGTTAATTGGCCAAGCCATGAGTGGGACCCACACGGCCATAGGTGGCCTTATCATGAACCCTCTTTTGAATTTCCCTTTTTACCCCTAGACTTTATCCATATTTCCATACCACTAATAACCAACTTGTGTATTAAAATAAAATCGGAAGGAAAATAATAGCCTTGCCCTTAACTTATCGCGATTATCTTGAAATATCCGAATATACAAAATACGGGATATAACAAATAGGTTGATGAAGGTCATAATGTATGCGATGTTCGAGAAGTAAGAAATAGTAATTGATGATCCTAAACGAGATTTCAAAACCATCCGAGATAAGGAAAGGAAGTTGTTAAGAAAAGCGAGTCGTATGTTGTATATCGAATGAGAATAACGAGCAACAATTTGACGATGGAATAATGAGGCCTTGGAGATTAGTAATAACTTCCTTTATATTGGTATTGAAGTGTTAAATAAGTGTTAGGAAGGTTCCATAAGGATCGGAGATCAAACGAGTCGACGAGAACGAAAACGGAACCACTGTCCATTATACAGTCCAACCTACGGACCGTATAATTTGTACCAGCCGTATATGGGACCGTATAATTGGCCAAAGAGAGGACCATCCACTGGACCAAATATACGGCCACACATACGGTCCGTATAAATAGTACGGACCGTATGTTGGTCCGTATAATAGTGGTTGGCCAGCTTTTAAGTTTAAGTATAAGGGACCCTTTCATTTCACTTCCACTTTCTCTCTCTCAAGAACACTCTAGAATATTCTCCAAACACTTCAACCACAAGAATACCAAGGAAATCAATGATCATTAACACTAAATCCATGAAACCAAGTGTGAAACCTTAGTGGATGTCATCTTCTCCAAGAAATCTTAAAGGGATTGAAATAGGGTTTTGACATGAAAGAGTATTGTTGCTCAAGACTTTTTCCACCATAATTTAAGGTATGTTTTATGACCTTATCATGTTGTTTAAAGTATTGAAAGGCTTAGATACTTGAATTGTAGAAAGACATAGAAAATGGACCATTAATGAGGGAATAGTGTCACAATTGAATGATAGTTTAATGGAATCATGAACGTTGATATGTTGTGATTATGAATACGTTATAAATGACGTATAGACCATGGAATAGGTGTGAAGTATGTGAAATTATGATGATGAGCTAAAACCACTAAATGTGGAGAAATTGCAGAAAAATGATGGATTTCGCCAAGTGTAGATAAATGATGAACGTTGATACGATATTGTGAGTGTTGTTGTAAATGTTTGGGAGTTGAAATAGAACATGATAAAAGTAGTAGAAACAAAGGAAATGCTTCCCAATTTTCTCTAGAAATAACGATGCGTTCTTATGGTCGATTGACTAACTATAATGCGCATTTTCTCGTGAAGGTAGCAACGTGATATTGAAGGAGAACAAGTGAACGATAGTTTAACTAAGCGACCAAGGTATGTGAGTCTAGACCTTTTCTTTCTATGGCATGAATCCCATGATATGATTCTTCTTCCTTTCCATGATTCTCCTATATTCCGGAAAGCCAAGAGCCTAAGATCATGAATAGCTACATGAGTCAAGAGATATGATATGACGTTCTTATAAAGTAAATGATGTCGTTCCTTGTGTACACTCACCTTATGTACAAATCCCTTCAAGGTGAGGCGGAATGTTCATAAATGTTCATAATGGAATCGAGGGTTCACGACCTTACGACACCTCGATAAAATATAGTTATTGTAGAGGCCTTATGCCTGTACGATGATAAACATATTACGATAAGCATATTATTATAAGTATTTTATGATAAGCATGTTATAATCATATTAAACCGGGACTAGTTGGCCGGGCAGTCACCGCGAAAGCGGGCAGCTTATACGATACACCATGGCCAGTTGGCATGGGCAATCACCACTAGTGGGCGGCATGAGATGGTACCCCGAACGCGGGAGGCCTGGACGCGGGCTAATGTTACTGATTATCACACCGCACCTATATGGTCGGGCAGTTTATATATATATGATATGCATACATGAGATGATGATAAGCTTAAAAGTAATTCAGCATGCATTACTTTTCATATAATTCCCAGTCAGGTACAGTAGCTCCATACTTGATGCCTCCTTTATTTTCTTGATGTGTTGTTATTGTTCATGCCTCTCATACTCAGTACAACATTCGTACTGACGTCCGTTTTCTTTGGACGCTGTGTTCATGCCCACAGGTAGACAGGGAGGCGAGCTTGATCCGGATTCTTAGGAGCTGTCAGCTGATTGAAAGCACTCCATTATCCGGAGGTGCTTATGATTATTCTTTTGGTACATATGTATATTTTGGGCATGACGGAGTCTTGTTCTGCCTACATGTATAGTATGTCAGTATAGACTCGTAGATGCGTAGTGTGGGTTAGATGGTCTCACAAGTCTACTACAGTATGCATACATATATTACATATATTTTTTTGATAGCCTAATGAGGCATTTGTATATATATATAGAATAATTGTGCTTTCCACCGAATAATGATTGTCATGCGATTGTCAATTTGTGAATGATAAAGAAGCGTAAATGACTATGACAAGAGAGGAAATAAGGGGTGCTCAGTGGTCAGCCTCGGGTACCCGTCGCGGCCCCTAACACTTCCAGAGGGGCCAGATGGCTACGTTGTGTATTGTGATGCTTCCGGTGTGGGACTAGGATGTGTATTGATGCAGCATGGGAAGGTTATTGCATACCCTTCGAGACAGTTGCGGAAACATGAGAGGAATTACCCAACTCATGATCTCGAATTAGCCGCGGTTATTCATGCGTTGAAGATATGGAGACATTATTTGTATGGTGTGCATGTCGATATCTATACAGATCACAAAAGTCTCCAACATATTTTTAAGCAAAAGGAGTTAAACCTGCGGCAGAGGCGGTGCTTAGAATTGTTGAAGGATTATGATGTAAATATTTTGTACCACCCTGGAAAAGCGAATGTACTAGACGACGCGCTTAGCCGTCGATCAATGGGTAGTTTAAGTGAAATTTCTCCAAGGAAGAAAGAGATGATTCGTGAGCTCTACCAATTAACTAGTCTTGGAGTACGGGTGATCGATTCCGGAAGCACAGGAATTCGTATTGTTGATCCTACAGCCTCGCCTTTGAATATTGAAATAAAAGAGCACCAGTATGCAGATCCACGAATGTGTCATTACAGGGATGTATCTCATGAAAAGGAAAAGTCCCCATTTGAAGTTTCCATAGATGGGGTTCTTAGATACCGAGGCAGGCTATGTGTGTCGGATGTGGCGAAAATACGCCAACGGATTCTAGAAGAAGCTCACTATTCTCGGTATTCTATTCATCCAGGTGCGACCAAAATGTACCATGATCTCAAACTGATATATTGGTGGGATGGAATGAAGAGGGACATAGAAGAATTTGTAGCACAGTGTCCAATTTTCCAGCAAGTAAAAGCCGAGCATCAAAAGCCAGGAGGATTATTACAAGCAATGGAAATTCCTACGTGGAAATGGGAAATAATTAACATGTATTTTATTGTGGGACTACCCCGTTCTCGAGGCAAATATGATTCAATATGGGTGATCGTTGACAAACTTACAAAAGCAGCTCATTTCCTCCCCGTTAGAACCACGTACTCAGCGGAAGACTATGCTAGGCTGTATTTGAAGGAAATTTTGCGACTTCATGGGATTCCATTAGCCATTATTATAGACAGAGGGGCACAATTTACAGCCAAGCTTTGGAAATCCTTTCAAGAAGGTCTAGGTACTCAAGTCAAGTTCAGCACGACATTTCACCCACAGACTGACGGACAAGCCGAGCGTACTATTCAGACCTTGGAAGATATGCTACGAGCGTGTGTGTTGAATTTTGGTGGTAGTTGGGATGAGAATTTACCCCTTATTGAATTTGCCTACAACAACAGCTATCATTCCGGTATTCAAATGGCTCCGTATGAAGCATTGTATGGAAGGAAGTGTAGATCTCCAATCGGATGGTTTGAAACCGGAGAAGCACAATTGATAGGCCCCGACTTGATTTAACAAGCAGTTGAAAAGGTTAAGATGATCCGAGACTGATTGTTGACAGCCCAAAGTCGCCAAAAGTCTTATGCAGATAACCGCCGACAAAACTTGGAATTTCAGGTCGATGATTGGGTGTAACTGAAAGTATCGCCAATGAAAGGGGTAATGAGGTTTGGTAAAAAGGGGAAGTTGAGCCCAAGATACATTGGACCCTATAGAGTCATCCGTAAGGTGGGTCATGTAGCCTATGAACTGGACTTGCCTTTAGAGCTCGAGTCCGTACACCCAGTTTTTCATGTTTCGATGCTCCGCAAGTGTATTCGAGACCCAACAAGAATAGTTCTGATTGACAATGTCCAAGTGACAGAAAAACTGACATATGAAGAAGTGCCTGTGGCCATTTTAGATAGACAGGTGCGAAGACTTCGGAATAAAGAGGTCGCTTCAGTCAAAGTTCTATGGCGAAACAACAACAAAGGAGAAATGACTTGGGAAGCGGAGGAGAAGATGAAGGCCAAATATCCGCATCTATTTCAATCTCCACAAGAGGTTCGTGGTGACACGCCGAGATTTCAAGGTATGATTACTTACTTTTATGCTTTTGGTCGTGTGTCGCCATAGATGTGTTGATGTGGTGATGTAGCCCTGTGAGGCAATGATATTATGGGTTGTTGTGACGGGTTGGTAATACCATGTTATGGGGGGAACTCTGGCGAAATTTTTGTAGAATCCCGAGTGTTTAACATTCGGGGACGAATGTTCCAAAACGGGGGGGGGGGGGAGAATGTTATACTTTGGAAAATTCTCCGTACATGTACAGTGAATAGGTTGACGAAGGTCATAATGTATGCGATATTCGAGAAGTAATAAATAGTAATTGATGATCCTAAACGAGATTTCAAAACCATCCGAGATAAGGAAAGGAAGTTGTTAAGCAAAACGAGTCGTATGTTGTATATCGAATTAGAATAACGAGTAACGATTTGATGATGGCATAATGAGGCCTTGGAGATAATTAATAACATCCTTTAGATTGGTATTGAAGTGTTAAATAAGTGTTAGGAAGGTTCCATAAGGATCGGAGATCAAACAAGTCGACGAGAACGAAAACGGAACCACTGGGCATTATACGGTCCAACCTACGGACCGTATAATTTGTACCAGCCGTATATGGGACCGTATAATTTGCCAAAGAGAGGACCAGCCACTGGACCAAATATACGGCCACACATACGGTCCGTATAAATAGTACGGACCGTATGTTGGTCCGTATAATAGTGGTCGGCCAGCTTTTAAGTTTAAGTATAAGGGACCCTTTCATTTCATTTTTCATTTCACTTCCACTCTCTCTCTCAAGAACACTCTAGAATATTCTCCAAACACTTCAACCACAAGAATACCAAGGAAATCAATGATCATTAACACCAAATCCATGAAACCAAGTCTATGAAACCTTAGTGGAAGTCATCTTCTCCAAGAAATCTCAAAGGGATTGAAATAGGGTTTTGACATAAAAGAGTATTGTTGCTCAAGACTTGTTCCACCATCATTTAAGGTATGTTTCATGACCTTATCATGTTGATTAAAGTATTGAAAGGCTTAGATACTTGAATTGTAGAAAGACATAGAAAATGGACCATTACTGAGGGAATAGTGTCACAATTGAATGATAGTTTAATGGAATCATGAACGTTGATATGTTGTGATTATGAATACGTTATAAATGACGTATAGACCATGGAATAGGTGTGAAGTATGCGAAATTATGATGATGAGCTAAAACCACTAAATGTGGAGAAATTGGAGAAAAATGATGGATTGCGCCAAGTGTAGATAAATGATGAACGTTGATACGATATTGTGAGTGTTGTTGTAAATGTTTGGGAGTTGAAATAGAACATGAGAAAAGTAGTAGAAACAAAGGAAATGCTGCCCAATTTTCTCTAGAAATAACGATGCGTTGTTATGGTCGATTGACTAACTATAATGCGCATTTTCTCGTGAAGGTAGCAACGTGATATTGAAGGAGAACAAGTGAACGATAGTTTAACTAAACGACCAAGGTATGTGAGGCTAGACCTTTTCTTTCTATGGCATGAATCTCATGATATGATTCTTCTTCCTTTCCATGATTCTCCTATATTCCGGAAATCCAAGAGCCTAAGATCATGAATAGCTACATGAGTCAAGAGATATGATATGACGTTCTTATAAAGTAAATGATGTCGTTCCTTGTGTACACTCACCTTATGTACAAATCCCTTCAAGGTGAGGCGGAATGTTCATAATGGAATCGAGGGTTCACGACCTTACATCACCTCGATAAAATATAGTTATTCTAGAGGCCTTATGCATGTACGATGATAAGCATATTATTATAAGTATTTTATGATGAGCATGTTATAATCATATTACACCGGGGGCCTAGTTGGCCGGGCTACACCCCCAACTTAAAGTATTTGCTTGTCCTCAAGCAAGCCATACAAAACCACGACTCAATCTAACACCTAGATAATATAGAATAACAATGTCTACATTGGTTTTGACTCTGAACTACCGGCATGCATGTTTTTCTTCCAAGGACCACCCCAATTTCTGTTTTAAAGCAATATACACAACTCAAGAACACTACGACTAACAATGAAGCTTCAATGAATGACATTACATTATCGAACATATTATGGTGCACACAAACTCTACTTTAGGCGGTCACTTTATTTTGTTCAATTCTCATCCTTATGCCCTCACATAGACCAAAGAATGTCCCAACACACATATATACGACAAGAATGGGACGAAGACGAAAGAGAAGAGTAAAACACTCACACTCACAAAGAAATTCATATTTACACATGTAAATACCATAGGCTTGCCCTTATTTTCTATGTTCTCATCCTAAGATCGTTCGGTTGTGATCACATTAGGACTTGTTTCGGCTTGTAATGTAGGTTTAGGGACGGGTCGGATACTTTTTGGATACTAGTGACTCACCCTCCTTGAACACTACAACATCTTGTCACCTTAATTCGCCTCTTTTCTTTCCACCCCTTTATTTTTTTTTTCAGTTTTCGACCTCGATGTGGTTTTACTTCTAACCAACTTACAATTCTTTTTGCGTTACAATTTTCTGATTATATCTTCTTCTTTTTTATGTATATATATATATACGCAACTACCACATCGAATCTCCACTAGCAAACTCCACCACCCCCAACTTATGTTTTTAACATGTACTCCACATTTAATTCACCCCCAACTTAGGCATTTTGCCTCATCTAACTAGTAGCATCAAGGAGGGAACGGGTGCGAAGATGGATTAATTGCACAAAGGGTAAGGTTTCATAATTGGCTAGCCAAGAAAAAGGTCAAAAAGGCTCAAAAGGGAAACTAGGGGTATTTAACACTTTTGGTAAGGCTTATTTAGGCAAAGTGACTATTTCAACAAAGAAAGCCTAAGATCATCTCACAACCAAACTAACTTTCGGATTTCATACAAGACCAACCGGGCAAGTTCTACATTATACATGCATAAACAGAATCAAACTAACAGCTCACATACACATTGTCATAAGGACAATTATTTTTGCACTTGTGACCTCCTAAGTAGTCATTTATCACATACAATACCCCAATAATAATAATGTCATATAAAGAATCAATCATGTTAATCAATCCTGTTCTAAGTATGCATTTTTCAAAATTTCGAGGGGTCCAAAATTTCCAACAAACAAAACAAACCACAATATATGCCATTAGTTACCAAGTAGTACCAAATAAGCCAAAATTACTCTACTCAGCCTAAGCAACATCCTAAACATGCCCGTTTCAACAAAATAAAACCCCCCTCAGGAAAAGAACTCTGGCAAAGAAAAGCCGAGGAGGTTCCTACCCCCAACTAAAAAACTTGCAGTGTCCTCACTGCATGACATCAACATAGATTTTTTTTTTTTATATAAAACACAGATAACAACTACACAAATATTCACAGGTTCGGTCCAAAGCAAGCTAGCTTATTTCCTATATTAGCCAAAATACACCAATTGTTCCCCGACAACGGCGCCAAAATTTGATACGCTCAAATTACACCTATTAATGGTATAACGCGGACGTTGTCAAATATAGTAACCCAACAAGGTTGGGGTCGAATTCCACAGAGAACAATATGTAGGTGATTTAAGCAGATTAGGATTATCACTAACAATAGCTATGCCCGAACGCATCAATGGTGGTTTTTGATAAAATATGAAAATATAAATTCTAATCTAGAAAGCAAGTAAATTGATCAATGGCAACAAGAATGGAATAAAGGAAACTACTTCTCAAGTAACGATCCAATCTATTTCACGAATTATAAATAATAGCAAGTTTATGTTATTTAGCCTCGGATAATGACTCTAAATTAACTTCTTCCGAAGATTAACTAGACTACCCAATTGAAGATCCCTCAAGCAATTAGGAGCATTAAGAACACCCGAATATGACTACAAGTGGTATTGCCTATTCCTAGGTCAATTTCCATTAGATGAGGGTTAACGCCCCAAATTCATGTTAATTATTCTATCCCAACTCCGTTCTTCCTCTTCCGAGTTTCAAACAAAGTAAGTGGGCGAGTTCAAGGGTTAGCTAATCCATTGAAAACATTCAAGAACAAGTATAATTAAAATAGCAAAAAATTACTTGATTAAGAATAATGCAAATGAATAAATAAGCACAACAAGAGTGTCAATCTTAATTGTCACCAAGAGATTTCCATCAACAAGGATTAAATAGAAGAGAGAACATTTATGTAGGAACCCTAGCCACCAACTTGTGAAAGCTGCCAAAGATATCTAATGTTTTGCCCTAGTTTTCTATTTATAGGAACTGGAATATCACAAATCGTAAAAATCCGAGTTCTGTTCGGTCTGGCCCGAAATTCCTTCAACGCGATCGCGCCATGTGTCTGCGCGATCGCGTGGATGACGTCAGCTCCACTCGCCTTACTTCAGCGCGAACGCGTGTGTTCACTGCGCGTTCGCGCAGAGACACGGACGCGCATGACCGCGAACGCGTGATATTCATGCGCGAACGCGCAGAGCAATATTTCGCCAATAATTTCCAGAACCTCCAGTTGTTTCCAGTTTTGCAGTTTTTTTGCTTGTTTTCCACACTTTGGCTCTAGAGACCCCGTATTACCTGAAACATACTAAAAACCACGTAAAATAACATAGACTTGCTTAAAAACAAGTAAAACTTATAGTTAAAAAGCATCGATTGTGGCGTAAAATCACACCACATCACCGGGCAGTCACCGCAAAAGCGGGCAGATTATTCGATACACCATGGCCAGTTGGCATGGGCAGACACCACTAGTGGGCGGCATAAGATGGTACCCCGGACGCGGGAGGCCTTGACGCGGACTAATGTTACTGATTATCACACCGCACCTATATGGTCGGGCAGTTTATATATATATGATATGCATACATGAGATGATGATAATCTTCAAAGTCAGCATGCATTACTTTTCATATAATTCCCAGTCAGGTACAGTTGCTCCATACTTGATGCCTCCTTTATTTTCTTGATGTGTTGTTATTGTTCATGTCTCTCATACTCAGTACAACATTCGTACTGACGTCTGTTTTCTTTGGATGCTGTGTTCATGCCCACAGGTAGACAGGGAGGCGAGTTCGATCCCGATTCTTAGGAGCTGTCAGCTGACTGAAAGCACTCCATTACCCGGAGGTGCTTATGATTATTCTTTTGGTACATATGTATATTTTGGGCATGACAGAGTCTTGTTCCGTCTACATGTATAGTATGTCAGTAGAGGCTCGTAGATGCCTAGTGTGGGTTAGATAGTCTCACAAGTCTACTACAGTATGGTTACATATATTACATATATTATTTTGATAGCCTAATGAGGCATTTGTATATATATAGACTAATTGTGCTTTCCACCGAAAAATGATTGTCATGCGATTGTGAATTTGTGAATGATAAAGAAGCGTAAATGACTATGATAAGAGAGGAAATAAGGGGTGCTCAGTGGTCAGCCTCGGGTACCCGTCGCGGCCCCTAATCGGGTCGTGACACTTATAGTCGTTCCAAATTCTCAATTATGTAGCACATATATTCCGATGATAAGTGTCCTAAGTTCTCTTGTAATATTATCTTTACCCCAACCTATACATAATTAGAAAGCACACTATACAGATAGCTTTTCCATGTCCCTCGATACATTTCCTTTCACTCCATACTGTCCCATGATTTTATGCTCCTCCTGAATAGTTATTGTGCCCCCAAGTCGTTAGATGGTAGTGGACTCTTTCCTCTCCATGTTAAACTTAAAACCCTTTACTACCAATAGCTACCTTCTTTAATTGCTTAATTCATATACCTCTCTTAATCATCTAGTCATGAAGCTAGTTATGAAGAGGTACAGGGTACATGAACTCCTGGACACTGCTCTTGGACTTCAGTCTTTGTGTTACAATGCCCGTCTATCATAGTCCATCGCAGATTGCCCCAGGGTATAGAAGTACTGTGGTCATATAAGTTTACCTTAGACCAAGTGTTTCTACTCTCATACTTTTCTTATAGTCAATTTCAAGCCGTATCCTTGGTGCCGGCTTTATTGTTTCCAACTTGATAATTCCTTTATCTTAGACTTTTCTTGCACTATTGTTATAAATCCTTTGTCATGATCGTCACCTAGATTAACCCCTGTGGTAATAATTTCTTAGCATTATAACTAATTCAACACGAATACACCATAGTCCATCAACTACAAAAATACAATCACTTAGTTATAACTACACCTTTAAGTTCATAGCAATTTATTTCCCTTTTGTTCTATACTCGTACTCAATTAATCACGTCTATCTTAGGTGTTTCCTTTAGAATTCCCTTACCATGTCTCCAGTCTATGTCCATCTTTTATTCTGTACACGAGGAATCTTATGCTACCTCTATATCCTTCGGAAAACACTACTTCTACATAACCCCTTTTCTCATTTCCAAAACGTATTCTGTTCATCCCTATTTGTTCCTGTCATCCCAATCCTTTTTCTGGCACTCATTCTATCTCATTGCTCATCTTGTTATAGTTTGGTCTTTCACAGTTCCGTCACTTATATTACTCGTGTTCTCGGCTATACATATCATAACCTATTACTGCACTGTTATCTCGCTTTCTTCTTATTTCCTTCTTTCAATTAACTACTTCTTCACTTGGGCTCGCTATCATTTCCGTTATCGCATAATCTTTATTCTGAACTTTCCCTATAGAAGAACTCCATAAGTATTTCTTATTCGTTCTATAGCTCGCCTTAATACTTTAATCACATAGATCACGTCATATCTTTTAGTCACTTCCTCGCTAGGCTTTACTCATTTTCATAACAATTCTTATTATATTCACATTATATCCTGCTTGCAATGCATCTTATAGTGTAGCACTTCTTAACCTTATTCCCGATTCTCACTATGGTTTAACTACACTCTGTGGAGTAGGCGTACTTAACCTTTTACCCTTTCTGACCAATCTTATCCTTAATACCTCACAAGCTGTCTTATCAATACATTCATATTCGTCGCAATTCTTCCTCCTCTGTACTCTTGTCTCAGTCATACCATTACTCCTTTTAACTATAAACTCGTCATAATTTATCCTTGCTTATCAATTCAGTCGGTACCTCAATATAACACTCTATTAAGATTTGCCACCCTTTTCTAAATCATCTCTTAGTATCACAAGCCCTTCCAAGACATATGACGAACTTATATCTCATTTCCTTTTTATTTCTAGGAAAATTTTGGCAGAGTTTCCTCTGTATTTCTTACTACCCTATAACCTGCACGCAGGAAATACCAACAATGCCTCACAGGGCCAACATATATACATATATATTATCTCGTATCATTGTCGCACAGGGCTCCCCATATCAATAACAATATGAAAATGATGAACTTACCTCGTATGTCCAACTCAAACTGTACCTGTTACACTTTCCTGTTTATTTTCCCTTTCAATCTTTAACTGCATTTCAATCATATCTGCAACATTCACACTATACCTGACATATATTCTGCTTACCGTTATTGATTCCTTCAGCTCCTTCTGTGCGCACCTTATAACTGAACTTATCAACAACATATATACATTCAATCCATTTTCTTACTATATTTACAATAACTTACCTTGATGATGGCCAGTTTGCCATTTTCTATATACAAATTTTGATAACGTAACCTCGATGAAATATCTTGCCTCTGTAACTCCCAGTAGCATCATTTACCTTCTCTTGTCAACACCACTCTCTTGCTGATATCAAAGGTTAGTATATAAAGGATATCATTTCCTATCTCTTGGCTCTATCGCACGATCTAGAATAAGAAGGAAAGATAACATCCTAAATGTCCTGTAGCTTCCTGTTTATAGATGTGGTGCACAACACACCGATAAACAAGACTCTACTAGACACGGTCTGTAGACACTCCGAGGATGAACTGCTCTGATACCACTTTGTCACGACCTAACCCCGTGGGGCATGACTAGTGCCCGAGCTGGACACTCGTATACGTACCTGTTAGATATAGTCAGACTGAACTAGGAACAATATGGAAACTTGCAAAAACTCTAAAGGTCATAGCGTCATCACATATATATCAAGAAAACCTGTCTCCTGAGGAGTCACAACTAATCAAAACGTAATACGATACGCAAGCCGACAAGGCTACCACTACATACCAATACGATAAGCAAGCCGACAAAGCTGCCACTACAGATGAACATATCCATAGCAAATCACGTAGACACAGCTGAGCAAAACTTATACACAACCCACACATATGTCTACAGACCTCTAAGAGTATCAATAGTGAAATATGACGGGACAGGGCCCCGCCGTACCCTTGAACATATATATAAGTCTATATCAAGAGATCTGTATCTAAATAGTCGAGGCTTCGGAACAAGGGACCTCTCCAAAACAGCTGAGCAGAAGTCCTAAGCTGGAGGATCACCAAATCGAGTATCTGTATCTGCGGGCATGAAACGCAGCACCCCGAAGAAAGGGGGTCAGTACGGAATATGTACTGAGTATATAAAGCATGTAATACAATAAGGAAAATCACAGCTGCATAAACGATTACAGGAGAAAAGTATGATAATCAAAGATACCAATGCATTTGTGCCTTATGATATGAAAATCATGCATGTCTATATCATATTCCATATCCGACCCATTATGGGTCTCGGTGAATAAGTCATCATATACCATCCTCGGTGCCATAATCACATCATCATATCATATATATATATATATACCGTACCCGACTGTCACGATCCAGCTAGGGGCCGCGACGGGTACCCGGGGCTAACCGCCGAGCACCGCTCGCTCTATCACTTTCCCTACTCGATTAATGCCTTGTTATCACATTTATACTTAAAACATGGAAAAGATCATAATTTATATGAAAACATAAATACTTTTGTATATAGAAGCGTTTAGCACCTCAAAATAATGAATGCACATATACATGAAAGATGTGAGACCATACTACCCACCCTACGCATCTACGAGCCTCTACTGACATACTATACAATGGACGGAACAAGACTCCGTCATACCCAAAATATATATATACATATGTACCAAAAGAGAAATCATAAGCACCTCCGAACAATGGAGTGCTCTCTACCGCTGACAGCTCCTAAGTATCTGGATCAAGCTCGCCCCCCTGTCTACCTGTGGGCATGAACACAGCGTCCAAAAAAGGGACGTTAGTACGAATATTGTACTGAGTATGAGAGGCATGAACAATGAAGAAAGGCATCAATAATATAATGAGAGCATCAATATAAAGGATATGGATCAGACCGATAATCATAAATGGAATAATGCATGCTGTCTTACTCATACTTATCATCGTAACATGTATGCATCATATGCAAGCTGCCCGCCCATGTCGGAACGGTGTGATAATCAATAATATAAGCCCGCGTCCAGGCCTCCCGCGTCCGGGGTACCATCTCATGCCGCCCACTAGTGGTGTCTGCCCACGCCCGAAGGTCGTGGTGTATCCGTATCGCCGCCCGCCGAAGCTGTGTCTGCCCGGCCAACTAGCCCCAGTATGGAATGCTCATGCCATGCTTATCATAAAATAATCATAATAATGTACTCATTGTAAAATACGTATCTTATCATAGCACATGCGTAAGGTTTGAGAAAAACTTTACTCTATCGGGGTGACGTAAGGTCGTGACCCCCCCCCCCCCCCCCCGATTACTTTATGGAGCAATTACAGATATTCTGCCTCACCTTGAAAGGACTTGTAGGCAAGGACTAACATCATCATCATCCTAGCATCATCATATCGTATAACTTATCTCACATAGGCATATAACTTTTTGGAATGTAGGAGCTCATGGAAAGATGGAAATTCGGGCTATAAGATTCATGCCATTGGAAAGAAAGGACTAGCCACACATACCTTGCCGTTTAGCTAAGTTGTTGCCCACTTATCCTCCTTCGATACCACGTCGTCACCTTCATGAGAGAATTCGTATTACATTAGTTAATCGACTATAAGAACGCATCGTTAGTTCTACGAAAATTTGGGCAGTACTTCCTTCGTTTATACTACTTTTCCCATGTTCTATCTCTACCGCCAACATTTACAATGCTATTCACAATATCGCAATCAAAATCATCATTTATGCACCATTAGCACAATCCACCATTTTCCACCAATTTTTCCCATATTTCTCCCTATAGCTCACCTTAGTGCTTTCGTGCATTTAGTACTTGTTTCACGTTATAAACATCATTTATATCGTATTTGTATTCACAACACTTCAACATTCATGATTCAATTCCACTACCATTCATTTATGTCACTATTCACTCAATAATGACCCATCCCTATGTTCTTCTACATTTTAAGTATCTAAGCCTTCCAATACCTTGAATCACGTGGTATAGTCATGAAACATACCTTAAATGATGATTGAACAGGCCTTGAATTGAAATACTTCACTTAGCCAAAACCCTAGTTCCACCCTTTTAAGGATTTCTTGACTTAGAGGATCCTTTGATGTGTTCTTACACTTGTTTTCATGAATTTAGTGGTGTTGATCTTGATGTTCCCTTTGATTCTTTTGAATTCTTATGGAGGAAATATTTGGAGAGTTCTAGATCATTCTTGAGTTGTATGGAAGAAAAATGAAATGAAATGAGGCTTAAGTCCCTTTTTAATAACTCAAAACTGATGTTTAATGAAAAAATTTCGGGATGAACAGTGGTCGTAAACCACAGTTTACGGACCGTATTGTGGTTTACGGTCCGTCCTCCACGATCGTATTTAAGTATTTCAAAAACAGAAAGTTTGGCTAAGGGACATGGCAGTTTACGACCGAGGTTTACGGTCCGTAAACCAGTTTACGGGACGTCCTCCAAGTCGTTTTTAGCCATTTCAACACTTTGACAGAACTTGAAATTTTTGGACAGCTGGAGGACGATTGCGCTATACGGTCCGTAAATCACTTTACGGGCCGTATAGTGCCCTTTACGACCACAGAGCTGAAAATTCTCCGCCACTTCCTTATTTCCAAAAATTCATAATTTGCCATTCCTGACTTAACAAAACATCATGCACCCAAGCCTTTCGTTGTTCTACTCATCAAACAAGTACGGAAAAATTTCCGAGGTGTAACATTCTCCCCCCCCCCCCTTTTGGAACATTCGTCCTCGAATGTTCGACACTCGGGAATTCTAGAAAAATTTTGCCAGAGTCTCCTTTGTAATTTGACTCTACCAACCTGTCACAGCAACCCAGAATATCATAGCCTTACAGGGCTATATCATACTATCAACACATCCATGGCCACACACGACTAAAAGCATAATACTAAAGTGTACATACCTTACATCTTCGATGTTTCATCTTGAATCCCTTCCGGGGGTTGGAATAAATGCGGGTATTTGGCTTTCATCTTTTCTTCCGCTTCCCAAGTCATTTCTTCCCGGTTGTTGTTCCGCCATCGAACCTTAACCGAAGCGACTTCTTTATTTCGGAGTCGTCGCACTTGTCTATCTAAAATGGCAATAGGTACTTCTTCATATGTCAGCTTCTTTGTCACCTGCACATCGTCAACCGGGACTATTCTTGTAGGATCCCCGATATACCTGCGGAGCATCGAAACATGGAAGACCGGATGGACTGATTCAAGCTCCGAAGGTAGGTCCAATTCATATGCTACCTGTCCCACCTTACGGATAATTTTATAAGGTCCGATGTATCTTGGACTCAACTTTCCCTTTTTGCCAAATCTCATCACCCCTTTCATTAGCGATACCTTCAGAAATACCCAGTCATTTACCTGGAATTCTAAATCCCGTCGGCGGTTGTCTGTATAATATTTTTGGCGACTTTGGGCTGTTAACAGTCGATCTCGAATCACTTTAACTTTTTCAACTGCTTGTTGGATCAAGTCGGGGCCTATATATTGTACTTCTCCGATTTCAAACCATCCAATTGGGGATCCACATTTTCTTCCATACAAAGCTTCATATGGGGCCATTTGAATACCGGAATGGTAGCTGTTGCTGTAGGCAAACTCAATTAATGGCAAATGAACATTCCAACTACCGCCGAAGTCTAGTACACACGCTCGTAACATATCTTCTAAAGTTTGAATGGTACGCTCGGCTTGCCCGTCAGTCTGTGGGTGAAATGCTGTGCTGAATTTGACTTGAGTACCTAACCCTTCTTGAAAAGATTTCCAAAACTTAGCTGTAAACTGGGCCCCTATGTCTGTAATAATGGCTACAGGAATTCCATGAAGTCGCACAATTTCTTTTAGATACAACCTGGCATAGTCTTCTGCCGAATACGTGGTTCTAACTGGGAGGAAATGAGCTGCTTTCGTGAGCCTGTCCACGATCACCCATATAGAGTCATATTTGCCTCGGGAACGGGGTAATCCCACAATAAAATCCATATTAATCTCCTCCCATTTCCAGGTAGGAATTTCCATTGCTTGCAATAAGCCTCCTGGCTTCTGATGTTCTGCTTTCACCTGTTGGCAATTTGGGCACTGCGCCACAAATGCTACTATGTCTCGTTTCATGCCATCCCACCAATATAGCGATTTAAGATCGTGATACATTTTGTTCGTACCTGGATGAATGGAATACCTTGAATGGTGCGCTTCCTCTAGAATCCGTCGGCGTAATCCTGCCACATCCGGTACACACAGTCTGTCTCGGCATCTAAGAACTCCGTCTATGGAAACTTCAAATGGAGACTTCTCTTTTCCACCGGATACATCTCTATGATGACGCATTTGTGGATCTTCATACTGGAGGTCTTTTATCTCCGCATTCAAGGGCGAGACTGTAGGATCATTAACACTAATTCCTATCTTACCCGATTCAATTACATGTACCCCAAGATTTGCTAGTTGATAGAGCTCACGAACCATTTCTTTCTTTTCTGGAGGAATCCCGCATAAACTGCCCATTGATCGACGGCTAAGCACGTCGGCTACCACATTCGCTTTCCCGGGGTGGTATAAAATATTCACGTCATAATCCTTCAGCAATTCCAACCACCGCCTCTGTCGTAGGTTCAACTCCTTCTGCTTAAAAATATGTTGAAGACTCTTGTGATCTGTATAGATATCGACGTGCACACCGTACAGACAATGCCTCCATATCTTTAAGGCATGAATAACCACAGCCAATTCGAGATCATGAGACGGATAATTCTGTTCATGTTTCCGCAACTGTCTCGAAGCATATGCAATAACCTTACAATGCTGCATCAGCACACATCCTAGTCCCACACCGGAAGCATCACAATACACAACATAACCATCCGGCCCTTCTGGAAGTGTTAACACTAGAGCTGAGGTCAATCTATCTTTTAGCTCTTGGAAATTACGCTCACAAGCATCATTCCACTGACATTTCGCTGACTTCTGGGTTAGCTTCGTTAATGGGGCTGAAATAGATGAAAAGCCCTCTACGAATCTTCGATAATAACCTGTCAAACCCAAAAAACTACGAACTTCTGTAGGCGTCGTAGGCCTTGGCCAAGTCTTCACAGCTTCTATTTTCTGAGTGTCGACTCGGATGCCATCATCTGAAATAACATGGCCTAGAAATGCCACAGAATTTATCCAAAACTCGCACTTTGAGAACTTCGCATATAATTCTCGGGCTCGGAGAACGCCAAGAACAATTCTTACGTGGTCTGCATGTTCTAACTCTGTGCGAGAATATACCAGAATATCGTCGATAAATACTATCACAAAGAGATCCAAAAATGGCCTGAACACATTATTCATTAAATTCATGAACACTGCCGGGCATTTGTCAATCCAAACGACATCACTCGGAACTCGTAGTGACCATATCTTGTCCTGAAGGCAGTCTTAAGAATATCTGCTTCTCTAATTCTCACCTGATGATAACCCGATCTCAGATCTATCTTGGAAAACCACTTAGCGCCCTGTAACTGATCAAACAAATCATCGATTCTGGGAAGAGGATATTTATTCTTTATTGTCACCTTATTCAGCTGCCTGTAGTCGATACACATTCGTAGAGATCCGTCTTTCTTCTTTACGAACAAGACTGGCGCTCCCCACGGCGATGAACTGGGTCTTATAAACCCCTTCTCAAGTAAATCTTTTAGCTGTGCTTTTAGCTACTTCAGTTCTGCCGGAGCCATTCGATAAGGGGGAATAGAAATAGGCTCGGTGTCTGGTAATACATCGATAGAAAAGTCGATTTCCCTTTCTGGAGGAAGACCTGGAAGTTCATCCGGGAATACATCTGGAAATTCATTTACTACCGGGACAGATTGGAAAACTGGTGGCCTTGCCTCCGTATCATGAACCCGAACTAGATGATAAATATAGCCCTTGGCTATCATCTTTCTCGCCTTGAGGTAGGAAATAAACCTACCCTTACGGGATGCTGTATTACCCTTCCATTCAAGTATGGGCTCTCCCGGAAACTGGAATCGAACCATTTTCGTTCGGCAATCAACATTTGCGTAACACGACGCTAACCAATCCATACCCATTATTACGTCGAAGTCTATCATTTCTAGTTCAATCAAATCGGCCCTTGTTTGTCAGTCACATATAACGACTACACAATTCTTATGTACTTACCTCGCTATTACGGGATCACCAACCGGGGTGAACACCTCGAAAGGTTTAATCGGCTCGGGTTCCACCCCGATACAATTAGCAACATACGGGGTAACATAAGAGAAAGTAGAACCCGGATCAATCAAAGCCTATACCTCACAGGAAAATATAGTCAAGGTACCTGTGACAACATCGGGGGAGGATTCAAGATCCTGTCGCCCTGCCAAAGCATATACGCGGGGCTGAACAGCTCCTGAAGTAGATGCTCCCCCTCTGCCTTTGCCTCTACCTGCTGTAGTCTGAGAAGTCTGTGCTATCGGACGCACTGAAGAAGAACCCGCTGCTGAACCTGTGGGATGAGTCCCTGCTCTATCTCTCACCGAAGGGCAATCCCTCATCATGTGACCAACTTTCCCGCAGGCATAACAAGCATCGGTACCCTGAAGACACTGTCCGGAATGTAATTTACCGCACTGGCTACACCGCGGTACTGGGGGTCTCCTCTGGCTAAAATCTCCCCTGAACTGAAAATCGGAGGCCCTCGAACTCTGGCCTTGTCCTGACTGAAAAGAATGGTCGGACCTCCTGTCTGAGAACCTGGGAGGCGCACTGGTCGCTGCCTGACCTAAGTGCCTAGAGTGCGTCTGCCTCGGTCCCCCTCTATACTCGCTACTCGCTCCCATCGATCTAGCTCTCTTACCTTGTTTCCTATCACCATCACGCTCACTCCTTTGCTGTTATTGTCGTTCCTCAAGATTTTGAGCGTGAGCCTGTATCCGGGAAATATCCATCCCATCTTGCAAAGAGGCCGTCAAACAATCTCTAAACAAGTGGGGTCCTAAACCACTCACAAATATGTAGACTCTATCTCCCATGTCGGCCACCATAGTTGGAGCGCATCTGGCCAACGAATTGAACTGCATACTATACTCTCGAGCACTCATGCTTCCTTGCTTTAAATTCAAGAACTTGTCCGCTCTAGCTCGGCGGACCTCAGGCGGCAAGTAATGACGAATAAAGGCACCCACAAATTCTTTCCAAATGGGAGGTGGTGCATTCTCTCCTCTTTATATCATCCAATTTTTGTACCATAGCACCGCCACATCGCGGAGTCTATAAGAGGCCAACTCTACCGATTCGGTCTCAGAAGCATGCATAAGTTTCAGCGTCCTCAACATCTCATCAACAAAGCCTTGGGGGTCCTCATCCGGCTTCGACCCGAAAAATTCCAGAGGATTTAAAGTCAAGAAATCACGGGCTCTCGTACTGGCGGAACGATCACTCGGGCCCGCATTCGGCCGCTGTGCCTGGGCGGCAACCAATTGTGTCAGTAGGTGTATGGCCTCGGTCACTTGTTGACCCGAAGCAACTGGCGGAGGAATTGGGACTGAGGCTCCTCCCTGCTCTCCTACATTAGGTGAGGCCTCATTCTGTGATTCACATTCCTCTACATTCGCCGTAGGCTCCCTTTCTGCCCGCTTCTTCGTCGTAGCTTTGTCTTTCTGGGCAGCTGTAGCTTTTCCTTTCGGCGGCATTCTGAAATCACAACGCACTTTTAGGGAAGGATAAAATCCTATGCATGGCTCTATCGCACGATCTAGTAAAAAGAAAGATGGTCATTTTCCTAAATGCCCTGTAGCCTCTTGTTTATTGATGTGGCGCGCAACACACCATAAACAAGACTCTACTAGACACGGCTCGTAGACACTTCCTAGGACGAACTGCTCTAATACCACTTCTGTCACGACCCAGCTAGGGGCCGCGACGGGTACCCGGGTCTAACCGCCGAGCACCGCTCGCTCTATCACTTTCCTTACTCGATTAATGCCTTGTTATCACATTTATACTTAAAACATGGAAAAGATCATAATTTATATGAAAACATAAATACTTTTGTATATAGAAAGGTTTAGCTCCTCAAAATAATGAATGCACATATACATGAAAGATGTGAGACCATACTACCCACCCTACGCATCTATGAGCCTCTACTGACATACTATACAATAGACGGAACAAGACTCCGTCATGCCCAAAATATATATATACATATGTACCAAAAGAGAAATCATAAACACCTCCGAACAATGGAGTGCTCTCTACCGCTGACAGCTCCTAAGTATCTGGATCAAGCTCGCCCCCCTGTCTACCTGTGGGCATGAACACAGCGTCCAAAGAAGGGACGTCAGTACGAATATTGTACTGATTATGAGAGGCATGAACAATGAAGAAAGGCATCAATAATATAATGAGAGCATCAATATAAACGATATGGATCTGACCGATAATCATAAATGGAATAATGCATGCTGTCTTACTCATACTTATCATCGTAACATGTATGCATCATATGCAAGCTGCCCGCCCATGTCGGAACGGTGTGATAATCAATAATATAAGCCCGCGTCCAGGCCTCCCGCGTCCGGGGTACCATCTCATGCCGCCCACTAGTGGTGTCTGCCCACGCCCGAAGGTCGTGGTGTATCCGTATCGCCGCCCGCCAAAGCTGTGTCTGCCCGGCCAACTAGCCCCAGTATGGAATGCTCATGCCATGCTTATCATAAAATAATCATAATAATGTACTCATTGTAAAATACTTATCTTATCATAGCACATGCGTAAGGTTTGAGAAAAACTTTACTCTATCGGGGTGACGTAAGGTTGTGACCCCCCCCCCCTCCCGATTATTTTATGGAGCAATTACGGACATTCTGCCTCACCTTGAAAGGACTTGTAGGCAAGGACTAACATCATCATCATTCTAGCATCATCATATTGTATAACTTATCTCGCATAGGCATATAACTTTTTGGAATGTAGGAGCTCATGGAAAGATGGAAATTCGGGCTATAAGATTCATGCCATTGGAAAGAAAGGACTAGCCTCACATACCTTGCCGTTTAGCTAAGTTGTAGTCCACTTATCCTCCTTCGATACCACGTCGTCACCTTCATGAGAGAATTCGTATTACTTTAGTTAATCGACTATAAGAATGCATCGTTAGTTCTAGGAAAATTTGGGCAGTACTTCCTTCGTTTATACTACTTTTCCCCTGTTCTATCTCTACCCCCAACATTTACAATGCTATTCACAATATCGCAATCAAAATCATCATTTATGCACCATTAGCAAAATCCACCATTTTCCTCCAATTTTCCCATATTTCTCCCTATAGCTCACCTTAGTGCTTTCGTGCATTTACTACTTGTTTCACATTATAAACATCATTTATATCGTATTTGTATTCACAACACTTCAACATTCATGATTCAATTCCACTACCATTCATTTATGTCACTATTCACTCAATAATGACCCATCCCTATGTTCTTCTACATTTTAAGTATCTAAGCCTTCCAATACCTTCAATCACGTGGTATAGTCATGAAACATACCTTAAATGATGATTTAACAGGCCTTGAGTTGAAATACTTGACTTAGCCAAAACCCTAGTTCCACCCTTTTAAGGATTTCTTGACTTAGAGGATCCTTTGATGTGTTCTTACACTTGTTTTCATGAATTTAGTGGTGTTGATCTTGATGTTCCCTTTGATTCTTTTGAATTCTTATGGAGGAAATATTTGGAGAGTTCTAGAGCATTCTTGACTTGTATGGAAGAAAAATGAAATGAAATGAGACTTAAGTCCCTTTTTAATAACTCAAAACTAATGTTTAATGAAAAATTTTCGGGATGAACAGTGGTCGTAAACCACAGTTTACGGACCTTACTGTGGTTTACGGTCCGTCCTCCACGATCGTTTTTAAGTATTTCAAAAACAGAAAGTTTGGCTAAGGGACATGGCAGTTTACGACCGAGGTTTACGGTCCGTAAACCAGTTTACGGGACGTCCTCAAAGTCGTTTTTAGCCATTTCAACACTTTGACAGAACTTGAAATTTTTGGACAGCTGGAGGACGATTGCGCTATACAGTCCGTAAATCACTTTACGGGCCGTATAGTGCCCTTTACGACCACTGAGCTGAAAATTCTCCGACACTTCCTTATTTCCAAAAATTCATAATTTGCCATTCCTGACTTAACAAAACATCATGCACCCAAGCCTTTCGTTGTTCTACTCATCACACAAGTACGGAAAAATTTCCGAGGTGTAACACCGGCCCTCTAGTGAGGGACTCGGTGAACAATGCAGTGAAACTGTGCACAAAAACATACTCGCCTTGGGACTCGGTGAAAGATATATTAAGGCATGCACGAGCAGAGTAGTGAGCAACCATAAGCAAACTAAGTCATAACTGAGACTCAATAGAATAATCAAAATGAACTATCATTTGAAAATCAAGACAATAGTCATATCAAGTACCCTTCGAATGTCAGTATGGATTATATCAAAATAGGATGCCTGAAATCATAGACACGTATCAAGACATAATGAAATAAGTTCTGGGAATCAAGAACATTAGCCATCCTAGTGTCTCTAAGAATAGGAGCTTCTTTGGAGTCATATACACGTCGTCTGTTTGTTTCATAAAGATCATGCCAAAAAGAAGGAAGGGTTAGCTTTACATACCTTCGACGCTTAATCCGTGACTTGATATGTATATGCTGACCAAAGTATCTCAACCTATATTAAGATGTTAAGAACTATGGTTAAGCTACAGAAAGGTTCAAAACGTATTCCAACGTTAGTAGCTTATTTCTAGAAAATTGGGCAGCACTTCCCCTATAACGCTCACTTTCCTCACATTTAAGCCAACCATACAACAACCAAATAGCATCACCAAGGCACGTCTAATTTATCGCATCAAGAACTAGTTAAAACAAGACCCAAGGATACCCCAAACAGTCCACATCATTCCAAATCAGCGCACACATTACAATATTCGATAATCATCAACATAACGACTACGACATTTTCAAATTACTCCTATTAATCTATAGCCGCCATACTTCATCGAAATGACCTTATAATAGTCCAACAATTACAACAACGCAATGTATAATCCTACTACACTTAGCCCTCCATGTTATATCCCGTGTTTTCACACCTTTGGAAAATTGGAAATAATTTGGACTTGTATGAAATAAGGTCATAATTGAATTTATGTAACCCTTGAGTTGTTATGAAAGAATATTAATATGGAAGTGTCGAGGAACGCTAAGGGCAAATTTGGGATTTCGAAAATTAGTTTCGGGAATTACAAAACGGGAATTATAATCCATTGGGCCCAAATAATTGAAAGAAAAATTAGGCCCAATGATGAAGGGTGGCCGGCCAACTTAGTGGCCCAAGCCCATGTTTTATTAATTTTTCCATGTGTAAAAATTAACTAAGGGACCATAGTGTATATATCATATATTATATCATCTTCATCTCTTAGAAGATTCATGAAAGAACAAAGCAAAAACAAGAGAAAAAAAGGGGAGGGTTCGGCTTGGCCATAGAAAATTTGCCACCAAAAATCTTGCTTCTAAAATTTTGTTCTTGTTGGATTCCTACTAAAGTGAGTGCCCTTTTCAACTTGGTGTAGTTGGTTTGGAGAAAGGAGACCTTATTTCATCAAAGTGAACACAAGTTCAAGTGAAGAAGACTTGAGGAAAAGGTGAGAATTTATTCCTTATTCTTGTGTTATAAAGTCTTGTTTGTGTTGTATCATATAGAAATGTGTTGATTGTATGGAAAAATGGAAGTTTGTAAAGTGGGTTTGGAATATGATGTGTAGCCGTGTGTATGTATGAATTGTATAGCCATAATGTGTTGAATTCATGTTATATTCTAGTTATGGTTGTGATGAAATGCATATGGGAATTGAAAGTGAAATGAATTTGGTTGAAGTTGATGAATGGGGCATATGGTCGTAGGGTATGTGGACTTGGAATGGTAATGAATTAAGTTGTTTAGTATGTTAGTGTGTTATTGTGATGTTTACAATGTAAATGAAGATAGAATGATATAAGTTAGTATTGAAATGGAATGTAGAAGTTTATGTCGTTTTAGAACGATTTTACGACATTATGAAAATGAAGTTATTAAGTTGCAAATTATGATGAGTATTGATGAAGTTGGAAGCTAGAAACATATTATGAATATGTATGCCAAAGATTAGAAGTTTTGAATGAGTTACGACTTTGGCGGAAAGTTTGTATATTATGTATATCGTGTGTATAATTTAAGGAAACCATATGAAATGCTTCTAAACTATGTTGTGGTGATCTAGATTGTTAATGAATGTGAAATCATTGATATTAGTTTGAAAGTTTGGGTTGGAGAGAAGGTTATGGCAATTGTCGGCAAGTAGAACTAGTTGTGCCATATTATGTTTTTGATGTTCGTTGTTGATGTTGATGTTGTTGTTTGGGTTGTTGTTGATGATTCTGAGCTGAGTTGAATTCTCGGGGGTGCTATATGTATAGGGGAAGTGCTGCCGAAATTTCGGTAGACAAATATGAGTTAAATTGAATTCGTAGCATCTATAACTTACAATTGGTAAATGTGACCACTTGCAGATTTTCGACGAAACGGAGAGTGAGCTTGGATAGGCTTAAAAAGCTCAAAAGGTATGTAAAGCTACCCCGATCCTTCTTTTGGCATGCCTAAGTGTAGTAGAATCGGATTCGGGCCTCGAAAGACTTTCTGCCCATCAGAACCCGCAAGTGAAAATCTCGCTTTTTCCTTCAGTAGAATTGAGCCCTTTTGGTATGTTTTCTCGGAAATTATGCAAACTTTCTCTAAACTACTCGGAAGGCTATAGAACGTCCGTAGAACCTTTATAGGTGGCCTCATAGGATTAAAGGGCGTAATTTGAGCCCACCGCCTTGCTTGTTCCGAGGTGGGCCCACTATTCCCGATTTTGCCCTTATAGTGCTTAAGTCTTCTTTTCGAGCGATTTTTGAAAGGAATGTTTTGATTACCATTCTAATTACCTAACAAACATTATTTTAAATATTCCATTAAGTCTGATAAATTGTTTTGACACTCGGAACGATTTCAGAAAGGTTATACTTCTGTAATTTATTATGACATCCGAAACTCACTTATTATGATCCCATCCGACTTCATTGGATTGGTTTGTCATTAATATGCCTCATCAAGTCTCTGAAAATATTTATACTATTTTAATTGCATTTAGTCTCTCACTACTCCATTCGTGGATGCCCCAATGTTTCTCACACTGAGCCCGGGCCAGGATATGTTGTCAAGCGTGATCCTCTGCATTGTTCGTCGTGCCTCGATGTGAGGGGGTAGGTATACGCGTACATGGGTTTGTGGAGTATGATGTGCCATGTCCGCTTGTTCTGATATGATTTGCTATGGCCATTTGATATGACATATTATGCTATGGGGTTATGCCCCTATTCTGATTCTTCTGTGTTGTGGCACCAGCGTCGGGAGGGTGGCCACGTTCTGTCTACCGAGTCCCTTGGCAGGGGTCGGATTTGATATGACATATGTTTCTGTACACACTCTGCATGTTTTGAAATTATGTATCTGATACTTTGGATTTTCTGTTTACTTTTTGTATGTCCTGTACCAGTTATGATTTTGTCTCCGTAATTCAGGCTTTACATATTCAGTACATATTTCGTACTGACCCCCTTTCCTCGGGGGCTGCTTTTTCATGCCGCGCAGGTACCGACGATAGGTTTGCTGATCCGTCCGCTTAGGACCTCATTCTGCTATTTGTGGAGCGCTCTTTTATTCAGAGCCATCTTTTGGTATAGTCTGTCACTTCTATATATGTATATTCTCGTTCATGGGTACGGCGGGGCCCTGTCCCGTCATATGATTCTGTCGGTCTGTTTAGAGGTCTGTGGACATGTTTGTGGGTTGGGGTCTTTCTGTACAGATATGTGTATGTGTTGTGTTTGGGCGATCCCATTCGCCGCGGCGGCCGGTCCGCATATATTTAAATGTTGCTCTGTTGGCCCTGTGTGGCCTTTGTTGGTATTTTCTGCGTGCAGGGTATTTGGGATAGTCCGTAAAACAAAGGAAACTCTGCCGAAATTTTTCTGAAAATTATCTAAATTTAGAATAAAGCCTTGTCGGCTTCTGCCATATACTAGAATGCGTTTGAGTGCCCAGATCGGGCACTAGTCACGGCCTACGGGGTTGGGTCGTGACACTCCAAATCAACGAGAACCACAACACAATCGGAACCCGTTCATTTTCGACACAATATAACCATAACTTAAAATACCAAATTCCTTTACTTTCATCATATAATCAATGACAACAATAACAACAACACTAATTAAAATTAATTCACCATTATTAGATTAAAACAGCCCCCATACGACCCAAACAGAATCTCAACATTAACATACACAATTCTTTGCATCCAATTCCACATCCACCAATTCATACAAAGACCAAATCATCTCTAAAACATGTAGGAGAGTATTAGACCTTACCTCAAATTTAATTAGGACAGATCTACAATAACTTGCACCATTTGCATCACTTCATCTTCTTCAACTTAAACTCTAACCTTGCTGCTCCTTTTGAATGCTTAGAACACCTTAGGCATTTAATTCTCTTGCTATCAAAATATGAAGCTTGGCCAAGAGCTTGGCAGCCATGGTTGTTCACAATTCCTTCTCCAAATCAAGATGAAAATTAGCAATCTAATGGTGTTGAAAAGGGGATGGCCATGAGCTTCAAGAAGCTGCCATGGTTGTGAGCTTCAAGAGCTGCCATGGCAATGAGATTCTTTCTCTTTCAATGTTGGTCGTGAGCTCTAGGAGCTTCTCTCTCTTCAGTTCACTTTGGTGGAGATGAAAATGAAATGTGATTAAATGAATTAGTCATCAAAAATGTATATATATGCAAGCTGCCCACTAGACATGTGTCCCACCATGTTGACACATGCCCCACTATGGCATGGACCAATCAGATATGGCCATGCTGTAGTGGGGTCCATTTGGTACACTTAATTAATCTTAATTAATCACTAATCCCCACTGAACAATCTAATCATGGTTAATTAATCCCTAATCTCCACTTATATTTCCACACTACTTGTAATTAATTAGTAAACCGAGCAACAATAAAATCGGGATTAAAAGTCCTTGTCTCATATCTCAAAAACACTCTTGTCCTTAAACTTATGTCGATTAACTTACGAATAATCCAACGTACAAAAATACGGGGTATAACAAACAACTACAGCCAATCCCACGATATTCCAGCACACCCAACAATTTATAACAACCACCAAGCAGTCCACATGATAACAATAACAATTTATCTGATTTCCCGCAATTAATTTCGTAGTTCCCGTCTCACAATTTAACTATGACCTTTAAATATATCTAGTAGAGGAGAATTCTTACCTCATATTCCAAGAAATAATCTTCTTCCACCTTACTTCATTTTGAAGAAAGCCCGGATTCAACAACACGATAAGACGGAACAACGATATCGAAGCGGTGAGCAAAACCCGAATATTGTTCTTGGAAAGAATTATATTTTTCTTCCTTAAAAAGGAAATCACGTTGCTACTACTACATACAATTTCAAAGATGAGAAACAAATCCCTCAAATGGGTTCTCCAAAATGAATATAGTTGCTGCCCACCTATAACGATGCTCCCTTGAAATTGAAACCATGTATTAACAAGAAATAAAGCACTTCATATGTAGAACCACTTTGATGTAGCCTTTTATTATGGGCCAAAACGTGAATTTTATGCTATAAGTCATTTATTCTTTTAGGGAAAGATAACAAAGGAATGGTCTTCCGCATTATGTCACCTTTTTGTGACCATGGGGTCCACCCGTATCAATCTGCCTTCTCTTGAAACTATCCTCCAGTGATTGACACCTCAAATGTAGAATAGCTTAATAAGTAGGTGCTTACTCCACTTAAGACACGTGGATTAGGTGTTTCCATGTCAACACTTATCCACTACTCTACTAATTAATTACTTTAATTCCTCCATGCTCCAACATTTAACAAATCACACACATAATTAATTTCTTGACCACGGTTCACTTAGACATGAACCACATTTAACACACTTCGTATACTTATTATCATCATCATGAGATATAGCATTAGTCCATAGTTTCATTTGCCACACATAAAAATATTATTTTCAATCATCGCCGTCACACATTGTTTTTGTCTTAAATCATTTCGGGATTTCATTCCTTGTATACACGGAGTTCTTGATTTTCATGCTTGAATGTGACCAAATCCTACGACCTCAGTAAAATTGTTCATGTTGGACAGTTCAATTTCCTAGTCCAAAAATACGGGGTATTATAGCTTGGACCGTATTTCATTCAAATAAATTTCAAACCTCGATGAAGCTTATTTTCTTCGATTGGTTTAACTTCAAATCCTTACGATACATGTATGCCATCACTTTAACCACCTATAAGCTTGGGGGGTAACCTCGTGTCCATTACAAATATCATTTAACTCGCACACTTTCCAACGCATGAGAATACGAGATGTAACATCATTCCCCCCTTTAGAACATTCGTCCTCGAATGTTAAACTAGTCCCAATACTTCCTCAAGTGTTCTTTTATTGAATTATGATGCCTTTCACCTGCCTTTTTCATTGGTTGATTCCCTTCAGTTTATTATAACGCATTCCAGATCTCTAAGTAACCATTCCCGTAATATTTCCTCTTTCTATTGCTTCTCGAGGTAACAATTCCACGTCGTTGTCTTTACTCCCCTCCTTATTTCGCAGTTGGTTGACAGTTGTATTGCGAGCTCTTCTACTGAAATCTTACTCTTTCCCTAGTGCACTTAGTCATAACTCAACTCTTTCTTCTTCTAAAGTTACTCCCTTAAGATGTATCGTTCACTTCATCTTACCTCTTACGCATAGGCGTCCCTCGTCGATTTATTAGACTTTACAATCCCTGGATTATTTCAAGCCTCTGCAACCTGTAGACCTGTTACACCTCAGAAATTTTTCCGTACTTGTGTGATGAGTAGAACAATGAAGGACTTGAGTGTATGGTGTTTTAGTAAGTCGGGAATGGCTAATTTTGCATTTTTGGAAATAATAAAGTTGCAGAAAAAATTTCACCCAGTGGTCGTATATGGCACTATACGGCCCGTAAAGTTATTTACAGACCGTATAGTACAATCGTCTTTCATTGCGTCAAAAATTTCAAGTTTCTGTTAAGTGTTGAAATGGTTAAAAACGACCCAGAATACGGCCCGTAAACTGGTTTACGGACCGTAAACCAGGTCGTAAACCACCAGGTCCCTCAGCCAAGACTTTCTGTAAATGGTGAAAATGATTAAAAACGACTTGGAGGACGGCCCGTAAACCCCAGTCGTAAAGTGCCATGAAACTCCGCCAAACCTTCTGTTTTTGAATTGCTTAAACACGATCATGGAAGACGGACCGTAAACCACAATACGGTCCGTAAACTGCAGTTTACGACCACTATTCACCCGACGAGAATTCATTAAAGATCAGATTTTGGGATTATTAAAAAGGGACCAAAGCTTACTTTATTTCATTATTCATCCATACACTTCAAGAAAAGCTCCAAAACTCTCCACATACTTCATCCATAGAAATTCAAAAGAATCCAAGGAACATCAAGGACAACAACACTAAACCTATGAAATCAAGTGCAAAAGCACATCAAGGGATCATCTAAGTCAAGTAATTCCCAAGAAGGTGAAACTAGGGTTTTGTCTAAGTGAAGCAATTCAACTTAAGGATTGTTCAACCACTATCCAAGGTAAGTTTCATGATTATTCCATGTTGTTTGAAGTATTGGAAAGCTTAGACACTTGAGATGTAGAAGAACATAGAAATAGGTCATTATTGAATGAATAGTGGCATGAATGAATGATAGTGGAATTGAACTATGATATTGAAGTGTTATGAGTAAAAATACGTTATAAATGATGTTTACATCATGAAACAAGCATTGAATGCATGAAAACGCAAAGATGAGCTAGAAGTAGAAATAAGAGAAAATTGGAGGAAAATGGTGGATTTTGCCAAATGTACGCAAACGACGATTGTTGATTGCGATATTGTGAGTAATGCTATGAATGTTGGGAGTTAATATAAAACATGGGAAAAATAGTATAAACAAGAGAAGTGCTGCCCAATTCTTCCTAGACTTGACGACGCGTTCTTGCGGTTAGTTTACTAATGTAGACCCGAATTTTCTTATGAAGGTAACGACGTGACATTGAACAAGAGCAAGCGAGCGATAGCCTAACTAAGCGGCCAAGGTATGTGAGTCTAGTCCCTTCTTTCTGATGGCATGAATCTTGTAGCACGAAATTCCTATTCTCTTCATGAGTTCTTATAGTCCGAAAGGCTAAGAGTCTAACTCCTTAATATCTATATAAGATGAGGAATACGATATGATGATGCTATTATAATGATGACGTTAATTATCGCTTACACTCACCTTATGTACTAGTTCCTTCAAGGTGAGGCAGAGTATCAATAGTTGTTCCATAATGGAATCGGGGGATCACGACCTTACGTCACCCCGATCGAGTAAAGTTGATCTTGAGCCTTATGCATGTATTACAATGAGATAAGTATATTATGATGAGTATATTATTACTATGAGAATTTTATGATAAGCATGACATGAGCATTTCACACCGTGCCTAGTTGGTCGGGCAGTCACCGCCAAGGCGGGCAGCTATACGGATACACCATGACCTTCGGGCATGGGCAGACACCACTAGTGGGCGGCATGAGATGGTACCCCGGACGCGGGAGGCCTGGACGCGGGCTAATATTATTGATTATCACACCGTTCCGACATGGACGGGCAGCTTGCATATGATGCATATATGTTATGAGGATGAGTATGAGTAAGATGGCACGCATGATTTCCTTTATGATTATCAGACAGATCCAGATATTTCATGTTGATGTTATCACTATATTTTTGATGTTTTCTTTCATTGTTTATGCTTCTCATACTCAGTACAACATTCGTACTGACGTCCTTTCTTCGGACGCTGTGTTCATGCCCACAGGTAGACAGAGAGGAGAGCTTGGCCCAGATCTTCAGTAGCAGTCAGCTGGTTGAAAGCACTCCATCGTCCAGAGGTGCTTAGGATTATCCTTTTGGTATATATGCATATTTTGGGCACGACGGAGTCTTGTTCCGTCCATGTATATACAGTATGTCAGTAGAGGCTCGTAGATACGCAGTGTGGGTTAGATGGTCTCACTAAACGTTTTCATATGCGTGTATATTATTTTGATGGCCGAAAGGCAATTGTATATAAAGTATTTATGTTTGTTTAATTATGATTTTCCTACAACTGGTATGTAAATTGATAAAAGAATATTAGATGGGCAAGATAAGTAGTGGAGTGAGCGGTGCTCGGTAACTAGCTCCGGGTACCCGTCGCGGCCCCTAGCTGGGTCGTGATAGAAGTGGTATCAGAGCAGTTCGTCCTAGGAAGTGTCTACGAGCCGTGTCTAGTAGAGTTTTTTATGGTGTGTTGCGCGCCACGCTAATAAACAAGAGGCTACAGGGCATTTAGGAAAATGACCATCCTTCTTCTCATGAAATCGTGCGATAGAGCCATGCTTAGGATTATGTTATTCCTAAAAGTGCGTTATGGTTTCAGAAAATGCCGCCAAAAGGAAAAGCTACAGCTGCCCAGAAAGGCAAAGCTACGACGAAGAAGCGGGCAGAAAGGGAGCCTCCGGCGGAGGTAGAGGAAAGTGAATCGCAAAGTGAGGCCGCACCCAATGTAGAAGAGCAGGGAGGAGCCTCAGCTCCGATTCCTCCACCGGGTGCTTCGGGTCAACAAGTGTCCGAGGCCATACATTTATTGACGCAGTTGGTTGCCACTCAGGCACAACGACAGGATGCGGGTCCAAGGGATTGTTCAGCTAGTACGAGAGCCCGTGACTTTATGGCCTTAAATGCTCCGGAATTCTTTGGGTCAAAGCCAGATGAAGATCCGCAAAATTTTATTGATGAGATGTTGAGGACTTTAGAGATTATCCATGCTTCCGAGACCGAATCCGTGGAGTTGGCTTCTTATAGACTCCGCGATGTGGCAGTGTTATGGTATAAGAATTGGGTGATAACAAGAGGAGAAAATGTTCCACCTCCCGTGTGGCAAGAGTTTGTAGATGCCTTTATTCATCACTACTTGCCACCCGAAGTTCGCCGAGCTAGAGCGGACAAGTTTCTGAATTTAAAGCAAAGAGGTATGAGTGCCCGAGAGTATAGCATGCAATTCAACTCATTGGCCCGATATGCTCCGACTATGGTGGCCGACATGGGAGACAGAATCTATAGATTTGTGAGTGGTCTGGGGCCACATTTGTACAGAGATTGTTTGACGGCCTCCTTGGAAGACGGGATGGATATTTCCCGGATACAGGCCCATGCTCAGAATCTCGAGGAACGACAACGACAGCAAGGAAGTGATCGTGATGGCGACAGACGACAAGGTAAGAGGGCTAGATCTATGGGAGAGAGCAGTGAGTATAGAGAGGGACCGAGACAGACACATCCCAGGCACTCAGGTCAGTCCGCGACTAGTGCGCCTCCCAGATTCTCAGACAGGAGGTTCGATCGCTCTTTCCAGTCAGGGCAGGGTCAGAGTTCGAGGGCCCCAAGTTCTCAGTATCAGGGAGATTTTAGTCAGAGGAGACCTCCAGTACCGCGGTGTAGCCAGTGTGGCAAATTACATTCCGGACGGTGTCGTCAGGGTTCGGATGCTTGTTATGCTTGCGGGCAAGTTGGTCACATGATGAGAGATTGCCCCTCAGCGAGAGATAGAGCTGGGACTCAGCCTACAGGTTCAGCAGCGGGTTCTTCTTCAGCACGCCCGACAACACAGACTCCTCAGACTACAGCAGGTAGAGGCAGAGGTAGAGGGGGAGCATCTACTTCAGGTGCTGTTCAGCCCCGTGTGTATGCTTTAGCTGGGCGACAGGATCTCGAGTCTTCCCCAGATGTTGTCACAAGTACCCTGACTATATTTTCCCGTGACGTATATGCTCTGATTGATCCAGGTTCTACCTTCTCATATATTACTCCGTATATCGCTGATTGTGTTGGGGCGAGACCCGAGCCAATTAAACCTTTCGAAGTATTCACTCCGGTTGGTGATCCTGTAATAGCGAGGCAAGTATATAAGAACTGTGTAGTCATTATACATGATCGTCAGACAAAGGCTGATTTGATTGAACTTGAGATGATAGATTTTGACGTAATTATGGGTATGGACTGGTTGGCGTCATGCTATGCTAATGTTTGTTGCCAGACAAAGGTAGTTCGATTCAAATTTCCGGGAGAGCCCATACTCGAGTGGAAGGGTAATACAGTTTCCCCAAAGGGTAGGTTTCTTTCCTACCTTAAGGCGAGAAAGATGATAGCCAAGGGTTATATTTGTCATCTAGTTCGGGTTCATGATACGGAAGCGGAAGTGCCAACTTTCCAGTCTGTCCCGGTAGTGAATGAATTCCCAGATGTGTTTCCCGACGAGTTACCAGGCCTTCCTCCAGAAAGGGAAATCGACTTTGCTATTGATGTAGTACCCAACACCGAGCCTATTTCTATTCCTCCCTATCGAATGGCTCCAGCAGAGTTGAAAGAGCTAAAGGCACAGTTGAAAGACTTACTCGAGAAGGGTTTTATTAGACCCAGTTCATCACCATGGGGAGCACCGGTCTTGTTCTTGCGACAGAAAGATGGGTCGCTACGAATGTGTATCGATTATAGACAGTTGAACAAGGTGACTGTGAAGAACAGATATCCCCTTCCCAGAATCGACGACTTGTTCGATCAATTACAAGGTGCTAAGTGGTTTTCTAAGATAGACCTAAGATCGGGTTATCATCAAGTAAGGATCAGAGAAGAAGACATTCCCAAGACAGCCTTCAGAACGAGGTACGGCCATTACGAGTTCCGCGTGATGTCGTTTGGGTTGACAAACGCCCCGGTGGTGTTCATGAATTTAATGAATAATGTGTTTAGGCCGTTCTTGGATCTTTTTGTGATAGTGTTTATCGACGATATCCTGGTATATTCTCGCACAGAGTCAGAACATGCAGATCATCTAAGAATTGTTCTTGGCGTTCTTCGAGATCGGGAATTGTATGCAAAGTTTTCGAAGTGCGAGTTTTGGCTAAAATCCGTGGCATTTCTAGGTCATGTTATTTCAGATGATGGTATCCGAGTCGACACTCAGAAAATAGAAGCTGTGAAGACTTGGCCAAGGCCTACGACACCTACGGAATTTCGTAGTTTTCTTGGGTTAGCAGGATATTACAGGAGATTTGTAGAGGGCTTCTCATCTATTTCATCCCCATTGACGAAGTTAACTCAGAAGTTGGCTAAATTCCAGTGGAATGATGCCTGTGAGCGTAGTTTCCAAGAGTTGAAAAACAGGTTGACCTCAGCGCCAGTGCTAACACTTCCAGAAGGGTCCGATGGCTATGTCGTATATTGTGATGCCTCCGGTGTGGGAATAGGATGCGTATTGATGCAGCATGGGAGAGTCATTGCATATGCCTCGAGACAGTTGCGACGGCATGAACATAATCATCCGACTCATGATCTCGAATTGGCCGCGGTTATCCATGCCTTAAAAATATGGAGGCACTACTTGTATGGTGTACGTGTTGACATCTATACGGACCACAAAAGCCTCCAATATATTTTCAAACAGAAGGAGTTGAACCTGCGGCAAAGGCGATGGTTAGAATTACTAAAGGATTACGATGTGAACATTCTATATCATCCAGGGAAGGCGAATGTAGTGGCAGATCCACTTAGCCGCCAATGAAGGGAGTAATGAGGTTCGGCAAAAAGGGGAAATTGAGTCCAAGATACATTGGACCTTATCGAATCATCCGCAAGGTGGGTCGAGTAGCCTATGAATTGGACTTGCCTGCAGAGCTCGAATCTGTACACCCAGTATTCCATGTTTCGATGCTCCGCAAGTGTATTGGAGACCCCACGAGGATTGTTCCGATTGATGATGTACAAGTGACAGAGAAGTTGACATACGAAGAAGTGTCCATTGCTATTTTGGATAGACAAGTGCGAAGGCTTCGGAATAAAAAGGTTGCTTCAGTCAAAGTGCTATGGCGGAACAATAATCGGGAAGAAGTGACTTGGGAAGCGGAGGAGAAGATGAAATCTATGTACCCCCATTTGTTCCAATCCCCAGAAGAGATTCAAGATGAGACGTCGACGATATGAGGTATGAATGTTTTAGCTTTATGTTTTGGTCGTGTGTGGCCATAAATATGCTGATATTGTGATATAGCCCTGTGAGGCGATGATATTATGGGTCGTTGTGGTAAATTGGTAGTGCCAAATTACAAAGGAAACTCTAGCAAATATTTTCTAGAATTCCCGAGTGTCGAACATTCGAGGACGAATGTTCCAAAAGGGGGGGAAGAATGTTACACCTCGGAAATTTTTCCGTACTTGTGTGATGAGTAGAACAATGAAGGACTTGAGTGTATGGTGTTTTACTAAGTCGGGAATGGCTAATTTTGCATTTTTGGAAATAATAAAGTTGCAGAACAATTTTCACCCAGTGGTCGTATATGGCACTATACGGCCCGTAAAGTGATTTACGGACCGTATAGTGCAATCGTCTTTCATTGCGTCAAAAATCTCAAGTTTCTGTTAAGTGTTGAAATGGTTAAAAACGACCCAGAATACGGCCCGTAAACTAGTTTACGGACCGTAACCCAGGTCGTAAACCACCAGGTCCCTCAGCCAATACTTTCTGTAAATGGTGAAAATGATTAAAAACGACTTGGAGGACGGCCCGTAAACTGGTTTACGGACCATAAACCCCAGTCGTAAAGTGCCATGACACTCAACCAAACCTTTTGTTTTTGAATTGCTTAAACACGATCATGGAAGACGGACCGTAAACCACAATACGGTCCGTAAACTGCAGTTTACGGCCACTGTTCACCCGACGAGAATTCATTAAACATCAGATTTTGGGATTATTAAAAAGGGACCAAAGCTCACTTTATTTCATTATTCATCCATACACTTCAAGAAAAGCTCCAGAACTCTCCACATACTTCATCCATAGAAATTCAAAAGAATCCAAGGAACATCAAGGACAACAACACTAAACCTATGAAATCAAGTGCAAAAACACATCAAGGGATCATCTAAGTCAAGTAATTCCCAAGAAGGTGAAACTAGAGTTTTGTCTAAGTGAAGCAATTCAACTTAAGGATTGTTCAACCACTATCCAAGGTAAGTTTCATGATTATTCCATGTTGTTTGAAGTATTGGAAAGCTTAGACACTTGAGATGTAGAAGAACATAGAAATAGGTCATTATTGAATGAATAGTGACATGAATGAATGATAGTGGAATTGAACTATGATATTGAAGTGTTGTGAGTACTAATACGTTATAAATGATGTTTACATCATGAAACAAGCATTGAATGCATGAAAATGCAAAGATGAGCTAGAAGTAGAAATAAGAAAAAATTGGAGGAAAATGGTGGATTTTGCCAAATGTACGCAAACGACGATTGTTGATTGTGATATTGTGAGTAATGATATGAATGTTGGGAGTTAATATAAAACATGGGAAAAATAGTATAAACAAGAGAAGTGCTGCCCAATTCTTCCTAGACTTGACGACGCGTTCTTGCGGTTAGTTTACTAATGTAGACCCGAATTTTCTTATGAAGGTAACGACGTGACATTGAACAAGAGCGAGCGAGCGATAGCTTAACTAAGCGGCCAAGGTATGTGAGGCTAGTCCCTTCTTTCTGATGGCATGAATCTTGTAGCACGAAATTCCTATTCTCTTCATGATTTTCTATAGTCCGAAAGGCTAAGAGTCTAACTCCTTAATGTCTATATAAGATGAGGAATACGATATGATGATACTAGTATAATGATGACGTTAATTATCTATTACACTCACCTTATGTACTAGTTCCTTCAAGGTGAGGCAGAGTATCAATAGTTGTTCCATAATGGAATCGGGGGATCACGACCTTACGTCACCCCGATAGAGTAAAGTTGATCTTGAGCCTTATGCATGTATTACAATGAGATAAGTATTTTATGATGAGTATATTATTACTATGAGAATTTTATGATAAGCATGATATGAGCATTTCACACCGTGCCTAGTTGGTCGGGCAGTCACCGCCAAAGCGGGCAGCTATACGAATACAGCATGACCTTCGGGCATGGGCAGACACCACTAGTGGGCGGCATGAGATGGTACCCCGGACGCGGGAGGCCTGGACGCGGGCTAATATTATTGATTATCACACCGTTCCGACATGGACGGGCAGCTTGCATATGATGCATATATGTTATGAGGATGAGTATGAGTAAGATGGCACGCATGATTTCCTTTATGATTATCATACACATCCAGATATTTCATGTTGATGTTATCCCTATATTGTTGATGTTTTCTTTCATTGTTTATGCTTCTCATACTCAGTACAACATTCGTACTGACGTCCTTTCTTCGGACGCTGTGTTCATGCCCACAGGTAGACAGAGAGGAGAGCTTGGCCCAGATCCTCAGTAGCAGTTAGCTGGTTGAAAGCACTCCATCGTCCGGAGGTGCTTAGGATTATCCTTTTGGTAAATATGCATATTTTGGGCACGACGGAGTCTTGTTGCGTCCATGTATATACAGTATGTCAGTAGAGGCTCGTAGATACGCAGTGTGGGTTAGATGGTCTCACCAGACGTTTTCATATGCATGTATATTATTTTGATGGCCGAAAGGCAATTGTATATAAAATATTTATGTTTGTTTAATTATGATTTTCCTACAACTGGTATGTAAATTGATAAAAGAATATTAGATGGGCAAGATAAGTAGTGGAGTGAGCGGTGCTCGGTAACTAGCTCCGGGTACCCGTCGCGGCCCCTAGCTGGGTCGTGACAAGACCCTTCGCAGACTCTACGAATAAAATGAAATTTTCCAAGGTGTTACATTATTTTACTTCAATAACCTTACATTGCTCTGCTATTCCAACCCATATTCTGGAATCTTCGGCCTCATGTATCACTTTTCGACTTCTTTAAAAGACTTTAACTGTCACTCTACTTTTTAGCTCTTAATCTCAATCCTTAGAGTTGGCTATCAAGTAGCGCTGTAGTTCCTTCATATGGTAACTTTACATAGCTGCTTTGTGCTCTGACTATCATCAACTGGTATAATTCTAAAAGAATTTTGATTTGGCCTATAATTTCGCCGTCTTCTAATAACCGGCTCGTTCTGATCGTCTCGCTTAAACCATTTCACAATTTCCCTTAATCCAACTTGTAACACTTCAGGCATATTATCTCGTGTTGTTTCTTTATTTTTAATTCAAACTCTTTTATTGCCTCTTTACTCAAATTTTGCTCTTAGTTCTCCTATCACACATCAGAAGATGCGTAAGTGCTCAAATGAGCCCAAGAGATATCTTAGTGTCGTCTCAGTAGTCTTCATGCTATACCTTGCCTTCTCCTCTCTTATCTTACAATCAGTATCGGGATAAATCTTCGGCTCAACCATGGCCATGTCCTATTTGCCCTTAATATTAATTCTATCTCGGTAATTTGGCTTAAACCATCTTTACATCTTTCCTTAATGTATCCAAAACATCATGACCGCATTATTATTACTGAATCCTTGCTCTTCTTATCAAGCACTCACTTGGTCACATTCTTAACATACAAATATTCGTAGGTTGTATAACTATTCTTGTACATCTTGTATAAAATACATCCAATCTTAGTCATAGTCTTTCCTTCTCCTGGTTCATTATGCTTTCCATGACTCATCCGTACAAAAACTTGCTCGTAGCCTATCTTGTCATACTCCTTTCCCTTCCTTTATCCACCCTTTTTATTTTCTCATATCCTACTATAGGAGATTTTCTATCCCTTCCCTTTTCTACTTATAAGTTGCAATATCATTAGCAAACAACTCTATTGCCAACATCTTAGCCTCTAATCCAGTATAGCATTGCTATCCTTAATAATATCTATCAAGTTATTTGTTACCATTCTCTTGTCGTATTCTTTCTTTTTATAAGCACCCACTTTCTAATGTCCAATCATTCAAGGTCTTTACAAATAATTCTTAGCACTGTCTCAAATACCATCCTGACTTCAATCCATTTATTTCTGTCTTTCAGATCTTACTAACTTGTTTTAGCAAGGGATCTCACTTGAAGTCTAAGTATCCATATCAAATATATTGCAGTGTCAATTGTTTCCATTTTACATTTGCATTGCTCTCACCCGCTTCCCCCCTTAAGGGTGTACTTACACCATTATCTATTTATATTATGCTCTATGTCCCTATTTCATATCTCAAATTCATCTGAGCCCTTTTTCAATTCACTTGGTATACCCATATCCATGTCCTTTCTTTATAATTTATAACTTTGATTATCCACGTACGAAACCTTAACAAAATCACGATGTGACGAGAACCTTTCTATATATAGTATAAAATCTCATCTGACCATCTGTACTCGAGTAATGCAACCCAGGCAACAACTCATCCAAGGCCACATTCCACTTACTCCAATCAGTAATTAATTAGTACTTATAGTCGTTCCAAATTCTCAATTTGGTAGCACTTATATTCCGACGATAAGTGTCCAAAGTTCTCTTGTAATATTATCTTTATCCCAACCTATATCATCTGTTTCCTTTAATAAATTTACAATACCTCATTTGTTCCTCAGGCCTACAGTCCTTATCCTTTAAGGATTTCTCTATTTCCGAGGTGACGTCATATACACGCAGTACCCCTTTATGTCTCATGTCCTTTAACCCTTGTTTTGTACCCAACTCTGACTTCTAACTTACCCCAAAATCATGTCAAGTTCGTCTTAATAATGGTCTTATCTTATCATCTTGTCGCCGTACTCCACCTTTAAGTTCGTAGCTATATATATTTCCCTTTTATTTTACACTTGTATTCAATTAATTACATCTATCTTGGGTGCTTCCTTTAGTATTCCCTTACCATTTCTCTAGTCTATGTCCATCTTCCATTCTGTGCACAAGGAATCTCATGCTACCCCTGTATCCTTCGGAAAATACTACTTCTGCATAACCCCTTTTTCATTCTCAAAACATATTCTGTTCATCCCTGTTTGTTCTTGTCATACTAGTCATTTTCTAGCACTCATTCTACCTCGTTGCTTATCTTCCTGTAGTTTGGTCTTTCACAATTCCGTCACTTATATTACCCGTGTCCTCGGCTATGTCATAACCTATTACTACACTGTTATCTCGCTTTCTTCCTATTTCCTTCTTTCAATTACTTCTTCTTTTCTTATGCCTGCTATCATTTCCGTTATCATATAATCTTTATTCTAAACTTTCCCTATAGAAGAACTTTATAGATCTTTCTTATTCGTTCTATACCTTACCTTTCCATTTCACGTTTGCCTTTATGCTTTAGTCGCATAGATCACGTCATATCTTTTAGTCACTTCCTTGCTAGGCTTTACTCATTTTCATAACCATCTTTAGTATATTCACATTATATCCTGTTTGCAATGAGTCTTATAATGTATCACTTCTTAACCTTATTCACGATACTTACTATGGTTTAACTACACTCTGTGGAGTAGGTGTACTTAACCCTTTTACCCTTTCGGGTCAATCTTATCCTTAATACCTCACAAGCTGCCATGTCAATACATTCATATTCGTCACAATCCTTCTTCCTCTATACTCTTGTCTCAATCATATTATTACTTCTTTTAGCTATAAACTCGTCATAATTTATCCCTGCTTATCAATTCAGTCGGTACCTCAATATAACGCTCTGTTAAGATTTGCCACCCTTTTCTAAATCATCTCTTAGTGTCACAAGCCCTTCCAAATTATCCTAGCATTTCTTTTTGCCATATCGATATCGACCTCATAATTACTATTACTATCAATTCAACAGTTAACTTTATTTCTCGAAGTCAGACTTGCAACTTGGTCAAATCCTATCATTACTGTTGACATGACCTTTCAAGACATATTACGAGCTTATATCTCATTCCCTTTTTATTTCTAGGAAAATTTTGGCAGAGTTTCCTCTGTATTTCTTACTATCCCAAAACCTGCACGCAGGAAATACCAACAATGCCTCACAAGGCCAACATATATACATATATATTATATTGTATCGTTGTCACACCTCGGAAATTTCTCCGTACTTGTATGAAGAGTGGAACGATGAAAAGTTGAGTAAATGATGTTTTATTAAGTCGGGAATGGCTAATTAAGAAAATTTTGGAAATAAGAAAGTCGCGGCAAAATTTCCACCCAGTGGTCGTGTGTGGCACTATACGGCCCGTAAAGTGATTTACGGACCGTATAGTGCAATCGTCTTTCATTGTGTCAAAAATCTCAAGTTTCTGTTAAGTCTTGAGATGGTTTAAAACGACCCAGGATACGGCCCGTAAACTGGTTTACGGACCGTAAACTAGGTCGTAAACCACCAGGTCCCTCAGCCAAGACTTTCTGTAAATGTTGATATGGTTAAATACGACCCAGTTTACGGCCCGTAAACTGGTTTACGGACCGTAAACCAGGTCGTAAACTGCCATGTCCAGAAGACAAACTCTCTGTTTTTGAAACGCTTAAATACGACCACAGTGGACGACCCGTAAATCAAAATACGGTCCGTAAACTGCAGTTTACGACCACTGTTCACCCGACGAGAATTCATTAAAGATCAGATTTTGGAATTATTAAAAGAGACTTAGACATCATGTTCTTCCATTATTCATCAACACAACTCAAGAGACCTCTAGAACTTTCCAAATATTTTCTCCACAAGAATTCAAGAGAATCACAAGGAACATCAAGATCAACACCACCAAACTTATGAAATCAAGTGTAAGAACACCATAAAAGATCATCCAGGTCAAGAAATCCCACAAAGGGTGGAACTAGGGTTTTGGCTAAGTGAAGAATCTCAACTTAAGGATTGTTCAACCTTCATCCAAGGTAAGTTTTATGATTATTCCATATTGTTTGAAGTATTGGAAAGCTTAGACACTTGAAATGTAGAAGGACATAGAAATGGGTCATTATTGAGTGAATAATGTTGTAAATGAATGCTAGTGGAATTGAACTGCGAATATTGGAGTGTTGTGAGTACAAATACATTATGAATGATGTTTACATCATGAAGCAAGCGTTGAACGCATGAAAACGCAAAGACGAGTCATAAGGCTAAAAATGGGGAAATTGGAGGAAAATGGTGGATTTGCTAAATGTACGTAAATGACGATGGTCGATTGTGATATTATGAGTAATGTTAGGAATGTTAAGAGTTGAGATAAAGCATGAGAAAATTAGTATGAACGAAGGAAGCGTTGTCCGACTTTCCTACAATTAGTGATACGTTCTTGTAGTTAGTTACTAATGCTGATCCAAATTCTCTTATGAAGGTAACGACGTGATATTGAAGAAGAGCAAGTGAGCGATAGTATAGCTAAACGACCAGGTATGTGAGGCTAGTCCTTTCCTTCTGATGGCATGAATCTTGTAGTATGAAATTCCTATTCTCTTCATGAGTTCCTATAGTCCGAAAGGCTAAGAGTCTAACTCCTTAATGTCTATATAAGATGAGGAATACGATATGATGATGCTAGTATAATGATGATGCTAATTATTGCTTCCACTCACCTTATGTATGTTATATCCCGTGTTTTCACACGTTTGGAAAGACTTGAATTATATTGCATTTTTGAGATATAAGGTCAAATTTGATATTTTGTTGAACATAGGAGTTATGCATGAAAGAATAGAGTCATGAAAGTGTGGGACAAGGCTAAGGCCAATTTTGGAATTTTGGAAATTAGTTTCGGGAATTACAAAACGTGGACTATAAGTCATTGGGCCAAAAATAATGGAATGGAATTTAAGGCCCAATGCATATGAAGTGGACGGCCATGGTGTGGCCCAAGCCCACAATTTTTATTAAATTTCCATGTGATTAATTAACATAAGGAATTATATTATATATAGTTATCTCTATCCATTAGAAGACTAAAGATAAGAAGTCAAGAACAAGAGCCAAACAAAGGGGGGGTTTCGGGTGAAGCTAGGGGAAATTCACCCCCAAAAATATTGCTCCAAAAATTTATTTCTTGTTGATTTCCTACTAAGTCAAGGTTCCTTTGTAACTTGGTATAGTTGGTTTGGAGTGGGAAGCACTAAAATCACCAAAGTGATTACATCTCCAAGTGAAGAAGACTTGAGGAAAAGGTAAGAATTTCTACCTTTTTATTGTGTTATGAAGTTTTGATTGTGTTGTAGTATGTAGAAATGTGTTGATTGTATGGAAAAATGGAAGTTTGCAAAGTGGGTTTGGAATATGGCTTGGAGCCGTGGGTGTGTGTGTGTTGTGTGGTGACAATGTGTTGAATTCATGTTGTATTCTAGTTGTGATTGTGATGGAATTTATGTTGAGAATGAAAGAGGAATAAATTTGATTAAATTGATGAAAATAGCATTTGGCCGTGTGGTATGGAGTGGTTTGGAATGGAATGGATTAAGTTTGTTTAGTGTGTTAGTTGTGTTGTTGTGATGTTTGTTGTGTAAATGAAGTTGGAATGATATAAGTTTGTATTGAATTGGAATGTAGAAACTTATGTCGTTTTAGTATGGTTTTCCGACATTAAGGAAATGAAGTCGTTTGGTTGTTAATTGTGATGATCATTGATGAATTTGGACGTTGGAAACATGTTATGAAATTGTATGCCAAAGATTTGATGTTTTGCATAAGTTATGACTTTGGCGGAAAGTTGTATATTATGTATATCGAGTGTATAACTTGAGGAAAACGATATGAAATGTTTCTAGAACTATATGGTGATGATCTTGATTGTTGATGAATGTGAAATTATTGATATTAGTTGAAAGTTGGGTTGAAATGAAGATTATGTCAACTTGTTAGAAAGATGACTAGTTGAAGGATATTTATGTTTTTAATGTTCGTTGTTGATATTGATGTTGTCGTTTGAGTTGTTGTTGGTGATTTCTAGCCGAGTTGAATTCTCGGGGTGCCATATGTATAGGGGAAGTGCTGCCGAAATTTCGGTAGCCAAATATGCATTAAGTTGAAACTTTGGTATTCATAGCTTACAATTGGTAAACTTGACCAATTGCAGTTTTTCGACGAAACGGGAAGTGAGTTTGGAAAGGCGTAAGGAGCGTGAAAGGTATGTAAAGCAACCCCAATTCTTCCCTTGGCATGCCCTTAGTGTGTTAGGGTCGGATCCGGGCCTCGAAGGACCTCTTGGCCCTCGGAATCCGCAAGAGAAAATTTCAGTTTTTCCTTCAGTAGAATTGAACTACTTTGGTACACTTTTCTTGAAATAATGCAACTTTGCTCCAAATTACTTGGAAAGTCATAGAATGCTTGTAGAACCTTCTTAGGTGATACCATAAGCTTAGAGGGCATAATTTGAGCCCGTCGCCTTATTTGTCCCGAGGCGGGCCCACTATTCCCGGTTATGCCCTTAATGTGCTAAAGCTTCCTTTTTAAGCGATTTTTGAAAGAAATGTTTTGATTACCCTACTAATCGCATAACGAATATTGTTTTAAATATTCTATTAAATCTTATAAATTATTTTGACACTCGGAATGACTTCAGGGAGGTTATATTTCTGTAATTTATTATGATACCCGAAATGCATCTATTATGATTCCGTCCGACTCCATTGGATCTGTTTGGCTTTGATACGCTTCATCGAGTCTTTGAAAACATTTATGATATTTTTAAATTGCATTAGTTTCTCACTACTCCATTCGTGGATGTCCCAATGTTTCCCACACTGAGCCCGGGCCAGGATATGTTGTCAAGCGTGATTCTCTACATTGTTTGCCGCGTCCCGATGTGAGGGGGTAGGTATACGCGTACATGGGTCTGTGGAGTATGATGTGCCATGTCCGCCTATTCTGATCTGATCTGTTATGGCCATTTTGATATGACATTTTATGATACGGGGCCACGCCCCTTTTTCTGATTCCTCTGTATAGTGGCACCAGCGTCGAGAGGGTGGCCACGTTCTGTCTGCCGAGTTCCGCGGCAGGGACCGGATATGATATGACATATGTTTCTGTAACACATTCTGTCTGTTTTGGAAATATGCATTTGACACTCTGGATTTTGTACTCATTTTCTGTAACCATTATGATTTGACTTCTGTGATTCCGCTTTACATATTCAGTACATATTTCGTACTGACCCCCTTTCTTCGGGGGCTGCGTTTTCATACCGCGCAAGTACAGACGACAGGTTCGCTGATCCACACGTTTAGGATCCCATTTCTGCTATTTTGGGGCGCTCTCTTCTTCAAAGCCCATCTTTTGGTACAGTCTGTCACTGCTATCTGGATATGTACATTGTTCTGGGTATGACGGGGCCCTGTCCCGTCTTATGATTATGATATGTTCTGTAGAGGTCTGTGGATATATCTGTGTGGGTTCTGTACATATGTTTGGGATACTTTGTTCTATGATGGCCTTATCGGCCTATGTGTGCCAAGTCTGCTTTTTATGCTAAATTCTGTAGCGTACACTAATATTATTATTATATTATTTTGTTAATATGCTAATTTGGGTATCGGGTACGTATAGGTGCCCAGCTAGGGCACTGGTCGCGGCCCACGGGGTTGGGTCGTGACAATGTACTAGTTCCTTCAAGGTGAGGCAGAGTATCAATAGTTGTCCCATAATGGAATTGGGGGATCACGACTTTATGTCACCCCGATAGAGTAAGGTTGATCTTGAGCCTTGTGCATGTATTATAAGGAGTATATTATTATTATGAGCATTTTGTGATAAGCATGGCATGAACATTTCACACCGCGCCTAGTTGGTCGGGCAGTCACCGCCAAGGCGGGCAGCTATACGGATACACCGTGACCTTTTGGCATGGGCAGACACCACTAGTGGGCGGCATGAGATGGTACCCCGGACGCGGGAGGCCTGGACGCGGGCTAATATTATTGATTTTCACACCGTTCTGACATGGACGGACAGCTTGCATATGATGCATACATGTTATGATGATGAGTATGAGTAAGACAGCATGCATTACTTCTTTTATGATTATCGGTCAGATTCAGATGCTTCTTGTTGATGTTATCACTATGTTATTTATGTCTCCTTTCATTATATATGTCTCTCATACTCGGTACAATATTCGTACTGACGTCCTTTCTTCGGACGCTGTGTTCATGCCCACAGGTAGACAGGGAGGAGCGCTTGGTCCAGATCCCCAGTAGCTGTCCGCTGATAGATAGCACTCCATTGTTCGGAGGTGCTTATGACTATTCTTTTGGTGTACATTTATATATGCATATTTTGGGCATGGCGGAGTCTTGTTCCGTCTATGTATTCATTATGTAGTAGAGGCTCGTAGATACGCAGTGTGGGTTAGAGGGTCTCACAAGAGGTTTTCATATGTATGTATATTATTTCGATGGCCGAGAGGCAAATGTATATAAAGTATTTATGGTTGACTAAATATAATTTTTCTACGATTGGTATGTGAAATTGATAAAAGAGTATTAAATGAGCGAGATAAATAGTAGAGTGAGCGGTGCTCGGTAACTAGCATCGGGTACCCGACGCGGCCCCTAGCTGGGTCGTGACAATCGTAGCCGCACAGGGCTCCCCATATCAATAACAATATGAAAATGATGAACTTACCTCGTATATCCAACTCAAACTGCACCTATTATACTTTTCTGTTTATTTTCCCTTTCAATCTTTAACTGTAGGTTTCAATCATACCTGCAAAATTCACACTATATCTGCCATATATTCTGCTTACCGTCACTGATTCCTTCAGCTTCTTCTGTGCGCACCTTATAACTGAACTTATCAACAACATGTATACATTCAATCCATTTTCTTACTATACTTACAATAACTTACCTTGATAATGACCGGTTCGCCATTCTGTAGATACAATTTCTGATAACGTAACCTCGATGAAATATCTTACCTCTGTAATTCCGAGTAGCATTATTTACCTTCTCTTGTCGACACCACTCTCCTGCTGAAATCAAAGGTTAGTATATAAGGGATATCATTTCCTATCTCTTGGCTTTATCGCACTATCTAGAGTAAGAAGGAAAGGTAACATCCTAAATGTCCTGTAGCTTCATGTTTATAGATGTGGTGCACAACACACCGATAAACAAGACTCTACTAGACACGGTCTGTAGACACTCCGAGGATGAACTGCTCTGATACCATGTTTGTCACGACCCAACCCCATGGGACATGACTAGTGCCTGAACTGGACACTCGTATACGTACCTCCTAAATATTGTCAGACTGAAACTAAGGACAGTATGGAGACTTGTAAAAGTAACCGAAAGATTCATAACACCATATATCATAATAACCTGTCTCCTGAGGAGTCACAGCTAACCAAAGCACGACATAATATGCAAGCCGACAAGGCTGCCACTACATACGGGAATATCCAGAACAAATCATATCGACACAGCTGACCATAACCCATACACAATCCACATATGTCTACAGACATCTAAGAGTATCACAGTAAAATATGACGGGACAGGGCCCCGCCGTACCCCTGGATATGTATATGTCTACATCAAAAAGATCTATACCAAAATAATCTTGGCTCCGAACAATGGAGGTCTCCAAAACAGCTGAGCAGAAGTCCTAATCTAGAGGGTCACCAAACCGAGTATCTGTACCTGCGGGCATGAAACGCAGCCCCCTAAAGAAAAGGGGTCACTACGAGATATGTACTGAGTATATAAAGCATGAAATACAATAAAGAAGATCATGACTGAAATAAAGATTACAGGAGACAAGTATAACAATCAAGATACCAATGTACTTGTGCCTTATGAGATGAGAATCATGCATGTCTATATCATATACCATACCCGGCCCATTATGGGACTCGGTGAATAAAATCATCATATATCATACTCAACGCCATAATCACATCATATATATATATATATATATATATATATATATATATATATATATACCATACCCTGCCCTCTAGTGAGGGACTCGGTGAACAATGTAGGGAAAACTGTGCACAAAAACTTACCCGGCCCGGGACTCGGTGAAAGATATATTACGGCATGCACGAGCAGAGTAGTGAGCAACCATATGCAAACTAAATCATATCTGAGACTCAATAGAATAATCAAAATGAACTATCATTTGAAAATCAAGACAATAGTCATATCAAGTACCCTTCGAATGTCACTATGGATTATATCAAAATAGGACGACTGGAGTCATAGACACGTATCAAGACATAATAAAATAAGTCCTGGGAATCAAGAACATCAGCCATCCTAGTGTCTGAAAGAATAGGAGCTTCTTTGGAATCCTATACACGTCGTTTGTTTGTTTCATAAAGATCATGCCAAAAAGAAAGAAAGGTTAGCTTTACATACCTTGTCGCTTCTCAAGTTAACCATAACTTAGGTCTCGGGCTTCGCCAATCTACAAACAATACCAAATATGCCAATAATCAAATTAGGATACTCTTTCAAACCAATCCTTAATTACATAGAAATCTAACGATATTTGGGCAGCATCTTCCCTAAAAACACAATAATCCTCTTGATTCCAACTTAGCCAAAATATCAATCACCATACCAACAACAATATCAATAATTACATATCCAAATAGAATCAAATCCATTCTTAAATCACCTCCAAAACAGCCCAATATACATTTTTATACCGATACTTGTATACACTTCTTTATTTTCGTATATACATAGCATAAAAACAAACACAACAACAACAACTGCAGCCAATCCCACGATATTCCAGCACACCCAACAATTTATAACAACCACCAAACAGTCCACATGATAACAATAACAATTTATCCGATTTCCCGCAATTAATTTCGTTGTTCGCGTCTCACAATTTAACTATGACCTGGACGAATTTAAATATATCTAATAGAGGAGAATTCTTACCTCATATGCCAAGAAATAATCTTCTTCCACCTTACTTCACTTCGAAGAAAGCCCGGATTCAACAACACGATAAGACGGAACAACGGGATCGAAGCGGTGAGCAAAACCCGAATATTGTTCTTGGAAAGAATTATATTTTCTTCCTTAAAAAGGAAATCACGTTGCTACTACTACATACAATTTCAAAGATGAGAAACAAATCCCTCAAATGGGTTCTCCAAAATGAATATAGTTGTTGCCCACCTATAACGATGCTCCCTTGAAATTGAAACCATGTATTAACAAGAAATAAAGCACTTCATATGTAGAACCACTTTGCTGTAGCCTTTTATTATGGGCCAAAACGTGACTTTTATGCTATAAGTCATTTATTCTTTTAGGGAAAGATAACAAAGGAATGGTCTTCCGCATTATGTCACCTTTTTGTGACCATGGGGTCCACCCGTATCAATTTGCCTTCTCTTGAAACTATCCTCCAGTGATTGACACCTCAAATGTAGAATAGCTTAATAAGTAGGTGCTTACTCCACTTAAGACACGTGGATTAGGTGTTTCCATGTCAACACTTATCCACTACTCTACTAATTAATTACTTTATTTCCTCCATGCTCCAACATTTAACTAATCACACACATAATTAATTTCTTGATCACGGTTCACTTAGACATGCACCACATTTAACACACTTCATATACTTATTATCATAATCATGAGATATAGCATTAGTCCATAGTTTCATTTGCCACACATAAAAATATTATTTTCAATCATCGCTATTATACCCCGTATATTTACACGTCGACTTATCCGCAAGAAAAATCGAATCAAGTTGAAGGCGGAATTATTTTCGGACACGAAATAGAAATCTTTAATTTTCAATTTTAATTAAAACATAAATTATTTATAAATTTTATTTAGAGTAAAAATATTATTATTGAAGATTAGGAATTAATTAATTGTGATTAGATTATTAAGTGGGAATTAGTGATTAATTAAAATTAATTAATTTGATTATGATTGTGGGCCCCACCCTTTTTTTTAAAAAAAAAAGATGACTAATTAGTGGGACACATGTCATGGGATTGGACACATGTCCCATGGCTAGGAAGCCATACATAGTCAACAATTAAGAACCATATCAGCCGTGTATTGCATAATTGAATACAATTCATTTACATATTCATCAATTATAAACCAACCAGCCGTGTACTTCATTTGCATGATTTACTACAATTCGTTTGAAATAGAAAGAAAGGGGTCGGCCATGGCTGCTTTCGGCCATGGCAGTCCAATATATATAAAAAAAATTGTTGCTTAGATTTAATTCCGAGATGAATTACAAGTTCAAGGAGTTGATAGCAACATTGGCTATTGAATCGAGGAAGAAGAAATTGCGAAATTGGAGCAATTAAAAGTAGAAATTCCTCCGAGAAAAATTTGGTAAGATTTTTATATTTTATGGTGTAATTATGTTAATGGTATTGTAATGGAAGGATTAAAATTGGATTGGACGAAATTGGAAGTAAGAAAATACATGGAATTGTTGTTATATGAAATTGTGGATTAAAATGGATTTAGAAACATTGTTGGGTTGTTAGAATTGTTATGGGTTGAGTTGGGAGAATTTTGTATGTATATTGTCACGACCCAACCCCGTAGGCCGTGACTAGTGCCCGAGCTGGACACCCATACACACTTACTTACCAAATCGACATATTCGTAACTTATCCATATCCAACATATATTAATTATTACAGATATTAAGGGCAAATGTTATCTTAAGCGGTCGCACATATCAAACACATCATATAGGAGCCGCCAAGGCTGTCGTAGAACATATCGTCCAAAGCGTATACATAAGTATATATACATACAAGCCGTTAAGGCTGTCATAGCAAATAGGACTGCTTAGACGCAAATCACAGGCGTTACCGAACAATAGCGACCCATGACCCACATATATGTCTACAGGCCTCTAACAAACACAACAGAATCATATGACGGGACAGGGCCCTGCCGTACCCCTGAATATACACAAACATATACATTACGGAAGAGAATGTACCAAAATATGGGCTCCAGAACAAGGGAGCACTCCAAGGCAGTAGAACGGATAGCCTAAGCTGTCGGGTCACTCACACGAACGTCTGTACCTGCGGGCATGAAACGCAGCCCCCGAAGAAAGGGGGTCAGTACGGAATATGTACTGAGTATGTAAGGCATGAAATATAACTGGAAGGATCATAACTGAAATAGAGATTCCAAGAGTCAAGTATCATGGTCAAGAAACCACTATACCTGTGTAGTACGGAACAGAATCAAACATTTTCATATCACATACCGTACCCGGCCCATCATGGGACTCGGTGACTAAAATCATGTCATTATGTCATCATGAATACATATATACATATACCGTACCCGGCCCTCTAGTAAGGGACTCGGTGAATAGAGTCATGCATATCAACATCATATATCACATATATACTGTACCCGGCCCTCTAGTGAGGGACTTGGTAAGTGAAGTCATATCATCATATCAGTATACCATCATGTCATCATGCATATACATATATACATACCGTACCCGGCCTTCTAGTGAGGGACTCGGTGAATGAATCATACCGTACCCGGCCCATTAAGGGACTCGGTGAATCAAATCATCATATGCCCTCCTGGCCACCATAACACATCATCATCATCATCATCATATCATCATAAACATATACCGTACCCGGCCCATTAAGGGACTCGGTGAATAATGCATAGGAGTGCGCACGATAACATACCCGGCCCGGGACTCGGTGATTAGACATATTAAGGCGTGCACGAACAGAGTAGTGAGAAACTTTATGCATATAAATCAAGACTCGACAAATAAATATACTTACCGACATCGGAGGGCTCAGAAACAAGTTTCGGGTCAATCCGACTTAGTATGCGAAAGTTATGAGCGTTTGAAGTACAGAAGCTTTTACGAACATTTCAGAAGCCATTTTTGGAGAATCAAAGCAACAATCACATCAAGTATCTTTCGGATATCATATGGATCAAATCAAATATAGCGTTTAGAATCATGTGTACATATCAAAGTGTATCAAGGAATTAGCGGAATAATCAAACGTACTATCATCTGGGAAATCAACACATAAGCCATATCACTTATCTTTCGAGTGCCAATTCGGAAACATATCAAACAAACTTCGGACATTATGGATACACATCAAAATCATATGAAACCACTTATGAAAGTCATGAATATTAGCCATCCTAGTGGCCCTAAGAATAGGAAATTCTTTGAACTCATACATATACGTCATTTGCTCGTTTCATAGAGATCATGCCAAAAGAAAGAAAGGTAAGCCTTACATACCTTGCCCGCTTTTTACGCTAATCCGAACTTAAGTCTTTCGCTTCGCAAGATCTACAACAATATTCGTATATACCAAACATTAGCCATAAACACTTAGAGTCCAATTCTAAACCAACACTTAATCTACAGAAATTTCGGCAGCATTTCCCCTGTAAATGCAACATCTCCGAGAATTCAACTCGGCCAAACATACAACAACAAATCCGAGAATTTAACTCGGCCAACTTAGCAACAACAATACCAACGGTTATTCCAACAATATCGACAATCAATTCAAAACACATTCCAACGTTAACAACTTCTCTATACAAACTTTGACGACTTCCATTTACTTTCAATTCATAATTGCTTACATATTCACGTTAAATCCGCAACCATTCTAACAATATTCAAGAATACTTCAACCAATCCGTACAATATTCAAATAATCCAACCCATATTCTATGCCACCCGAAATCTTCCAAATGGAATAAGAATAATAACAACACACTTTCTTCCTTCAATTTCATAAACTACAACAACAATTCACACTTTAGCAACTTCACTTCTCACAATTACATAAAATCATATTAAAATCACATTAATTCCTGCAACAACTCACAACAAATTTCAATGCCGACTTGAACCATTAAACCTTCATTTACATCATAAAGGCCACAACAACACAACTAACATGCTAAATAAAATTAATTGATCTTCCCTCCACCATACAACGCCACACGACCACAATCACACACACACACACACACGGCCCACACAACACATAATATTTCCATGATTTTCATTCATTTCTACATACTATAACATATATAAACCTTCCATAACATATAAAAGAATATGAATTCTTACCTTTTTCCTTAAATTTCCACTTGACTAGAATTTTGAACTTGCCACCAAGAGTGGTTTCCTTGCTTCAACAACTATACCACGTTGAAGAGGACATTTGAATTAGTAGGAATACTAGAAGAATCAATTTTTTGGATCAAGATGGAAAGGCTTCAATTTTTCTTTCTTTTTCTCCTCTTGGCCGAACCCTCTCTCTTTCTCTCTCAAGTTCTTGCTTCCTTGAATGTTCTTAAAATGATGAATAATAATAGTGGCCCTCTCTTTTATTACTTGGATTTAAATTCCCAAGTGGGCCTTGGCCCATACCTTGGCCGGCCACACTTGGGCTTGTTGCCTCTTTTTTTTTTTTGATTTTCCAAGCCCAATCTTTCCATGGTTAATTTTTGTAATTCATGAAACTATTTTCCAAACTTCCAATTTTGCCCTTAGCTTTCCTCAATATTTCCGCATCAATATTTTCATGAACAACTTATGTATTAAATAAGATCGAAATATTGCCTTATCTCTTACTAGTCACAATTATCTCAAATTATCCGAAGGTGCAAAATACGGGATATAACATCCTCCCCCCTTTAGAACATTCGTCCTTGAATGTTGGACTGGCCTCATGGGGTATTACAATACTTCGGGGAGGTTTCCTTTATAGTTGTCACACACGATCATCTAACACATCCATTTTAGAAGCTTAAATCGCCTGTGGCGTAGGAAAACAATTAGGGACACTTCTTCTTCATTTCTTCTTTCGGCCTCCCAGATCGTCTCCTCTTTATTATTGTTTGGTCGCAATACTTTAACCGGAACCACGTCGTTGGTATATAACGTTCTTACCTGACCATCCGTTATAGACACAGATTATTCCTTATGTGGTAGCTTCTCTGTCACTTAGATATCATTTATATGAACACTTGGGATGGGTCCCCAACACATTCGCGAAGCATAAACATGTGGAAGACTGGATGTACCGCTTTTAATTCGGTGATATGTCTGATTCATGGGTGACTTGCCAATCTTACGGACAATTGAATAAAGCCTACTATATCTCAAATTGAGCTTTCCCTTTTAATCTTACATTCTAAGTGTTTATCCAATCATGACTTCGTCGCTAACGAGCATAATGGTCATGTTCCTTTCCAAGGCCAGTCATATCAGTATTCAAAACGTATATACATGATATTGCTTTGCCATTTCTCGTCCTTCGCAGTCGGACTATACTCATGACAACTTATGATTCGGATTCAGTTAATTTCTTAACTCGCAACATCCTTGGGTTCTTGTCGCAACTTTTCCTCGCTTCCTTTCCTCACATTCCTCGATGCCAGTACACTTGTCTGTAACTTCCTTAGATTGGTGATCGTTGCATCAATCGTCATTCCTTATTAGCTCTCCGGCGTGGCTCCTTATCATTAGAAATCGAGCATAGCTTCATGTTAATTATTCTTACAATTCCATAGCGTATACCCTCATGTTCAGCATGATTAATAGTCCATGAATTATTCTCTAGTACCCGGTAGCCTCTTTTATCTTCTATTCATATAAGCAGCGCGCTTCCTTTCTTCGGGAAGTTATCAGCTACCAACTGTTGTTACTTCATTATAACTGTTGTCACTCGAGGCGCCTTTTGGATCTGTTATCCTCTTCATTGACCTTGTGGATTTAGCCTGTATACCTTTCTTGCTCTCTTATCGCTTTCTTCTGGAACTCAGATCATCATAATTCGCTTCAAATCTAGCATGTTCTCCCCCCCCCCCCCCTCTTTATTAAGAGGGTTTATATATGTCTATGCCCTTTAAGTCACTATCGCTTTCCGCGATTCTTTTACAATTGCAATCCCTTCATTATGGAGTCTATCCTGTCCATCTCCTTGTTAGCTACGTTCTCATATTGAGTTAGAGTACTTATAAAGGGCATCCATTTCCAACACCTAATTCTTTCCCATTTTGACTCACCTTTGTCCTTATATCTAACAGTGTCATTAATCTTCTGGTGCGCATCCTTTCCATTTATTATTGTTTGTAGCATCGGTTCTGAAGTTCGTAAGATATTACTTTTATTCGTGCGAATCGGTTCCATTCTTAAGTCACTCTCCAGAAAGGCTTCTCTTATGTTCAAATCAATTGTACCAACATGGCTATGGAACTATCTTTCCTTTGATAAGTAGTCAGTCGACTATAGCCAGCTTATTATAATATCTTCCGTACTTCCATATGCTTGTCCTATCTTTTTCACCGTTAACCTTCCTCGAGTTCGTTTCTCTTTTTGTCCTATACTATCACATTCTAGTTCCTTTACAGAGCTGTCTCTCTAAATTTCTACGCAAATGGTTTCATGCTTGCCCGTCGGCTCTTCCGGAGGTTTTGCTCAATCATGTTTCTTACCTTTCATTTACTCACTGTCTTCCTTTTACAAATATCGGTGTATTAAAATTTTCCAATCTTACCTGTAGTGAGATCAATATCAGTCTATTTCATAATCTTTGTACCATACCTTTCGCTTTGTCTCTTGAATTCCATCCAATTAATGTTTTCCGTACATCGCAACACTAGTTGCCAGGCTTCACCTATTGAGCGATACAGTCATAAATGGGATGTCATACGCATACGCATACATTTACTACCATTTCGCTCACAAAACATTTCCAAACGCTATTCAAACTTATTCTGATTCCAAAGTTGCGTCGTGCTTTCTTCTCTCCCCCAATCTGGTCTGCCTTAACCCACACGACCTCTTTCAAGTTTCTAACCACTCTGTATATTCTAATTTCCTTTAGGTTATCCCAATTTCCCATTTGCCTCTCATATCTACATTTGTGAAAATTTTTGTACATTTCTCAGGGGGTCACCCATCCTAAAATTGCTCTGGCCCTAGCACGCTTAACCTTGAAACTTCAATTTATTTTCGATATGTTAATGCTGGTATAATTGCACCCACTCCCCCGCACGACCTTTTTCACATAATCTAGGATAAGTCGTGGTCTTAACAATTTCCAGAAAGTTCTCGTAGCGGGTCCCACTCCGATCTAGAGAGGGTCTTTTATTTTTCTGATTATGTAATTACCAAGTTAGCCTTTTAAATCCTCCACATTCACTTTTTATCTGCATAAATAGCTACCTCAAACGGTCTTATCAATTTCGGATTTTTATCCCAGTTTTTCTAACAATCAGGGGGGGGGGGGGGGGGGGGAATATATAATAAAATAGAGTCTGAATCTATTAATGCATATACATTTCAGTAGGAGATCAATAGTATACCTGTAACCACGTCTGGTGACGCCTCCTGGTCCTGTCGGCTGACCAAAGCATATAAGCGGTTCGAAGGACGGCTAGAACCGGGAGCTCCGCCTCGACCCCTACCGCGACCTACCGGTGTCGGCCGCATAGCTACAGAAGGGGAAGATGAACCAGCAACTGATCCGGCGGGTTGGACTGAACCACCTGGACCACCCCTAAACGGGCACTCCCTCATAACATGGCCTGGACTGCCGCAGGTAAAGCAAGCATCTGTAGCAAAACAACACTCTCCGAAATGGGGCCTACCACAATGGAAACACCGAGGCAAAGGTGGCCTCGTCTGACCGGAACCTCTGTCCACTCGCGAACCCGAGGCCCTGGAACTCTAGCCTACTCCTGTGTGCCCGGTACTATCAAGTCGCGTACCCTTGAACTGTAGAGGCGTACTGCGGGCTAGCCGAGAAAAATATCCGCCGTGCTGCTGCTGAGGCTGGCCGCCTCGAGACTCCCCAAAATATCCAGCTGATCTAGCCCTCTTGGGCTGCCTCCTATCACGATCTCTATCGGGCTGACGCCCTCTATGTCGATCCTCCATTCCTTGTGCGTATGCTTGTAATCGTGCAATATCCATCCCGGACTGAGATGCCATCGCCATACAACTATCAATCAGGTAGTCATCCAACCCTATCACATATCGGTGCATCCTGTCCGTCATATCAGCCACGATGGTGGGCGCATATCTGGCTAGGGAGTCAAACTCTAGGCTGTACTCTCGAACACTCCTGCCTCTCTGCCTCAGCTGTAAAAATCTATCAACCCTCGCTCGCCGCATCTCGAGCGGCAGAAAATGGCCGAGAAAGGCTGCGGTAAACTCGTCCCACACATCTGGAGGAGCGTCTTCGCCTCTGGACAGCTCCCAGGACTCGTACCAATTAATCGCTACATCCCGCAGTCTATGTGAAGCCAGCTCGACAGACTCAGTCTCAGAAGCCCTGACTAGTCTCAGCGTACGCTGCATCTGTCGAATGAAGTCCGGGGGATCCTCCTCGGGTTTGGACCCGTAGAACTCTAGGGGATTACGGGTCAAGAAATCACGAACCCTCAAACTGTCACGTCTATCCACATCATCACCCCCTAGCTCGCGTCTGCGAGCCTGCCCTGCTACTAGCCTCGTCAATAATTGTACATCATCTCTCATCGGCCTGTCCTCTGCTCCTAGCTGAGGAGCTGGTGGCTCGGGCGCTGGAGCCTCTGGAGCTAATGGTGGAGCCGTCTCCTGATCCATGGTGGCAGCGGCTACTGCTCCAGGCTCCTCTAATGGTGGGGGTGTAGCAGAACCCGCTGACTGGGGCATAACCTCGGGCATAGTCTGGGCACGGGCCCTGGTAACTCTCTGGGCCAGGCTAGTCTCTCCAACTGCTGCTGACTTGCCCTTCTGGGCAGCCGTCGCTTTTCTCGGAGGCATCGCTGAAAACATAACATGTCGTCAGAAGGGAACCGTCCTAATAATAAAGCTCTATCGCACGATCTAAGATCGAAAGAAAGGTAACATCCTAAATGTCCTGTAGCCTCTTGTTTATAGATGTGGTGCACAACACACCGATAAACAAGACTCTACTAGACACGACCGGTAGACATTCCGAGGACAAACCGCTCTGATACCACTTTTGTCACGACCCAACCCCATAGGCCGTGACTAGTGCCCGAGCTGGACACCCATACACACTTACTTACCAAATCGACATATCCGTAACTTATCCATATCCAACATATATTAATTATTACAGATATTAAGGGCAGATGTTATCTTAAGCGGTCGCACATATCAAACACATCATATAGGAGCCGCCAAGGCTGTCGTAGAACATATCGTCCAAAGCGTATACATAAGTATATATACATACAAGCCGTTAAGGCTGTCATAGCAAATAGGACCGCTTAGACGCAAATCACAGGCGTTACTGAACAATAGCGACCCATGACCCACATATATGTCTACAGGCCTATAACAAACACAACAGAATCATATGACGGGACAGGGCCCCGCCGTACCCCTGAATATACACATACATATACATTACGGAAGAGAATGTACCAAAATATGGGCTCCAAAACAAGGGAGCACTCCAAGGCAGTAGAACGGATAGCCTAAACTGTCGGGTCACTCACACGAACGTCTGTACCTGCGGGCATGAAACGCAGCCCCCGAAGAAAGGGGGTCAATACGGAATATGTACTGAGTATGTAAGGCATGAAATATAACTGGAAGGATCATAACTGAAATAGAGATTCCAAGAGTCAAGTATCATGGTCAAGAAACCACTATACCTGTGTAGTACGGAACAGAATCAAACATTTTCATATCACATACCGTACCCGGCCCATCATGGGACTCGGTGACTGAAATCATGTCATTATGTCATCATGAATACATATATACATATACCGTACCCGGCCCTCTAGTAAGGGACTCGGTGAATAGAGTCATGCATATCAACATCATATATCACATATATACCGTACCCGGCCCTCTAGTGAGGGACTCGGTAAGTGAAGTCATATCATCATATCAGTATACCATCATGTCATCATGCATATACATATATACATACCGTACCCGGCCTTCTAGTGAGGGACTCGGTGAATGAATCATACCGTACCCGGCCCATTAAGGGACTCGGTGAATCAAATCATCATATGCCCTCCTGGCCACCATAACACATCATCATCATCATCATCATCATATCATCATAAACATATACCGTACCCGGCCCATTAAGGGACTCGGTGAATAATGCAGAGGAGTGCGCACGATAACATACCCGGCCCGGGACTCGGTGATTAGACATATTAAGGCGTGCACGAGCAGAGTAGTGAGAAACTATATGCATATAAATCAAGACTCGACAAATAAATATACTTACCGACATCGGAGGGCTCAGAAACAAGTTTCGGGTCAATCCCACTTAGTATGAGAAAGTTATGAGCGTTTGAAGTACAGAAGCTTTTACGAACATTTCAGAAGCCATTTTTGGAGAATCGAAGCAACAATCACATCAAGTATCTTTCGGATATCATATGGATCAAATCAAATGTAGCTTTTAGAATCATGTGTACATATCAAAGTGTATCAAGGACTTAGCGGAATAATCAAACGTACTATCATCTGGGAAATCAACACATAAGCCATATCACTTATCTTTCGAATGCCAATTCGGAAACATATCAAACAAACTTCGGACATTATGGATACACATCAAAATCATATGAAACCGCTTATGGAAGTCAAGAATATTAGTCATCCTAGTGGCTCTAAGAATAGGAAATTCTTTGAACTCATACATATACGTCATTTAATCGTTTCATAGAGATCATGCCAAAAGAAAGAAAGGTAAGCCTTACATACCTTGCCCGCTTTTTACGCTAATCCGAACTTAAGTCTTTCGCTTCGCAAGATCTACAACAATATTCGTATATACCAAACATTAGCCATAAACACTTAGAGTCCAATTCTAAACCAACACTTAATCTACAGAAATTTCGGCAGCATTTCCCCTGTAAATGCAACATCCCCGAGAATTCAACTCGGCCAAACATACAACAACAAATCCGAGAATTAAACTCGGCCAACTTAGCAACAACAATACCAACAGTTATTCCAACAATATCGACAATAAATTCAAAACACATATAAAAGAATATGAATTCTTACCGTTTTCCTTAAATTTCCACTTGACTAGAATTTTGAACTTGCCACCAAGAGTGGTTTTCTTGCTTCAACAATTATATCATGTTGAAGAGGACCTTTGAATTAGTAGGAATACTAGAAGAATCAATTTTTTGGATCAAGATGGAAAGGCTTCAATTTTTCTTTCTTTTTCTCCTCTTGGCCGAACCCTCTCTCTATCTCTCTCAAGTTCTTGCTTTCTTGAATGTTCTTAAAATGATGAATAATAATAGTGGCCCTCTCTTTTATTACTTGGATTTAAATTCCCAAGTGGGCCTTGGCCCGTACCTTGGCCGTCCATACTTGGGCTTGTTGCCTCTTTTTTTTTTCCAAGCCCAATCTTTCCATGGTTAATTTTTGTAATTCATGAAACTATTTTCCGAACTTCCAATTTTGCCCTTAGCTTTCCTCAATATTTCCGCATCAATATTTTCATGAACAACATATATATTAAATAAGATTGAAATATTGCCTTATCTCTTACTTGTCACAATTATCTCAAATTATCCGAAGGTGCAAAATACGGGATATAACATATATATCCATTGTTGGTATTTCGGTGTTAACAGGGCAATAATTGACAATTTGAGATAGGCGGATATACAGGGGAAATGCTGCCCGATTTTCGTTAAGTCCCTAATTAACAAAAACCCTAAATGAGAAAATATAAGTTAAAGAATAAGTTCTATAAGCAATGGGCTATAGATTGTGAACTAGAAAATATAGTTACTAACGATAATGTTACTCTTATATAAATAGGCTAAAAGAGTGACGAGGCGAAAGGGTTCACGAATAGCCGCTAACAGGTATGTAAAGCCTTTCCTTTCTTTCTTTTGGCATGTCCTAGATGTATGTATGAAACGATATGAGACTCGGGGTAATTCTACTCATAAGTTCTGAGCATGTATTATGATTGTTATCCACTTCTCGATATTAGAGTTCGTAAAATAGTCGAACTACTGCCCTCAAGCTTTTTATATGACCGGACAGTAAATGATTCGTGAAAGTTTCTATTCCTGAAAAACTCCATATTGCCTAATGACCATCACTTTTATAAGTTGCCTCGGATTGACTTGATACATGTCTATGATTCCTGAGACGTTATTTGACATAGTTCATAATGATTTTCAAGGACTACTAAGTGTGACTATTATCTTGATAATCGAGCGTTGACTAGTCTACTTATCTATTGAGTCTCAAAAGATGATTTATGTGTATATGGTTACTTATTACTCTGCTCGTGCATACTGTTACATCTTTCACTGAGTCCCGGGCCAGGACATGTTCTCGTGCACAGAACCACTGTATCATTCACCGAGTCCCTCACTAGAGGGTCGGGACACGTTATATGTATATGTATATGTATATGATGATATGATGACATGATGATATGATGATATGGGGATGGCGCCCAGGATGGCATATGATGACTTTATTCACCGAGTCCCTCACTAGAGAGTCGGGACACGTTATATATACATGTATATGATGCTTTTATTTACGGAGTCCCTCACTAGAGGGCCGGGACACGTTTTATATGCATATGCACAGGATGATTATCCAATTATGTCACTAAGTCCTATAACTGGTTGGATATGATATTGACACGTATGGTTTATGTTCAAGGTAAGCCTTGTGGTTTTTCTGGTTATTGTACTATTTTCTATACTCCTTATCTCAGTATGACCCGGTTCACTATATTTCATGCTTTACATGCTCAGTACATATTCCGTACTGACCCCCCTTTCTTCGGGGGGCTGCGTTTCATGCCCGCGGGTACAGACGCTCGTTTTGGTGATCCGCCAGCTTAGGATATTGATTCAGCTATCTTGGAGTGCTCCCTTGTCCCGGAGCCTAGCTTTATGGTACAGATTCTCCTGTTGTATATGTATATATGTCTATCCAAGGGTACGGCGGGGCCCTGTCCCGTCATATGATACTGTTGTTACTCTTAGAGGTCTGTAGACATATGTGTGGGTCTGTATATAGTTGTTGTTTAGTTGTGTAGATATGACTTATGTTTTGGGGCGTACCCATTCGTAGTGGCAGCTTTGTCGGCTTGCGTAAATATATGTTTTGGGATGTTGTGTGTAGTGGCAGCCTTGTCGGCTTGCGTAGATATATATATATATATATATATATATATATATATATATATATATATATATATATATATATTTATATATATATATATATATATCTGTGTGTGTGTGTGTGTGTGTGTGTGTGTGTGTGTGTGTGTGTTTTGGAAGCCGTGTGCTATGGTAGCCTTGTTGCCTCGTGTATGGCTGGGCGATCACCCTATATTATGATAGCCTTGCCGGCTTATGTGCGACATTATTTGTTGAAAGTTGTAACTCCTCCGGAGACAGATTGCTATGATATATATATGTGACAGTTTTGGGACGACGTCCTGCCTTTGTATATATATAAGTTCTTTGTTATGCTAGTTGTGAACAATTATAGTAACAGGTGTATACGAGTGTCCAGCTCGGGCACTAGTCACGGCCTACGGGGTTGGGTCGTGACAAAAGTGGTATCAGAGCAGTTCATCCTCGGAGTGTCTACAGACCGTGTCTAGTAGAGTCTTGTTTATCGGTGTGTTGTGCACGACATCTATAAACAGGAAGCTACAGGACATTTAGAATGTTACCTTTCTTTTATATCTCAGATCGTGCGATAGAGCCCAGCCATAGGAAATGAAATTCCTTATACTAACCCTTGATTTCAGCTGAAGGACGACATCGATAGAAGAAAGCGACCGTTGATATTGGAAGCTACACAGTACGCAGGTAAGCAATGGTGCGAAAGAAGCATGTCAGATAAGGTAAAAATATTGAAATATGACTGAAATGTAAAGTTAAAGGATGAAAGAGAAGGTATATAGGAAAGTATAACAAAATAGATCGTCAAAGGATCAGGTACGTCTCGAGGTGCGATATGTGAGGTAAGTTCCGACACCTTTACACCTTTTACTTGAAATTGGGAGCCCTATGTGGCTATGATACGACATGATATATACGTATATATGTTGGCCCTGCGAGGCATTGTTGGCATTTTCTGCATGCAGGTTTTGGGATAGTAAGAAGTACAGAGGAAACTCTACCAAAATTTTCCCAGAAATAGGGAAAAAGAAAGAGAATGAGACATAAGTTCATAATATGTTTTGAAAGTTGATACTGACAAGGTAAATCTATTATGTTGGACTAAAGAGTTAAGAAATACCCCCCACGTCAGCCATAAAAAGCATCATTCTCGTTTGGGAGACCTTGTTTTGAAGAAGCGTATATGAGCAGTGAATTCGCAATTCATTTGAACGAACCAGAATATGTCCCAACCACATTTTTCCTTAGAAAAATCTCATGTTGTAGGGCAAGAATGTCCAGCAATTAAGTTTCATTTTTATGGAAAATTACAAAGCATACAGCCAGTAGTTTGTGGACTAGATAATTCGTTCACAACTCAAGAATAAACCTGGAGGTAAACCATGTGAATCAAGCACTAGAAGTCTTGTGGTGCTTATCGGATAAAAGTTTTCTTCTGGTGGTGGTTGGAGAATGCTTCATAGTAACATTTTATTAATTCTCAATCAACTAATTGGAGATGGAATTTGTGGAAGGAAAGCTCAAACTTGGGGGCTGTCTAGGATCATGTATTTCATATATAATATCGATGAATGTTAGAATAATTTGGAAGGGCTTGTGATACTAAGGGATGATTTTGAAAAAGGTGGCAAATCTTAACAAAGCATCTTATTGAGGTATCGGGTGAACAGACAAGTAGGGATAAATTACGACGAGTTTACAGTTAAAGGGAGTAATAGGATGATTGAGATAAAAGTGCGGAAGAGGGAGAATTATGACAAATTATGAAGGTAATGATAAGACAGCATGTGAGATATTAAGGGTAAGAATGATCAGAAAGGGTAAAGGGTTAAGTACGCCTAGTCCACAGAGTGAAATTAAAACATAGTAAGAATCGTGAATAAGATTAAGAAGTGTTACGTTACGGGATGGATTATGAACAGGATGTAATGTGAATACCATCAGGATTGTTATAGAAATGAGTAAAGCCTAGCAAGGAAGTAACCAAAGAATATGATGTGGTTAGTGTGAGACGGAAAAGCAAATGTAGAGCGAATAAGAAAGACTTACAAGTTTTATAGGAAAAGTTCAGAATAGAGATCAAGTGGTGACGAAAGTGAAAGCGAGCACAGGAGGAGAAGGAGTTAATAGGGAGAGGAAGATAAGAAGAAAGCGAGTGAGATTACAGTATAGCGATGCGTTATGACATGTATAGCTTGGAAAATGAGTAATACAAGTGACAGAACTGTGAAAACCAACCTAAAGAAAGATGGGCAACGAAACAGAATGAATGCCAGAAATGACTGGTATGGTAAGGACAAATAGAAATGAATAGAATATGTTTTGAAAATGAAAGAGGGATTATGTAAAAGTAGTGCTTTCCGAAGGATGTAGGGGTACCATGAGATTGCTCATGCACAAATAAAAGATGGACACAGACTGGAGGAATGGAAGGTATACTAAAGGAAGCACCCAAGACAGACGTAACTAATTGAGTATGAGTATAGGACAAAAGGGAAATGCATAGCTATAAACTTAAGGTGTAGTACGACGAAAAAGTGATGAGACAAGACCACTATTAAAATGAATTTGATAAGATTTTTAGTATGTTAGAAGTTAGCGTTGGGTAGACAACAAGAATGACAGAGCATGAAACATAAAGGAGTACTACGTGTATATGACTTCACCTCGGAAATGGTGAAATCCTTAAAGGACAAGGATCGCGGAATTGCGAATTGTGAATTTATTAAAAGAAACAGATGATATTCATTGGGATAAAAACGGTGTTATGGGAAAGATTGGGACACTTATCGTTAGAATATAAGTGCTACAGAATAGAGAGTTTGAAATGACAATAAGCACTACCTAATCACTGAGTGGAATGAATGGAATGTGACTTCGGACAAATTGCTCCATTAATTATATTACTCGAGTACCAATCATCAGACAAGATTTTGTACTATATATCGAGAGTTCTCATCGCCTCGTGATTGTGTTAAGGTTTCGTACGTGGATAATCAAGTTAAAAATTATAAAGAGAAACATGAGGATGGTACAGTATACCAAGTGAATTGGAGAAAGGATCGGATGAATGTGAGACTAGAAATAGAGACATAGAGTATAATATAAATAGATAATGATATAGGTATACCCTAAAGGGGGGAAGCGGATGAGAGAAATGCAAGTGTAAGATGAAGTCAACTGATACTGCAACACGTTTAACATAAATTCCTAAACTATAAGTGAGATCCCTTGCTGAAACAAATTAGTGAAATTTGAAGGCCAGCGATAAATGGATAGAAGCCAAGATGGAATTTGAGACAGTGCTGAGAAGCATTGGTAAAGACTTTGGGTAATATGACATCAGAAGGTGGTTGCTTATAAAAAGGAAGAATACGACAAGAGAATGGTAACAAGTAACTTAAAAGGATATCATAAAGAATAGCAAGGCTATACTGGATTAGAGGTTAAGATGTTGACAACGGAGTTGTTGGCTAATGATATTGTGACACATAAGTAGCAAAGGAGAAAGAATAGGAAATCTATCCTATAGTAGGATATGAGGAAACCAAATGGTGAATAGAGGAAGGGGAAAGAGTATGGCGAAATAGTCAGCAAGTGAGTGATAGTAGAATAAGATATGTAGAGCAGAATAAGCTAAGAGAAGGAAGGACTATGACTAAGGTTGGATGCACTTTGTACGAATTGTACAAGAATAGTTATGCAACCCACGAGTACTTGTATACTAAGAACGAGGCCAAGTGAGTACTTGATAAGAAGAGTAAGAATTTAGTAACAACAATGTGGTTGCGATATTTCGGATACATCAAAGAAAGGTATAAGAGGGTTTGAGGCAAAACTACGGAGATATAATTAGTACTAAGGGCGAAATCCATAGTTGAGCCTTGATATCAATTGAAAGATATAAGAGAAGAATATAGGGTCTGCATAAAGACTAGCGAGGCGACGCTAAGGGTATTTTCCAGGCTGATTGAGCACCTACACATACCCGTATAAAGATTTCAATAAAATGCATAATAGTAGGACTAAGAGCAAATTTGAGTAAAGGGACAATAGAAGAGTTTTAGTCAAAATAAAGAAACGACACGAGATAATATGCCTAAAGTATTACCGATTATGTTAAGATAAATTACGAAATGATTTAACCGAGACAATTAGAACAAGCGGGTTACTAGTTACTGGAGAATAGTAAACTTGTGATACGAGGGGACCCTAGCGCTAATTGATAGCCAACCCTAAAGATCGAGATCAAGAAGTAAAAGCAAGTGATAGTTAAAAGACTTTTAATAGAAAGTCAGGAAGTGACACATGATGCTGAGGATTCCAGAGTACGGACTGTCACAGCGGAGTAAAGCAAGGATATGGGAGTACAAAAATGTTACCCTCTGGGAAATTTCGTTCTACTCATAGAACCTGCGAAGGGTCTACAGGATACCAGAGGCATGCGATACTCCAGGGTATTAAAGTCTAATGAACCGGCGAGGGACGTCTGCGCGTTATAAAAATCGTAGTTATAGATTGAAAGGTAAGATGGAGGAAACGGTATCTTAAGGGAGTAACTATAGAAGAAAAAAGAGTCGAGTCATGACTACGTGCACCATGAGTACAAGTCCGAATCAATCAACGATAGTACAACCGAACAAAATGAAGATAAGAGAGATAGTAACACATCAGCAGAACAGCCTGAAATACAGCTGATAACCAACTATGAAATAAAGAGAAGAGCAAAGACAGCGACGTGAAATAATTACCTCGAAAGCAACAAAAAGGGGAGATATTACAGGAATAACTAAATAAAGACCTGGAATGTGTTATAATGAATTATGGCGAATCGACCAATGGAAGAGGTATATGAAGAGCGTAATTGAATAAGAGGACACTTGAGAAAGCATTGGGAATTCAGAATCAGTTTAACATTCGAGGACGAATGTTCTAAAGGGGGGAAGGATGTTATACCCCGTATATTTACACGTCGACTTATCCGCAAGAAAAATCGAATCAAGTTGAAGGCGGAATTATTTTCGGACACCAAATAGAAATCGTTAATTTTCAATTTTAAATAAAACATAAATTGTTTATAAATTTTATTTTGAGTAAAAATATTATTATTGAAGATTAGGAATTAATTAATTGTGATTAGATTATTAAGTGGGAATTAGTGATTAATTAAAATTAATTAATTTGATTATGATTGTGGGCCCCACCCGTTTTTTTTTTTTTTAAAAGAGATGACTAATTAGTGGGACACATGTCCCATGGCTAGGAAGCCATACATAGTCAACAATTAAGAACCATATCAGCCGTGTATTGCATAATTGAATACAATTCATTTACATATTCATCAATTATAAACCAACCAGCCGTGTACTTCATTTGCAAGATTTACTACAAATCGTTTGAAATAGAAAGAAAGGGGTCGGCCATGGCTGCTTTCGGCCATGGCTGCTTTCGGCCATGGCAGTCCAATATATATAAAAAAAAATTGTTGCTTAGATTTAATTCTGAGATGAATTACAAGTTCAAGGAGTTGATAGCAACATTGGCTATTGAATCGAGGAAGAAGAAATTGCGAAATTGGAGCAATTAAAAGTAGAAATTCCTCCGAGAAAAGTTTGGTAAGATTTTCATATTTTATGGTGTAATTATGTTAATGGTATTGTAATGGAAGGATTAAAATTGGATTGGACGAAATTGGAAGTAAGAAAATACATGGAATTGTTGTTATATGAAATTGTGGATTAAAATGGATTCAGAAACATTATTGGGTTGTTAGAATTGTTATGGGTTGAGTTGGGAGAATTTCGTATGTATATATCCACTGTTGGTATTTCTGTGTTAACAGGGCAATAATTGGAAATTCGAGATAGGCGGATATACAGGGGAAATGCTGCCCGATTTTCGTTAAGTCCCTAATTAACAAAAACCCTAAACGAGAAAATATAAGTTAAAGAATAAGTTCTATAAGCAATGGGCTATAGATTGTGAACTAGAAAATATAGTTACTAACGATAACGTTACTCTTATATAAATAGGCTAAAAGAGTGACGAGGCGAAAGAGTTCACGAATAGCCGCTAACAGGTATGTAAAGTCTTTCCTTTCATTCTTTTGGCATGTCCTAGATGTAAGTATGAAACGATATGAGACTCGGGGTAATTCTACTCATAAGTTCCGAGCATGTATTATGATTCTTATCCACTTCTCGATATTAGAGTTCTTAAAATAGTCGAACTACTGCCCTCGAGCTTTTTATATGACCGGACAGTAAATGATTCATGAAAGTTTCTATTCCTGAAAAACTCCATATTGCCTAATGACCATAACTTTTATAAGTTGCCTCGGATTGACTTGATACATGTCTATGATTCCTGAGACGTTATTTGACATAGTTCATAATGATTTTCAAGGACTACTAAGTGTGACTATTATCTTGATACTCGAGCGTTGACTAGTCTACTTATCTATTGAGTCTCAAAAGATGATTTATGTGTATATGGTTACTTATTACTCTGCTCGTGCATACTGTTACATCTTTCACTGAGTCCCGGGCCAGGACATGTTCTCGTGCACAGATCCACTGCATCATTCACCGAGTCCCTCACTAGAGGGTCGGGACACGTTATATGTATATGTATATGATGATATGATGACATGATGATATGATGATATGGGGATGGCGCCCAGGATGGCATATGATGACTTTATTCACCGAGACCCTCACTAGAGAGCCGGGACACGTTATATATACATGTATATGATGCTTTTATTTACGGAGGCCCTCACTAGAGGGCCGGGACACGTTTTATATGCATATGCACAGGATGATTATCCAATTATGTCACTAAGTCCTATAACTGGTTGGATATGATATTGACACGTATGGTTTATGTTCAAGGTAAGCCTTGTGGTTTTTCTGGTTATTGTACTATTTTCTATACTCCTTATCTCAGTATGACCCGGTTCACTATATTTCATGTTTTACATGCTCAGTACATATTCCGTACTGACCCCCCTTTCTTCGGGGGGCTGCGTTTCATGCCCGCGGGTACAGACGCTCGTTTTGGTGATCCGCCAGCTTAGTATATTTATTCGGCTATCTTGGAGTGCTCCCTTGTCCCGGAGCCTAGCTTTATGGTACATATTCTCCTATTGTATATGTATATATGTCTATCCAAGGGTACGGCGGGGCCCTGTCCCGTCATATGATACTGTTGTTACTCTTAGAGGTCTGTAGACATATGTGTGGGTCTGTATATAGTTGTTGTTTAGTTGTGTAGATATGACTTATGTTTTGGGGCGTACCCATTCGTAGTGGCAGCTTTGTCGGCTTGCGTAAATATATGTTTTGGGATGTTGTGTGTAGTGGCAGCCTTGTCGGCTTGCGTAGATATATATATATATATATATATATATATATATATATATATATATATATATATATATATATATATTTATATATATATATATATATATCTGTGTGTGTGTGTGTGTGTGTGTGTGTGTGTGTGTGTGTGTGTGTGTGTTTTGGAAGCCGTGTGCTATGGTAGCCTTGTTGCCTCGTGTATGGCTGGGCGATCACCCTATATTATGATAGCCTTGCCGGCTTATGTGTGACATTATTTGTTGAAAGTTGTAACTCCTCCGGAGACAGATTGCTATGATATATATATGTGACAGTTTTGGGACGACGTCCTGCCTTTGTATATATATAAGTTCTTTATTATGCTAGTTGTGAACGATTATAGTAACAGGTGTATACGAGTGTCCAGCTCGGGCACTAGTCACGGCCTACGGGGTTGGGTCGTGACAATCGCCGTCACACATTTTTTTTGTCTTAAATCATTTCGGGATTTCATTCTTTGTATACACGGAGTTCTTGATTTTCATGCTTGAATATGACCAAATCCTACGACCTCAGTAAAATCGTTCATGTTGGACGATTCAATTTCCTAGTCCAAAAATACGGGGTATTAGAGCTTGGACCGTATTTCATTCAAATAAATTTCAAACCTCGACGAAGCTTATTTTCTTCGATTGGTTTAACTTCAAATCCTTACGATACATGTATGCCATCACTTTAACCACCTATAAGCTTGGGGGGTAACCTCGTGTCCGTTACTAATATCATTTAACTCGCACACTTTCCAACGCTTGAGAATACGGGATGTAACATTAGCGATTATTCAAGTCCTCTATTCCATATAATGTCGGAGTTCTTTTCATCGAATGGTTTAACTTATTTCATTTTTGCTAACTGGATTCTTGTACTAAGTCAAATGTTTACACATATCGGATATAATTCAGATGCTTTTTGTATTGATCACCTCTTGTTTTCATAAATAACAGTCCTCTAGGCTCATGAATCAATGATGACACCGAAATTCGTTAGACTCCTTGTGGAGTGTTCGACCTCCAGTCTGAACCTTCATAACTATCTTACTAATATCCTTGAGATTCGTCTTGCTCTTAGTTCCCAATTCTGATTTATATCTATACTATACCATTAGGAGTTGATACTCTCTACCATTCATTCCCACGACTCATTCTTTCATTAGGTTAGCTCATATTGTCCTGTAGTTCTCTTAACTACTTGTTTGCATCACAGTCATGCATCATACTCCTAATATTCTGCCGGTTCCTGTTCTTATCATGAAATCTTCACGAAGCACACCTTTTTCTTTCTCCTTGCGTCGAGTCCTGATTTTCCCTTGACACTTTTCATAAAATCTTATTATTCCCTTTCAGGTTATATCCATGTCCATCGTTATTACTTCAAACCCGTTTATCAAGATTTGTTTCAGAATCTTCGCATTCGTCTTTTATTCCATATTGCCATACTCTATCCTTCCTGCTTACTTACTTTAGAAATTAATCCGGATGGCTTTTCGCCTCTACCGTCGCCTTAACCCTTTTCTTGGAAACCGTACTTGACCCTTACTAGTAACATACTTCCCTTGCTTACCCTTCTCCTCTTCTCATGACATCATAATCTTCTTACTCTTATATACACATATTATTCTTCTCCCCGATAGTATTACATCATGATTATCCTACTTTAACATTCGGAGAAAAGAATATCAACCTTCCCTGTAGCATTTGCTACCTTAACTTTAATACCCAGCTCAATCAATACCTTTAACATATCGTAAGATCGATCATAAGGGCACGCATAATTTTTAATGTGACCACTTATGAGTTATCGTTTACATCTCTTAATAATACCTCACTTACGAAATATCCCAATACTATTTAAGATTGTCCTGTTTCCTTTGTAATCGTATCGCTATTTCAAGTCCATTGTCTTATGCTATCAACGTCTACCTTTGACCAACCTTACCAATTTATTAGAATTCCTCTTATCGTCGATGGTCACATAACTTCCTTTAACCAATTCATTAATGTATTTTCTTTTATTTTCATCTTCAAGGTCCTTCTTGATTTCCTTTGCTCTTGAACTACTCTTTTCCCCTTTGCCATTTGATAGTGTGTGCCTAGAAATCTGTAGAACATTCTACTATAAGTACAAACCCGTCATCAACCCGTCCGGATCTTATGTTTATATAAAATTTCTAGAGTAAAACTTTCCCCTACTCGTTAACTTTCTTTCCCATATCACTATCTCTTCATCATCTCTTACTCGCCAATCTATAAATTGCAATACTGTATTTGAGTTCTTAATGTCAACTTTCCCTATATCTTCAATAAATCTCAAATGCAACTCATTCCAGTTCCTTTAATAACTAATCATTTTGTTTCCTTCCAAGGTTCTTCCCTTAAATTAAATTGAAATTATTCTAAAACTTCTCTCTGAAAGCATCTCATAATTGTTCATTCAATTATGACTTATGTCACATTTTTCCTTCATTCTTTCTCTATAGCATAGACTGTCACGACCCAACCCCATGGGCCATGATTAGTGCCCGAACTAGACACTCGTATACATATCTGCTAAATATAATCAACTGAAACTAAGAACAGTATGGAAACTTGTAAAAGCAACCGAAAGATTCGCAACGCCACATATCATAAACTTGTCTCCTGAGGAGTCACAGCATAACAATAACACAATATGCAAGCCGACGAGGCTGCCACTATACACGGGGATATCCAAAGCATAACAATAACACGATACGCAAGCCGACAAGGCTGCCACTATACACGGGGATATTCAAAGTAATCCATATAGACACAGCTGACCAAAACTTATGTACAACCCACACATGTGTCTACAGACCTCTAAGAGTACAAGAGTGAAATATGATGGGACAGGGCCCCGCCCTTCCCCTGGATATATATAAGTCTACATCAAAGATCTGTACCAAAATAATCTAGGCTCTGGAACAATGGAGCAGTCCAAATAGCTGAGCAGAAGTCCTAGGCTGGAGGATCACCAAACCGACTGTCTGTACCTGCGAGCATGAAACGCAGCCCCCCGAAGAAAGGGGGTCAGTACGAGATATGTACTGAGTATATAAAGCATGAAATACAATAAAGAGGATCATGACTGAAATAGTGATATGACCCTACTAGGCACACCTCGCTTGAAGGTTCACATTGAAGACCAAGGCATGGGACTCCAATCTATTCAATCTAGGAGGATGACCAAAGAAGCATTAGAGACCCATGGAGAGGCACAAAATCCCCATAAGAAGGCCTATGAAGTAGGGAAAGTATCTTGGAGGGGAATGAAAGAAGAAGCTACAAGAAAGAAGGCCAACACTCAAAGTGGCTAGAGTCGCAAAGGGACATAAATGCAAATGTGGCTAGACGTGCAAAGAAGGGCCATAGATGCAAAAGTGTCACAATTTCAAGCTTGAGGATTGGATGATGGATATATGTGCAAGAGGAGCCTTTTCCGAATTTCAAGCCAACAACCAACTAGCCAAACAAGGCCCTTGCCTCATTAATGGCATTCTTGTAATATCTAGCCTAGCTCTTAAGTCTCTTAGTATAAATACTAGACTTAGGTTATTTTCATATTTAGATTATGTTGAATGAAGAAACTCTAATGAGAGATTGTAGTTGATAGTTTTAGATTAATATAGATTGTTTGGTTGGTTAACCAAGTGTTACTTCCTAGTTGCGAACTGAATCGCTTATTTCCATCGAATTCAATGGTGCTCATTTGTGGATTCATTTGAGTTGTTTGTTGATTCGAATTGCTTAGGTTCTAAGGTTTGTAAATCCGATTGGAAGGGTTAGGGTTTGATATACCCTTTCTTGTCCATAGATTTCTTGCTCTTGGGTCAAGTATCTATCCTCTATCCCCTTTAATCCCCAATTCTTCATCTATCTTTTGTTTTTCTTTATTTTTATTTAATTCTTAGAGTTTCCTTAGGTTGAATCTTATCATTTGGTATCGGAGCATAGGCTAAGAGATTGTTCCTACAATTTCTAATCCTAGGCTCAAAATTCGAAAATCCCAAAAAAAAAAAATTATCCGAAAATCCCAAAAAAAATGAAAATTGTTTTGTGATTTGATTTTATTGTTTTTGAAGTTAGATTTGAGTTTTTTGTGGTGGGAAACATCTGGAAACGAAATTTGAAGTCATTTGGGTAAGAATTGAAGCTTCCACCATTAGAGGTTCATCAAAGCTTGAAGAACTCAAAGTGGGTTTAGTTGATTTTGGTGAAATTGAGCTTTGGTTCATATTGGGCTTTGTTGTCTAAGTGGTAAGGAGCTTATATCTAAAAATTGGGGCAAAAACGAGTTGATTTGTACCACATTGGGTTTTCGAATGTTCTTCATTGTTCATCATTGTTCTCGGTGACGAAGAAGATAAAAAGGAAAGTTAGATCCAAGGAATCCAAGTCAAAAGTTGAAAAGTTATTTTTCTAGCCAAAAAGGGTAAATACAAGGTTGAGGGGGTCCCAAGAGGTCAGCCAAATTTAGAAAATTTTATGCAAATCCCGAGGCAAACGAGGTACAATGATATTCACTGAAGCATCTAACAAGTTCACTGTGTTGGAAAGATATCTTTAAATACGGCCCGTATTTCATTATACGGACCGTAAAGTAGATCGTAAAGTGGAACGTGAAAAAGGTTATCCTCAAGTTGAGCTCACTGTCTCGAAAATAGGATCCTTAAATACAGCCCGTATTTCACTTTACGGACCGTATATCAGCTCGTAAAAAGTAGGGGCCAAAGTTGAGTATTCTGCCTCTCGGACTAATCCTTAAATACGATTGAAGTTTACGAACCGTATTCCACTTTACGACCTGTAAACTTCAAGGGGTCAGTAGTATAACTGTTGGGGTCTAACGTGGAGCATTCTACCTAGGAAAGACATCATTTAATACGGACCGTAAACCACAATACGGCCCGTATCTTGTTGGTCGTAAAAAGCAAGGAATATTCTGTTTTGGGCATCACTAAATACGGACACGAAATATGGACCGTATTTTCTCAAGCTCAAACCGTATACTCAAGGTACCTTTTTAAGTCCAAATTTCACTTCATCCCACTTCCATTTCTCAAAATTTCTTGATCCTTAGTTGATAGTCTTGTGTCCCTAGTCCTTTGTTAGGGAACAAAAAAAAATCATTATTTCAAATTGATACCTTGGATCATTTGGGACTTCAAGACCACGTTTTCAAGTTATCACCTACCCAGGCCCAAAATTTTATTTATTTTCCATTTTTAGCATTCCATTTTCTTGTGTCTCTCAACTAGTAGCCATTTGGTAGTTGTTCCTACTTGTGTCTACTAGTTCTTGTGTCCACATTTCTTTCGTGCTAATTTCTTTCAAGCTTTTCTTCGTTTTATCTCGTTGAAACTATATTAATTCCCGTCCGATTTGCTTTGAGTCGTCCGTCATTCACCTAAACAAAAATCCATTCTACCACAAAGGATAAGCAACGTGTGAATTTGATCGGGCGATCAATTCATCAACAACTTCGAAATAGCACGGAAGTGTGGTAAGGTTGAGAGTTCAATACGAGTGACGTGAGACTTTTATTGCTAACCATGTTTGCTAGTTTTGTAGGTCATCATGTCTAACCAAGGTGATAAGACTCAAGAGGTAGTAGATATGTCATCCATAGCAAGTTCATTGGCTATGATCATGAATCAAATCTCGAGCATGCAAGCGGGTATGGAAGAGATGAGAGGAGAGATGCATGGTGTGAATGGGAAGCTGAAGGGTATGGATGAACGGATGGTGAGTATTGAGAAAGTTAAAATGGAGAGTTCGAGTAGAATGGGCACTCCCTGTTCTCAGAATGAAGGTGATGGGGATAAAACACAAGATACTACACCAACCATTACCCCGGGACAAGCCCATGCCTTGTGCAACCCCAACACCACAACCACCCCCACCCAAAGAGCTCCACTACCCCAAATAACCAACCTTCCATCCCAAAACTCCACTTTCCAAAACACCAATCGACAAACCTATCCCCACGTTTACCAACACAACCCGAACGAGGCAATCCCTCAAGTAACCTTACAACAAACACCCCAAGCTCCACCCCAACTCCAAACACAACATCCCTTTCCTAACCAAAACCAATACCAACACCACTACCAATACCCCACGAATGAAGAGGAGTATGATGACTATCCACAAGGTCGGTGGTGGGATGATAACCGTCAAGGAGGGAGGCGTGGAGGAATGAATAACAGGGGGAGGGGAGGAAGAGGAGGCTTTGAGAGGTTTCCGGGCCATGACCCTAGATTCCAAGGTCATGTAGACCTAGGGAGGGCCCAAGGTTATGAAGACCGGGGAAGATGGCAAGATAATGAGCGGAATTTGAACACCATCAAGGTGAACCTTCCTACGTTCCAAGGGGATAGCAATCCGGAAGAGTTCCTTGAATGGAAATTGCAAAGTGAGCGCATCTTCCTCACGAACAATGTGTCCGAGACCTTAAAGGCAAAGTATGCCCTCACTCATTTGAGGGGTACGCTTCTACTTGGTGGGAATCCAAGAAGTTATAAAGAGCTCAACAACACATCTATGATCTCCCAACTTGGAACGACTTGATTGAGCTCATGGAGACAAGGTGGCTTCCACCCACATACCACCAAGATGCACTCAAAAGTTTTACATGTTGAAGCAAGGGTTGAAAAGTGTGGAAGCGTACTTTGATGAGTTTGAAGACTTGCAGATGAAGTCCAAGATAGAAGAGCATGAGGAGTACACTATTATAAGGTTTGTAGCCAACTTGAATCGAGACATCTCTAAACCGATGAGGCTCAAGACTTATAATAGTCTTGAAGATGCATTCCATGATGCATCCAAGGTTCAAGCGGATCTAAAAGAAGAGAGGTCTTACAAAGACAAAAGCAAAATATCTTCAACTTGGAACCAAGGGAAAGAGAAGTGGAAGTCGTCCACTTGGGAGAAGCCCAGGATCACTACTCCCATTCCTCAAGCTAAGTTTGATTACAAGGCTAGAGGAGACGACCAAGCCAAAGGAGGTAACAACATTAAACCTAACCTCCCTTGTCCATCTACCATTCAATGTTTCAAATGCCAAGGTAGAGGACATATTGCAAGTGAGTGTCCCAACCGGGGGACTATCACTATAGTGAGGGACGGGTATCGAACCGATGATGAAAATAAGGGCGGGGTTGGTCATGATAAGGAAGGAGAAAGTAGTGAGTGTGAGGGTGATTCCGAGGATGAAGTTGAATTGAGATATGAGGAAACTTTGAATCATGCTATTGTTGCTAGAAGGGCCATGGGAGCTCTAGCTAGGGAAGAGAGTGACCAACGGGAGAACTTGTTTCATGCTAGGTGTAAGATTTTGGACAAGGTTTGTTCCTTGATAATTGATGGTGGGAGTTACACTAATGTGGTTAGCCAATTCTTGGTTGAAAGTATGAAATTCCCCACAAGAAAAAACCCTAGCCCCTACAAGCTTCAATGGTTCAATGAAAGTGGAGAAATGCGGGTGACCAAACAAGCGATTATCCAATTGAGCATTGGTAGATATGAGGATGAAATTTTATGTGATGTGGTACCAATGCAAGCGTGCCATATTTTTCTTGGAAGACCTTGGCAATTTGATGTGGATGCTCAACATAGTGGGCAGACCAACAAGTATTCTTTTATGGTCAAAGGTAAAATGTATGTCCTTGCTCCATTGACTCCCCATGAAGTCCGTGAAGACTATATAGTTATAAATGAGTTACATGAAAAGATGAAAAGGGAGGAAGTGGTTGTGAGTGAAAAAGAGACCTTAGTTGCTCAAGGAGGACAAGGTTCGACCCAGGGGAAGAGTAAGAAATGTATGGTCGCTAGAGGAATGTTAGGAGGAGAGGAAAGGTATGGTGAGGAGAAGGACTTGGTGCCAAGTCAAGCTAACCCCTCTAACCTTTCTATTTCTTCTAGTTGTCTTATTCCTTTTGTAGGTACTTATGTGGATGATCACCCCAAAGAGGACATGGACCCGAGTTTCCAAGTTCCTTTGGCGGATGAAGTGGTGCTACCCTCTTCCAAAGAGGGAGGCCAATACAAGGAACTTGACCAAATTGACAAAGGTGATGTGCTTCAACAAAGAGGTAATAAAGCTAACCCTTCTACTTTAGCAAATGTGGATCACTTTGTGTTTGATGAACAATTGAGTAGAGGTCAAGTTTTGCCTTGTGTGGGAATTAGTGACCCTTTGTTAATTGATGATGTCTTGGTGAAAAGTGCTTACACACTAGTTGATCCTTTTGATGACTATATTGACTCTTCTTGCAAGAGTAAATTGTGCCCATCTAGTGGTAGCACTTATGTTGATATTGATCCTTTTGGGAGTGAACTTGCTTATTTTGGATGTGATCTTATAATTGTCCATACTCTCTTCAAGGATGGTAATTTTCTTGATAATGATATAGTGGATGATTGTGAATTACATGACCTTGTGTTTTGTGATGTTGAAAATGAATCCATTCTTTGGAATCACAAAGTCACCAAAATTTAACTATGGTATGATGATCCATTTCTTAGTCAGAAAAACCTCCTCTTAAGGGATTTTGACTTGATTGTTAAAAGGGATTATCTTGAAAAGGAGGGTAAAACTTGGCTACAAATTGCTAACCATCTCTTGTGTGATACCTTTCCTTATGACCTCTTTGCTTATAAAACCCTTTGTATGTTGTTGCATAAGTTTATGATGGGTTTTCAAGTAGGATGTGTAGACCATAACCTGAGGCATATCTTTGTTTAGGACCCCGGTGTAGTGTCCTCTTATTATGTCTTGATAGTGAAACCCTTGTTTGAGGAGACTAGTGTAGAGGGTTGGACTCTATGTTGGCATGACCTTACTTTACATCTTACACTTAGTCAAAATGAAGGTAGAACTTTCTTGGAAGTGAGTTGTTTCTTGAATTGTGGGGAATTCTCCTTGTTGAAATCCCATGTATGCACTCTCTATGCATGATTACTATTGATGTGTGGTTGTACCACAAATTTGTTTATCCTTGGCATGATTATGTGGTTATTATTGTGTGTGCTAACCCTCAATATTTGAGGAGTATGTTGTCTTCCATCTTCCTTTGGCTTTTTCAAGGTTCAGATTCGAGGACGAATCCTTTTCAAGAAGGGGAGGATGATATGACCCTACTAGGCACACCTCGCTTGAAGGTTCACATTGAAGACCAAGGCATGGGACTCCAATCCATTCAAGCTAGGAGAATGACCAAAGGAGCATTGGAGACCAATGGAGAGGCACAAAAACCCCATAAGAAGGCCTATGAAGTATGGAAAGTATCTTGGAGGGGAATGAAAGAAAAAGCTACAAGAAAGAAGGCCAACACTTAAAGTGGCTAGAGTCGCAAAGGGACATAAATGAAAATGTGGCTAGACGTGAAATTAAGGTCCATAGATGCAAAAGGGTCACAATTGCAAGCTTGAGGATTGGATGATGGCTATATGTGCAAGAGGAGCCTTTTCCAGATTTCAAGCCAACATCCAACTAGCCAAAAAAGGCCCTTGCCTCATTAATGACATTCTTGTAATAACTAGCCTAGCTCTTAAGTCTCTTAGTATAAATACTAGACTTAGGTTATTTTCATATTTAGATTATGTTGAATGAAGAAACTCTAATGAGAGATTTACTTGATAGTTTTAGATTAATATAGATTGTTTGGTTGGTTAACCAAGTGTTACTTCCTAGTTGCGAACTGAATCGCTTATTTCCATCGAATTCAATGTTGCTCATTTGTGGATTCATTTGAGTCGTTTGTTGATTCGAATTGCTTAGGTTCTAGGGTTTGTAAATCCGATTGGAAGGGTTAGGGTTTGATATACCCTTTCTTGTCCATAGATTTCTTGCTCTGGGGTCAAGTATCTATCCTCTATCCCCTTTAATCCCCAATTCTTCATCTATCTTTTGTTTTTCTTTATTTTTGTTAATTCTTAGAGTTTCCTTAGGTTGAATCTTATCAAATAAAGATTACAAGAGACAAGTATGACAATCAAGAAATCACTGTACTTGTGCCTTATGAAATGAAAATCATGCATAGCTATATCATATACCATATCCGGTCCATTATGGACTCGGTGAATAAAGTCGTATACATGTATACCATGCCCGGCCCATCAGGGGTCTCGGTGCCATCATCACATCATCATATCATCATATCATCATACATATATATATACCGTACCCGGCCCTCTAGTGAGGGACTCGGTGAACAAATGCAGTGAAACTGTGCACGAAAACATACCCGGCCCGGGACTCGGTGAAAGATGTATTACGGAATGCACGAGCAGAGTAGTGAGCAACCATATGCAAACTAAGTCATATCTGAGACTCAATAGAATAATCAAAATGAACTATCATTTGAAAATCAAGACAATAGTCATATCAAGTACCCTTCGAATGTCACTATGGATTATATCAAAATAGGACGTCTGAAATCACAGACACGTATCAAGACATAATAAAATAAGTTCTGGGAATCAAGAACATTAGCCATCCTAGTGTTTCTAAGAATAGGAGCTTCTTTGGAGTCATATACACGTCGTCTGTTTGTTTCATAAGGATCATGCCAAAAGAAAGAAGGGATAGCTTTACATACCTTGATTTATGACCCTCGAAACAATTATGATGAATCAGCCCCTTTTTAAGACTTTATCTACAAGATAATAATAGTAACACAAGCATCAGCCAACTTGTAATCAAGCACAACCAACAAGACATCATATGGACAATACGACGAGCCACGAGCTCGCTATATGACAACTATTCGGCGTTTCACCTTGCCCTTCTCCAAAACTCCATAACAACAATAATACAACTAGGCTATGTACACATTAGCTCAACCTCGTGTTCAGAAATTTAATTATGATAAGAGCAGCCCGGCTATTGCCTATACAAATTCGGGCAGCATTTCCCCTGAGAACTCAACAATCCCCGAGATCCCAATTCAGTAAAAATATCGACCATATACCAACAATAGTAATACCAACAATTTCATATCAAGCTAGAATCGGATCCATCTCCAGATCATTTTCTAAACAGCCCACAATCACAATATCAACTACTTTCCATAAACGAGGAAATTATCTCAACAACACAACAACAACCACAATGGCAATAACGAGAACTATACGACAACAACAACAGTTACGACACACCAATAATTAATTCTAACATCATTTGCGATGTTTATTCATTCTATCAATCCTTTAACCAATTATACGATATCTTACACGCTTGTTTTCTTCCAAATTTACGAGCCATATCAACAACAACACGACAACAACATCAACCACCTTCCAAGTACAAGAAAATTACTTCAACATCATTTTAACAACAAGTTCGAAACAGTCCACCAAAACTACAACATCAAAAATACGATTTTCGATCTTTACTTCGCAAAATTACAAACACACGGAAAAGAGTATAATATTACCATGAACAACAGCACCCATACATATCTATAACTATATTTCCAGCCCTTCAACATAACAAATTACCTTCAAATACAATACCATAATAATGACAACACTAATCAAACTTAATCCAATTAGAACAACTCCAATTCTGCCCATTTACAACGCCAACAATAATCATGTAATTTTCTTACTTCCAATTTTGTCTAACACAATTTAATCTCTCCATTACAACATCATTAACTCCAATTACATCATAAAAGAGAAGATCTTACCTTAATTTAGTTAGGACAGATCCTACACTCACTTGCACCAATTGCACCACTCATTCTTCCCCAATTTAAATCCTAATGTTGCTGCCCCCCTTGGAACATTTAGAACACTTTTATGGAATTAAAATTCCCTTTCTTTCACCATATTGGAGTTGGCCGTGAGCCTGCTGCCATGGTTGTTGGTTCTTTCTTTCAATTCAATTGAATTGTGAAGATGAAATGTTATAATTAGTCATCACTAACGAGTCATCAACCTCTTTATATATGCAACCAGCCACAATGACATGTGTCCCACTATGGCATGGACCAATCCTAATCAGCCATGTTGTAGTGGGGCCCACTTAGTGGTCTGGTCATGGTTAATTCTGGTCATGGTTAATTCTAACCATGGTTAATTCTGATCATGGGACCCACTTGATACACTAATTAGGCTAATTAATCATTAATCCCCACTTAATAATCCAATCATGGTTAATTAATCCCTAATCTTCACTAATGTTTCCATACTAATAGTAATTAGCTAGCAAACCGTGCATTATTAAAATCGGGATTAAAAAGTCCTCCCGTATCCCAAAAATAATCTCGTCCTTAAACTTATTTACAAATAATCCAACGTACAAAAATACGAGATATAACATCTAGCACTAGTCCATAGTCCCTTTTGGTACACACAAAATATTATTCTCAATCACCGTGGTCACACTTGTTAAGGCCTAAATTATTTCGGGATCTCAAACTCTTTGTACATCGTGATGCAAGCCCACTTTCCTCAAGGCCATTTACAAGGAGCCAAGACCGGGAACTACAACACTTGCAAAGCCTATTTATGAAGTGGGAGGCTCTTGAGTATACTTTTGATGACCACCTTGGATCTCAAGTCCATTTGTTGATGAAGATTGATTGGGGAGAAGAAGAGGAAATGGGAAGTTACCACAATGGCTAAAAGATGAAGAGCTGGCTATTCTCGCAAAGGAGATTTCAAGATTTTGAAGAAAGAAGAATAGCCAAACAAGGCCCTTGTCTCATTAAGGGTGTTGATGTCATTTTGCTATCTTTTATTTCTAGCATAGTATAAATAGTTCTCTTCTTCTTCATGGAAGACTTAGACTATTTTGATTATTCATATTTTGAGATTGTAAAACTCTTTTGATTGTTGAGAGCTTGCTAAGCTTGAGATTGTGAACTTGTGATAGGATTGGTTATTAGGGTGTCAAATCCCTATTGGTCATCCTAAGAGTTTGGTGCTCTTTAGTTCCTAAATTAAAGGTCAAGTTAATCTAAGAACTTTGGTTGCTAATTTGGGTCTTTAGTTGTGTCAAATTATCTATCCTTAATTTTCTTGTCCTTCTTTCTTCATTTTCGTTTTGATTATTGTATCAATTGGTATCAGAGCCTAGCTTAGGTTTGTTCCAACAAATCTAGTCTTGGGTTTTGATTCAAAAAAAAATCGAAATTCAAAAAAAAAAAAACTCGAATTTTCTTGTTGATTTTGTTGAATCTAGTGTTATAATTGAGTTCCTTAGAGTTTTAGGGTTTCAAATCCGAAGTTTCGAGTCATTCCAAGTTGTTTTGAGCTTTTCACCATTGTTGAGTTGAAGAACTTGAAGTGGGTTTTGTTGATTTGGGTGAAATTGGGACTTGAAACTTACTGGGCTTTGTTCTACAAGTCGTGGGAAGTCTAAATCTAAAATTTGAAGGAAAAACAAGTTGATTTTAAGGTAGTTGAAAATTTGAAATTGTTGGTGTTCTTGAAGATCTTCAAATCTTCATACGGAAGAAGACTCTCCACAAGGGCATTTAATCCAAAGTTTTCAAGTCAAGATTTGGGAAAAGTGTTTTTCTACCCCCAAAAAGGTAAACACTAGGTTGAGTGGGCCCAGGAACGTCATCAGATCCAAGAAATTTGGTCCAAAATTCGAGAAGTTCGAGTTCAACACAAAAATCGCTGAAGCTGGGAACATTGCAAATTACGGACCGTAAATCACTTTACGGACCGTAATTTGGGGTCGTAAACTTGGATCTTGAAACAGTAGCTCACTGGAATTTGGCAAATTGTTAAATACGGACTGTAAACCACTATACGGACCATAAATCACAATACGGACTGTATTCCGTAACCGTATAAAGGGACCAAGGATTGGAGCATTCTGCCTCGGAAAGACATCGTTAAATACGGACCGTAAACCACAATATGGCCCGTATATTGTGGGTCGTAAAAGGCAAGGAGCATTCTATTTTGGGCATCATTAAATACGGACACGGTATACGGACCGTAAACCACAATACGAACCGTATTTTGTCAAGCTCAAACCGTATACTCCAAGTACCTTTTTCAATTCCAAATTTCATTTCAACCCACTTCCATTTCTCAAAAATTCTTGATCCTTAGTTGATGGTCTTGTGTCCCTAGTCCTTGGTAGGGAACCAAAAAAAAAGTATAGAAATTTTAAAATTTTCATTATTTCAAATTGATACCTTGGATCATTTGGGACTTCAAGACCACGTTTTCAAGTTATCACCTACCCGAGCCCGAAATTCGATTTATTTCCCGATTTTAGCATTTCATTTTATTGTGTCTCTCAACTAGTAGCCATTTAGTAGTTGTTCCTACTTGTGGTTGCAAGTTCTTGTGTCCGCATTTCTTTCGTGCCAATTCTTTCGTGCTTTTCTTCGTTTTTGCTTCGTTGTTAATTTCTTGGTTCAAGTCCGCTAGATTGAATTGAGTCGTTCGTCTTTCTTAGTCTAACAAGAATCTATTCCGACCAAAAGTAGAATTTGAACCCTTATGACTAGTCGACATTAACAAGCACGCAATCTTTGGCGGAAGCAATTTGTGAGGCAATTAAAGGTGCGCATACTTGAGCGATTGTGAGTTGATTTTACTAATCTAACGTGTTTGCTTGTTTTGTTGAGTGTCTTGAGTAGGCACCATGGCTACGGAGGATGAAACACGAGTCCCCACCGGGGAACTCACACTAGTTGATGTAATGAGGGCCTTGCAAGCCTTGAATGATAAGGTTGGTAGTATGAGTGGTCGAATGGAAAACATGGATGGTCGAATGGAAAACTTGGGAAGTAGGGTGGAAGCAATTCAAGGAGGTAGTAGGGAGATCTCGTATTCACCCCGAGTGCAATACCAAGGAGGCACAAGTGGAGCTACTCGAAGCACTTCACTTACATTGTCACCCGGCACCTTCCATTATCTATATAACCCCACTCCCCAAAACACTCCACAAAACACCCCTCAAACCACCACTCTCACCCCACCAAACAACATTCCCATAGGCCAACGAAACAACCCACCCCCACAAGATCAAACTCCAAATGACCTACATCAAAATGATCCACCCCCAAATGATCCACACCTAAATGCACCTATGCCACCCCAACAGCATTCAAACAACCAACAACCAAATGACAATGAGATAGAAGAAGCTATACTCGAGCACGAACGATATGGAGACCACGGTTGGAGGCAACGAGGGCAAGCACAAGGAGGTTATCGAGCGAGGGGTGGAAGGCATGGTCCTAACCCTCACATGGGTAGGCAAAGAGGGTACCAAGATCGTGAAGGGTACCAAGGTCGTGACCATCAAGGTTATGACGACGATGGAGATTTCAATAGGAATCACGGTTATGGAGGAGGGCGAGACACAAGCCTCAATTCCATCAAGGTTACTCTCCCAACCTTCAAGGGAAGTAGTGATCCCGATACATTCCTTGATTGGGTGATGCATTGTGATAGAATCTTCTTGACGAATGACATGTCCGAGGTGAAAAAGGCTTTTTACGCCATTGCTCAATTTGAAGGGTATGCCTCCACACGGTGGGAAACTCAAGTGAAAGCAAGAAGAATTATTAGGCTCCCACCCACACCTACTTGGGATGAGTTGAAGGAGGCCATGCGGCATAAGTATGTCACCGAACGCTACAAGCAAGAATAACTCAAGAAGGCGTATACCTTAAGGCAAAACAAAAAGAGTGTGGAAAAATACTATGATGAGTTCCAAATGGTCAAGATGAGAATCGATTTTGACGAGGATGAGTTAAATTCTATGACTCGGTTCCGAGCCGGGTTAAATGGTGACATTGTTTCACAAATGAGACTCCACAACTATGGGAGCATTGAAGAAACCCTTCAAGCGACTATTGAAATAGAGGAGGGTCTCAAGGAAGACAAAATCAATAAGTCAAGGGGCTATGTGAGTTCATGGAACAATAACAAAGAACGAGGAGCCTCCTCCTCCCATTGGAAAAAGAATAAGGGCCCCATGCAAGAAGCCAAGAAACCATTTGTGAAGAATTCTCAAGTTGAGAAGCAAGTTGACAAACAACCTCTGAAGTTTGCTCCAAAAGAAGGAGGTATGAAAACTCCTATTCAATGCTTTAAATCTCATGGATTTGGTCATAGAGCAAGCGAGTGCCCTAATCGTAGAGCGTTTATTTTGAGAGACACTTATAGTGAGGATGAGGAAGAATGTGAGGAAGGAGATGATAAGGGCAATCATGAGAATGAACATCATGATAGTGAAGGGGATGGTGTTGAGGGTGATGATGAGCCTATTGTACCTCTCTATGTGGTGAGAAGGACCATGATAAGCAAAGCAATGGATGACCCAAGTCAACGGGAAAATCTTTTCCATTCCAAGTGCATCATTAACCAAAACACTAGCATCATGATCATTGATAGTGGGAGTTGTGCCAATGTTGCTAGTACCACCCTTGTTGATTTCTTGAAACTTCCCACCACCAACCATGCAAACCCTTACAAACTTCAATGGCTCAATGAATGTGGTGAATTGAAGGTGACTCAGCAAGCTATCATCAAATTCATAGTTGGGAAGTATCACGATGAGGTGTTGTGTGATGTTGTTCCCATGCAAGCGTGTCATCTTCTACTTGGCCGACCATGGCAATATGATAGGTCCGTCAACCATAATGGGAGAACTAACCAATACGCCCTTGTCCACAATGGTGTCAAACATGTCTTGAATCCCATGACCCCCTCTCAAGTGGGTGAGATCTATAACAAAATGAGGGAGTTAAAGGAGAAGGGTCATGGTGCATTGCAAAAGAAGAATGTGGGGGACGAGAGAGTATAGGAGAGTAGTTCTCAAGAGGTGAGTGGAAAGAAAGGAGAGCTTAGAGGAAAAACCAAGGTGTCGCTTTAGGTGAATTGTGGGGAAATTAGGGAGGAATTGGGGGAGCGTCAACCGGTGATTCTCCTCATGCATAGGGACTATGCATTGCACACTAATGAACTAACCCCTTCTTTTCCTAGTTCTATTTCTTCTCTTTTGCAGGAATTTGATGATGTGTTCCCAACGGAACTCCCAAAGGGGTTACCACCCTTGAGGGGAATTGAACACCAAATTGACCTTGTCTCGGGGTCTCAATTGCTAAACAAACCGGCTGATAGAGCCAACCCGGATGACACTAAGGAGCTCCAAAGACAAGTGGATGAGCTCCTTGAAAAGGGAGTTATGAGAGAAAGTATGAGTCCTTGTGTCGTGCCCGTGATCTTAGTGCCAAAGAAAGATGGATCATGGCGCATGTGTGTCGATTGCTGGGCCATCAACAAGATAATGGTAAAGTATCGCCATCCCATACCTCGTCTTGACGACATGCTTGATGAGTGGAATGGTTCATGCATATTCTCTAAGGTAGATCTTGGGAGTGGGAATCATCAAATCTGGATGAAGCCCAGAGATGAGTGGAAAACCGCATTCAAGACCAAGTTTGGTCTATATGAATGGTTGGTGATGCCTTTTGGCCTCACTAACGCTCCTAGTACTTTCATGCGTTTGATGAATCATGTGATGAAACCTTTTATTGGCAAATTTGTGGTTGTTTACTTTGATGATATTTTGGTGTATAGTAAAACCATGGACGAGCATGTTATTCATTTGAAATGTGTGTTTGAAGTGCTTAGACAAGAACAACTTTATGCCAATGTTGATAAATGTTCCTTTTGTGTGGATGAAGTTGTTTTCTTGGGATTTGTTGTGAGCTCAAGGGGGGTTGAGGTTGATGAATCCAAAATAGAAGACATAAGAGAGTGGCCTACTCCAAAATCCATTGGAGATGTACGAAGCTTTCATGGCTTGGCTAGTTTCTATAGGCATTTTGTTAAAGGATTTAGTATTATAGCCGCTCCTTTGACCGAGGTAATCTGAAAGGACAAACCTTTTTCTTGGGGTGTGGAGCAAGCTAATGCCTTTGAAACTTTGAAACAAATGCTTAGCTCCGCACCATTGTTGCAATTACCCGACTTTGAAAAAATATTTGAGATTGAATGTGATGCAAGCAAAGTGGGTATTGGAGTCGTTTTAATGCAAGACCAAAAGCCCATAGCCTATTTTAGTGAAAAACTCAAGGGAGAAACTTTGAATTATACTACCTATGATCTTGAGTTGTATGCCTTAATTCGTGCTTTGGGAAATTGGCAACACTACTTGTGGCCTAAAAAGTTTGTGATTCGGACCGACCATGAGTCCTTAAAGCATCTTAAGGCCTAAGGTAAGTTGAACAAAAGGCATGCCAAATGGGTTGAATTCCTTGAATCCTTCCCTTATGTAATCCAATACAAAAAGGGAAAGGATGACGTAGTGGCGGATGCCTTATCAAGGAAACATGTTTTGATCAATACTTTGTCTTCCAAATTGATGGGTTTTGAGAGCTTGAAGACATTATATCCCGAGGACCCCATCTTTGCACAAATCTTTCTAGAATGCGAAGAATGGGAAAGGGAAATATGGCTTAGGGATAGACCTTCTACTCCCTATTCTAAGTTTGATGGTTTCTTGTTTAAGAACAAGCGACTATGTGTGCCCATGAGCTCTTGGAGGGAGTTATTTGTGAGGGAGGCACACAATGGGGGATTGATGGGACACTTTGGGATTGACAAGACAATGGGGATTCTTGAGGAGCAATTCTATTGTCCCCACATGCGGCGGGATGTGGCCCGAATTTGTGGGCAATGCCTTGAATGCCGAAAAGCTAAATCTAGGCTTCAACCCCATGGCTTGTACACTCCCCTCCCCATCCCTCAACAACCTTGGTTTGACAATTCCATTGACTTTGTGATGGGATTGCCTAGGACAAAAAGGGGGAAAGATAGCATCTTTGTTGTTGTTGATCGTTTTTCGAAAATGGCCCATTTCATTGCTTGCCATAAGGTTGATGATGCTCCCCATATTTCTTCCTTGTTTGTTGAAAATGTGGTTAAATTTCATGGCATTCCCAAGACAATTGTGAGCGATAGGGATCCCAAGTTCCTTAGACACTTTTGGAAAGAATTGTGGGGTAGGCTTGGAACGAAGTTGTTGTTTTCCACCTCTTGCCACCCACAAACCGATGGCCAAACCGAAGTTGTCAATAGGACTTTAGGTTCTATGCTTCGGGCCACGGTAAAAGGGAAGCTAGCCTCTTGGGAAGACCAATTGCCTTTAGTAGAATTTGCATATAATAGAGTTATTCATAGCACTATTAGCATGTCACCCTTTGAGGTGTTGTATGGTTTTAACCCCCTTGGATCTAACGTCTTTGTCTCAAGATGTGGTATTGAGTTTAGATGGTAACAAGAGAGTCGAAGCTATGAAGAAGATCCATGAAAAGGCAAGGCTCCAACTTGAAAAGAAGAATCAAAAGGTGGAGAAACGGGCAAACCAAGGGAGAAAAAGGGTGGTCCTTGAACCGGGAGATTGGGTGTGGGTGCACTTCCGAAAAGAAAGATTCCCAAACAAGAGGAAGACAAAGTTGATGGCGCGTGGGGATGGTCCCTTTGAAGTCCTTGAGAGGCTTAATGATAATGCCTACAAAATTGATCTCCCTCCGGAATATCAAGTTCATAACACCTTCAACATTTGTGACCTATCTCCTATGGTAATGGAAAGTGATGAGCCATCAAATTTTAGGACAAATTCTCTTCAAGATGGGGAGAATGATACAAGCCCACTTGCCTCAAGGCCATTTACAAGGAGCCAAGCCCGGGAACTACAACACTTGCAAAGCCTATTTATGAAGCGGGAGGCTCTTGAGTATACTTTTGATGACCACCTTGGATCCCAAGTCCATTTGTTGATGAAGATTGATTGGGGAGAAGCAAAGGAAATGGGAAGTTACCACAATGGCTAAAAGATGAAGAGTTGGCTATTCTTGCAAAGGAGATTTCAAGATTTGAAGAAAGAAGAATAGCCAAACAAGGCCCTTGTCTCATTAAGAGTGTTTATGTCATTTTGCTATCTTTTATTTCTAGCATAGTATAAATAGTTCTCTTCTTCTTCATGGAAGACTTAGACTATTTTGATTATTCATATTTTGAGATTGTAAAACTTTTTTGAGTGTTGAGAGCTTGTTAAGCTTGAGATTGTGAACTTGTGAGAGGATTGGTTATTAGGGTGTCAAATCCCTATTGGTCATCCTAAGAGTTTGGTGCTCTTTAGTTCCTAAATTAGAGGTCAAGTTAATCTAAGAACTTTGGTTGCTAATTTGGGTCTTTAGTTGTGTCAAATTATCTATCCTTTATTTTCTTGTCCTTCTTTCTTCATTTTCGTTTTGATTATTGTATCACATCGAGCTCTCGATTTTTATCCTTGAATATGATCGAATTCTCCGGGCCCGGGTAATTTTGCTCATATTGGACGATTCAATTTCCTAGTCCAAAAATACGGGATGTAACATCCTTCCCCCCTTTGGAACATTCGTCCTCGAATGTTAAACTAGTCTTGTGCTTCCAATACTTCCTTAAATGTTCTTTTATTGAATCATGATGCTTTTCACATGCCTTTTTCATTGGTCGAATCCCTTCAATTTATTGTAACGCATTTCAGATCTCTAAGTAACCATTCCCGTAATATTTCCTCTTTCTGTTGCTTCTCGAGGTAATAATTCCACGTCGTTGTCTTTTCTCTCCTCTTTATTTTGCAGTTGGTTGACAGTTGTATTGCGAGTTCTTCCGCTGAAATCTTACTCTCTCCCTGGTGTACTTAGTCATAACTCAACTCTTTCTTCTTCTATAGTTACTCCCTTAAGATGTATCGTTCACTTCATCTTACCTTTTAATCTATAAATAAGATTTTATAACGTGGAGACGTCCCTCGTCGATTTATTAGACTTTACAATCCTTGGAGTATTTCATGCCTCTGGTAACCTGTAGACCCTTCGCAGATTCTACGAATAAAACAAAATTTCCCTTGGTGTAACATTATTTTATTTCAATAACCTTACATTGCTCCGCTGTTACAGTCCATCTTCTGGAATCTTCAGCATCATGTATGTCACGACCCAACCCCATCGGCCATGACTAGTGCCCGAGCTAGACACTCGTATACGTACCTGTTAGATATAGTCAGACTGAAATTAAAGTGTTATACCCCGTATTTTTATACATTGGATTATTCGTAAGCTAATCGATATACGTTCAAGGACAAGATTAATTGTGGGGTATGAGATAAGGACTTTTTAATCCCCGATTTTAATAAGTGCACGATTTGTTATAAATTTCAATTAGTATAGAAATATTAGTGGAGATTAGGGATTAATTAACCATGATTAGATTATTAAGTGGTGATTAGTGATTATTTAATATTAATCAAGTTATTAGTGGGCTGAATGGGCCCCACTACAACATGGCCAATTCTGATTGGCCCATGCTATAGTGGGGCACGTGTAAAACATAGGGGCAGCATATATAAGTCACAAAATGACTCATTGATCATATTTTCCATTCACAAAATTAGTGAAAGAGAGAGGAGTTCCTAAGTTAAAGAGAGAGGCTCAGCCATGGCAGCTTACGGCCATGGCACTTCTTGAGCAATTCCATGATCTTGATAGCAACAATTAAAATTCTAAGGTGTTGTAAACATCTAAGTGATTAGCAACGTGAATTAATTCTTGGGGGCAGCAAAAACGTTGTTAATTGAATCCACAAATTTCAGCAACGTTAAGGAGCCAAGCTTGTTAAGGTAAGATTTAATTCTCTCTTACATGTTTTAAAGGTGATTTGGACTTTGTATAATTTGGTAGATGTGAAATTGGATGCAAGAAATGGTGTGTTGATGTTAAGGTTCTGTTTGGGGTGTTGGGGCTGTCCTAATCTAGTAATGATGGGTTAATTTTAATTAGTATTGTTGTTGTTGTTGTCATGGATTAAAGGATGAAAGTAAAGGAATTTGATGGTTAAGGTTGAAGTTATATTTATTTAGGGGGTTGTTCTAAGAACTTGTTGTAATTAGAGGTTGTCTTGGGCATGTTGTTGTTCTTGTTGAATTGGAGGATTGAGTGTAGTTAAGATTATGCATTGTGTTGTTATAATTGTTGGGCTGTTATAAGATCTTTTCGATGAAGTGTTATGGCTATAGATTATTAAGAATAACTTGAATATGTCGCATTCGTTATGATGACGATTATCGAATGTTGGAATGGTGTGGGCTGTTTGGGATATCCTTGGGACTTGTTTTAACTAGTTCTTGATACGATAACTTAGACGTGCCTTGGTTGATGCTATGTTGGTTGTTGTATAGTTGGCTTAAATGTGAGGAAATTGAGCGATATAGGGGAAGTGCTGCCCAATTGTCTAGAAATAAGCTACTAACGTTGAAATATGTTTTATGCCTATCCGTAGCTTAACTGTAGTCTTGACGTCTTAATATAGGTTGAGACACTTCGGGCAGCGTAGACGTATTGTATCACGGATAATCGTTAAAGGTATGTAAAGCTAACCCTTCCTTCTTTTTGGCATGATCTTTATGAAACAATTAGACGACGTATATATGACTTCAAAAATCTCCTATTCTTAGAGACACTAGGATGGCTAATATACTTGATTCCAAGAACTTATTTTATTATGTCTTGATACGTGTCTATGATTCCAGAAGATCTATTTTGATATAATCCATAGTGACATTCGAAGGATACTCGATATGACTATTGTCTTGATTATCAAATGATGGTTCATTTTGATTATTCTATTGAGTCTCAGATATGACTTAGTTTGCATATGGTTGCTCACTACTCTGCTCGTGCATGCCTCAATACATCTTTCACCGAGTCCCAGGCCGGGGTACGTTATCGTGCACAGTTTCACTGCATTGTTCACCGAGTCCCTCACTAGAGGGTCGGGATACGGTATATATATATATATATATATATATATATATATATATATATATATATATATATATATATATATATATGTATGACGATATGATGGTATGATTATGGCGCCAAGGATGGTATATGATGACTTATTCACCGAGCCCCATAATGGGCCGGATATGGTATATGATATAGACATGCATGATTTTCATTTCGTAAGGCACAGGTGCATTGGTATCTTTGATTATCATACTTGCCTCCTGTAATCATTTATGCAGTTGTGATTTTCCGTATTGTATTACATGCTTTATATACTCAGTACATATTCCGTACTGACCCCCTTTCTTCGGGGGGCTGCATTTCATGCCCGCAGGTACAGATACTCGATTTGGTGATCCTCCAGCTTAGGACTTCTACTCAGCTGTCTTGGAGAGCTCCATTGTTCCGGAGCCTAGACTTTTGGTATCGATCCTTTGATGTATATATATGTTTATCCAGAGGTACGGCGGGGCCCTATCCCGTCATATTTCACTATTGATACTCTTAGAGGTCTGTAGACATATGTGTGGGTTGTGTATAAGTTTTGTTCGGCTGTGTCTATGTGATTTGTTATGGATATGTTCATATGTAGTGGCAGCCTTGTCGGCTTGCGTATCGTATTGGTATGTAGTGGCAGCCTTGTCGGATTGCATCGTATTACGTTTTGATTAGTTGTGACTCCTCAGGAGACAGGTTGTCTTGATATATATATGTGATAACATTATAATCCTTTGGAGTTTTTGCAAGTTCCCATATTGTTCTTAGATTCAGTCTGACTATATCTAACAGGTACGTATACGAGTGTCCAGCTAGGGCAATAGTCATGGCCCACGAGGTTGGGTCGTGACATAAAGACAATATGGAAACTTGCAAAAACATTGAAGGTTCACAACGTCATATATATCAAGATAACCTGTCTCCTGAGGAGTCACAACTAATCAAAACGTAATACGATATGCAAGCCAACAAGGCTGCCACTACAAACCATTATGATACGCAAGCCGACAAGGCTGCCACTACATACGATACGATACGCAAGCCGGCAAGGCTGTCACTATACACGGGGATATCCTTAGCAAATCATATAGACACAACTGAACAAACTTATACACAACCCACACATATGTCTACAAACCTCTAAGAGTATCAATAGTGAAATATGACGGGACAGGGCCCCGCCGTACCCCTGGATAAACATATATATACATCAAAGGATCGATACCAAAAGTCTAGGCTCCGGAACAGTGGAGCTCTCCAAGACAGCTGAGTAGAAGTCCTAAGCTGGAGGATCACCAAATCGAGTATCTGTACCTTCGGGCATGAAACGCAGCCCCCCGAAGAAAGGGGGTCAGTACGGAATATGTACTGAGTATATAAAGCATGTAATACAATAAGGAAAATCACAACTGCATAAACGATTACAAAAGGCAAGTATGATAATCAAAGATACCAATGCACCTGTGCCTTACGAAATGAAAATCATGCAATGTATAGTCCAACAATTACAACAATGCAATGTATAATCTTACTATACTTAGTCCTCCAATTCAACAAGAACAACAACACAACCAGAACCCGATCATTATCAATACAATACAACTATAACTTTAAATGTCAAATTCCTTCACTTTCATCATATAATCAATGACAATAATAACAACAACACTAATTAAAATTAATTCACCATTATTAGATTAAAACAGCCCCCATACAGCCCAAACAGAATCTCAACATCAACATACACAATTCTTTGCATCCAATTCCACATCCACCAATTCATACAAAGACCAAATCATCTCTAAAACACGTAGGAGAGTATTAGAACTTACCTCAAATTTAATTAGGACAGATCTACAATAACTTGTACCATATGCATCACTTCATCTTCTTCAACTTAAACTCTAACCTTGCTACTCCTTTGAATGCTTAGAACACCTTAGGAATTTAATTTTTCTTGCTATCAAAACCTTAAGTTGATCAAAAGTTTCCATGGCCGTGAGCTGCCATGGCTGTTGTAGGCTCCATTTCTTTCTCCAATTCAACTTGAAGATTATCAATTAATGGTGAAGAGGAGAGCTGGCCGTGGGTCGTTCAAGATCTGCCATGGCCGTGCGTTTCCATGGCTTAGAAGCTCGTCTCTCTTTCAACAAGTTGGTGAATGGAAAATGTGATTCATTAGTCATCACAATACATTATATATGCAGCCCCTCCATTTGACTCGTGTCCAACCATAATGACATGTGTCCTATTATGGCATGGACCAATCAAATTTGGCCATGTTGTAGTGGGGTCCATTTAGCACTTCAATTAGCTTAATTAATTAAAATCCCCACTTAATAATCTAATCATGGTTAATTAATCCCTAATCTCCACTAATATTTCTACACTAATTGAATTTACAAGCAAATCGTGCCATATTAAAAATTCGGGATTAAAAGTCCTTGTCTCATATCTCAAAAATAATCTTGTCCTTAAACTTATGTCGATTAACTTACGAATAATCCAACGTACAAAAATACGGGATATAACATCCTTCCCCCCTTTGGAACATTCGTCCTCGAATGTTAAACTAGTCCTACACTCCCAATACTTCCTTAAATGTTCTTTTATTGAATTATGCCCTTCACATGCCTCTTTTGTTGATCGATTCCCTTCAATTTATTATAACGCAATCCCGATCTCTAAGTAACCATTCCCGTAATATTTCCTCTTTCTGTTGCTTCTCGAAGTAATAATTCCACATCGTTGTCTTTACTTCCCTCCTTATTTCGCAGTCAGTTTACAGTTGTGTTGCGAGCTCTTCTTCTGAAATGTTATTCTCTCTCTCTTGTCTGCATACGGTTCAGTTGTACTATCACTGATTGATTCTGACTTGTATTCATGGTTCACTTCATCTTACCTCTTAATCCTTAGATAAGATTCTATAACGTGCAGACGTCCCTCGTCGATTTATTAGACTTTATAATCCTTGGAGTATTTCATGCCTCTGGTAACCTGTAGACCCTTCGCAGATTCTACGAATAAAATGAAATTCCCCAAGGTGTAACATTATTTTACTTCAATAACCTTACATTGCTCTGCTGTTCCAGTCCATATTCTGGAATCTTCAGCCTCTTGTATCACTTCTCTATTTCTTTAATTGTTATTTTGCTTTTAGCTCTTAATCTCGATCTTTTGAGTTGGCTATCAAGTAGCGCTGGAGTTCCCTCATATTATAACTTTACATAGCTGCTCTGTGATCTGTCTATTATTAACTGATATAATTCTGAAAGAATTTTTGATTTGACATATAAATTTACTGTCGTCCAATAACCAGCTTGTTCTGATTGCAATCTTTACAAGAATATGTGAAGGTGCTCAAATTAGCTCGAGAAATACCTTAGCATCGTTTCACAAGTCTTTATGCTTTACCTTGCGTTCTCCTCTCGTATCTTTTAGTGGTATCGGGGCTCAGCTATGGCCATGTCCTATTTGCCCTCAATACTAATTCTATCCCGGTAAAGGTGCCCAAAATATCATAACCGTATTGTTATTACTGAATCCTTACTCTTCTTATCAAGTACTCACTTGGCGTCATTCTTAGCATATAAATATTTGTAGGTTGCATAACTATTCTTGTACAACTTGTATAAAATATATCCAATCTTAGTCATAGTTTTTCCTTCTTCTGGTTCATTATGCTTTCCATAACTTATCCGTACTAAAACTCGCTCGTAGCCTATCTTGTTATACTCCTTTCCCTTCCTTTATTCACCCCTTTTATTTTCTCATATCCTACTATAGGAGATTTTCTATCCCTTCCCTTTGCTACTTATAAGTCGCAACATCATTAGCGCACAACTCTATTGCCAAATCTTAGCCTCTAATCTAGTATAGCATTGCTAACCTTGATAATATCTCTTAAGTTACTCGTTACCATTTTTTTGTCGTACTCTTTCTTTTTATAAGCACCTACTTTGTAATGCCATATCATTCAAGTTCTTTACAGAAGCTTCTCCGCACCGTCTCAAATACCATCCTGACTTTTATCCATTCATTGCTGGCTTTCAGATCTTACTAACTTGTCTCAGCAAGGGATCTCACTTAAAGTTTAAGCATCCATATCAAATATATTGTAGTGTCAATTGTTTCCATTTTACATTTGTTTTTCTCCCACCCGCCTCCCCCCTTTAGGGTGTACTTATACCATTATTTGTTTATATTCCGCTCTACGTCCCTATTTCCAACTCAAATTCACCTGATCTTCTTTTTTCTTCCTAACTCACTTGGTATACTGTACCATATCCATGTCTTTTCTTTATAATTTATAACCTTGATTATCCACATACGAAACCTTAACAAGTTCACGAAGCGACGAGAACCTTTTTATATATAGTACAAAATCTCATCTGATAATCTGTACTCGAGTAAGGCAACCAATGTAGTAACTCACCCAAGGCCACATTCCGTTTACTCCAATCAACAATTAATTAGCACTTGTAATCGTTCCAAATTCTCAATTAGGTAACATTTATATCCTGATGATAAGTGTCCAAAGTTCTCTTATAATATTACCTTTACCCCAACCTATATCATCTATTTCCTTTAATAAATTCACAATACCTCATTTGTTCCTCAGGCCTACAGTCCTTATCCTTTAAGGATTTCGCTACTTCCGAGGTTAAGTCATATACACGCAATACCCCCTTATGCCTTATGCTCTTTTACCCTTGTTGTGTACCCAACACTGGCTTCTAACTTACTCGAAATCATATCAAGTTCGTCTTAATAATGGTCTTATCTTATAACCATGTCGCCGTACTACACCTTTAAGTTCGTAGCTATATATTTCCCTTCTATTTTATACTCGTATTCAATTAATTACGCCTATCTTGGGTGCTTCCTTTAGTATTCCCTTACCATTTATTTAATCTATGTCCATCTTTCATTCTGTGCACGAGGAATCTCATGCTACCTCTGTATCCTTCGGAAAACACTACTCCTGCATAATCCCTTTCTCATTTTCAAAACGTATTCTGTTCATCCCCGTTTGTTCTTGTCATACTAGTCATCTTCTAGCACTCATTCTACCTAGTTGCTTATCTTTCTGTAGTTTGGTCTTTCACAATTCCGTCACTTACATTACTCGTGTTCTCGGCTATACGTGTCATAACCCATTACTACACTTTATCTCGCTTTCTTCTTATTTCCTTCTTTCAATTACTCCTTCTTTTCTTGTACTCGCTATCATTTCCGTTATCACATAATCTTTGTTCTGAACTTTCCGTATAAAACTTTATAAGTCTTTCTTATTCATTCTGTAGCTCGCCTTTATACTTTAATCATATAGATCACATCATATCTTTTAGTTACTTCCTCTCTAGGCTTTACTCATTTTCATCGCAACCCTTATGTTATTCACATTACATCCTGTTCATAATCAATCCTATAGCGTAACACTTCTTAACCTTTTACCCTTTTTGTTCAATCTTATCCTTAATACCTCACAAGCTGTCTTATCAATACATTCATATTCATCACAATTCTTCTTCCTCTGTACTCTTGTCTCAATCATACTATTACTTCTTCTAACTATAAAGTCGTCGTAATTTATCCCTACTTATCAGTTCACTCGATACCTCAATAAAACGTTCTGTTAAGATTTTCCACCTTTTTCTAAATCATCCCTTAGTGTCACAAGCCCTTCCAAATTATCCTAGCATTTCATCAACAACACATGAAACACATGATCTAAGACAACCCACAAGTTTGAGTTTTCCTTCTACAAATTCCATCTCCAATTAGGTGGTTAAGAACTAATAAACTCAAGGACGTAAAGATATGATGAAATGTCCTCAAGAACACAAGACTGCTCCAACTCCAAGATTACGTCACCATGAAGCATCCTCCAAAACCACCACAAGAAGAAGAACTACAATCTAACAAGCACCACGGGACTTCTAATGCTTGATTCACATAGTTTACCTTCAGATTTGTTCTTGGGTCATGAATGAACTATTTAGTTCATACACTACTTGCTATATGCTTTGTACTCTTCAAATAAAAGTGAAACTTAATTGTGGACGTTTTTGCTCTTCAACATGAGCTTTTTCTAAGGTAAAAAATGGAAAGTATTCTGGTCCGTTCAAATGAATTCCAAACTTTGCTGCTCATATTTGCTTCTTCCATATAAAATTTCCCAAATAAGAATGATGCCTCTTACGGATGACATGGAGGGTATCTCTTAAAGCTCTAATCCAACATGATAAAGTTACCATATCGATATCGACCTCATAATTACTATTACTATCAATTCAACTGTTAACTTTATTTCTCGAAGTTAGACGTACTTGCAACTTAGTCAAATCTTATCATTACTATTGACATGACCTTTCAAGACTTTTTACGAACTTATATCGCATTCTCTTTTTACTTCTAGGAAAATTTTGGCAGAGTTTCCTCTGTATTTCTTACTACCCCAAAACCTGCACGCAGGAAATACCAACAATGCCTCACAGGGCCAACATATATATGTATATATTATATCGTATCATAGCCGCACAGGGCTCCCCATATTAATAACAGTATGAAAATGATGAACTTACCTCGTATGTCCAACTCGAACTGTACCTGTTACACTTTCCTGTGTACTTTCCCTTTGAGTCTTTAACTGCAGGTTTCAATCATACCTGCAACATTCATATCGTATCGGACATGTACCCTGCTTACCTATCTTTTTACTGATTCGTTCAGCTTCTTCTATTCACACCTTATAACTGAACTTATCAACAATATATACGGATTCAATCCATTTTCTTACTATACTTACAATAACTTACCTTGATAATGGCCAGTTTCCCATTCTGTATATACAAATTCTAATAATGTAACCTTGATATCCAACTTTCACCTGTATGTATAACAACTTTCCATCCTAGATGTCAAAATTCCCATGGTGATGGGAACACCTTGGTCGTTGTTACTTATAAATACTTGGTTGTCGGCCCCTTTGATTTCCGCTCGCCGCTATTAGGTAATAATCTATAGCAAATGCACATACATAGGAAATTTCAATAAAGTCTCATATACCTGTAGTCGATCGGTCTCTAGTCTGATCTGGTGATCTATAAGGTGAAGTGTGCTCCTCGTCATTGTCTGTGTTACACCTCGGAAATTTCTCCGTACTTGTATGATGAATGGAATGATGAAAAGTTTGAGTGTATTTTGTTTTGTTAAGTCGGGAATGGCTAATTAAGAATTTTTGTAAATAAGAAAGTCGCGGAAAATTTTCTGTCCAGTGGTCGTATATGGCACTATACGGCCCGTAAAGTGATTTACGGACCGTATAGTGCAATCGTCCTCCAGCTTGTCAAAAATCTCAACTTTCTGTAAATTGTGAAAATGGTTAAATACGACTTGGAGGACGGCCCGTAAACTGGTTTACGGACCGTAAACCTCAGTCGTAAATTGCCATAATCCTCAGCCAAACTTTCTGTCTTTGAAATGATTAAATACGGCCATGGAGGACGGACCGTAAATCAAAATACGGTTCGTATATGGTGGTTTACGACCACTGTTCATCCTGACAAGAATTCATTAAAGATCAGATTTGTGATTTTTAAAGGGGACTTAAGCCTCATTTTAACTCATTATTCATTCAACCAACTCAAGAAACTTCTAGACCTCTCCACATACTTCATCTATAGAAATCCCAAAGAATCAAAAGAACATCAAGACCAACAACACCAAATTCATGAAATCAAGTGTAAGAACACAACAAAGGATCATCTAAGTCAAGAAATCCCACAAAGGGTGGAACTAGGGTTTTGGTTAATTGAAGTATTTCAACTTAAGGATTGTTCAACCATCATCCAAGGTAAGTTTCATGATTCTTCCATGTTGTTTGAAGTATTGGAAAGCTTAGACACTTGAAATGTAGAAGAACCTAGAAATGGGTCATTATTGAGTGAATAGTGACATAAATGAATGATAGTGGAATTGAACTATGAATATTGAAGTGTTGTGAGTACTAATACGTTATAAATGATGTTTATATCATGAAACAAGCATTAAATGCATGAAAACGCAAGGATGAGCTAGAAGTAGAAATAAGGGAAAATTGGAGGAAAATGGTGGATTTTGCCAAATGTACGTAAATGACGATTGTCGATTGTGATATTATAAGTAATATTATGAATGTTGGGAGTTAATATAAAACATGAGAAAAGTGGTATGAGCGAAGGAAGCGTTGCCCAACTTTTCCTAGAATTAGCGACGCGTTCTTATAGTTAGTTTACTAATGTTGATACGAATTCTCTTATGAAGGTAACGACGTGATGTCGACGGAGAACAAGTGAGCGATATCTTAGCTAAACGACCAAGGTATGTGAGGCTAGTCCTTCTTTCTAATGGCATGAATCTTTTAGCTTGAATCCCTATTCCTTTCATGAGTTCTTACATTCTAAGAAGTTAAAATTTTATACCTATGAATGACTACATGAGATGAGTTATACGATATGATGACACTAGAATGATGATGATATTATTCCTTGCCTACACTCACCTTATGTACTAGTCCTTTCAAGGTGAGACAGAATGTCCATAATGGTCCCATAATGTAATCGGGGGATCACGACCTTACGTCACCCCGATGGAGTAGAGTGATCATGGGTCATATATACGCATTATGATAAGATAAGTATTTTATGATAAGCATATTACTATGAGTATTTACATTAAGCATGTCATGATTGCATTCACACCGGGCCTAGTTGGCCGGGCAGACACCGCTTCGGCAGGCGGCATGAGATGGTACCCCAGACGCGGGAGGCCTAGACGCGGGCTAATATTATTTATTATCACACCGTTCCGACATGGACGGGCAGCTTGCATATGATGCATACATGTTATGATGATGAGTATGAGTAAGATAGCATGCATTACTTCATTTATGATTATCAGTCAGATCCAGATGTCTCATGTTGATGTTATCCCCATATTATTGATGTCTCATTTCATTATGTATGCCTCTCATACTCGGTACAATATTCGTACTGACGTCCTTTCTTCGGACGCTGTGTTCATGCCCACAGGTATCAGGGAGGAGAGCTTGGCCCAGGTCCTCAGTAGCTGTCAGCTGATAGATAGCACTCCATTGTTCGGAGGTGCTTATGGCTATTCTTTTGATGTACATTCATATATGCATATTTTGGGCATGACGGAGTCTTGTTCCGTCTATGTATTCATTATGTTAATAGAGGCTCGTAGATACGCAGTGTGGGTTAGATGGTCTCACAAGATGTTTTCATGTGTATGTATATATTATTTTGATGGCCGAGAGGCAAATGTATATAAAGTATTTATGTTTTGATTAAATATGATTTTCCTACAATTGGTATGTAAAATTGATAAAAGAGTATTAAATGAGCAAGACAAGTAGTAGAGTGAGCGGTGCTCGGTAACTAGCTCCGGGTACCCGTCGCGGCCCCTAGTCGGGTCGTGACAGTCTGCCTACCATCTACTCGTCTGGCCTTCATCATCTTTCTCATCTGAGTTCGAGGAACGTAGATAACCGGGCAACTCCTGGTTTACCGACGACCATGATAGGGGGCTGGAGTAATCCGTAACACTTACCAGGGTAGCCGGTCTAACGTGGTGCTCTGCCATAGGTGCAACTGGTACAGCCTCGGGGACAGCCTCCCTGGATATCAGAAACTCTGGAGGAATTGTCGCTGGATCCTCCGAGGGGTCAATCTCGATAGAATAACTGAGGCTCCTCCTGCTCGGTCCTGGAGCCTGGGATCCTGAATTTAATCTAGGGGCCTTCTTAGCACCCCCACTATCTGAAGCTGACCTCTTCATCTCTCGCCAATCTGCACCTATCTGCAAGAAAAGAGGTCAGAAACAATCTTTCCTAGGTTCTGGCTCTATCGCACTATCTAAGACAGAAGGAAAGATGACATCCTAAATGTCTTGTAGCTTCCTGTTTATAGATGTGGTGCACAACACACCGATAAACAAGACTCTACTAGACACGGTCTGTAGACACTCCGAGGATGAACTGCTCTGATACCACTTTTGTCACGACCCAACCCCACGGACCATGACTAGTGCCCGAGCTGGACACTCGTAATACGTACCTGTTAGATATAGTCAGACTGAAACTAAAGACAATATGGAAACTTGCAAAAACATTGAAGGTTCACAACGTCATATATATCAAGATAACCTGTCTCCTGAGGAGTCACAACTAATCAAAACGTAATACGATACGCAAGCCAACAAGGCTGCCAATACAAACTAATATGATACGCAAGCCGACAAGACTGCTACTACATACGGTACGATACGCAAGCCGGCAAGGCTGCCACTATACACGGGGATATCCTTAGCAAATCATATAGATACAACTGAACAAGCTTATACACAACCCACACATATGTCTACAGACCTCTAAGAGTATCAATAGTGAAATATGACGGGACAGGGCCCCGCTGTACCCCTGGATAAACATATATATACATCAAAGGATCGATACCAAAAGTCTAGCCTCCGGAACAATGGAGCTCTCCAAGACAGCTGAGTAGAAGTCCTAAGCTGGAGGATCACCAAATCGAGTATCTGTACCTGCGGGCATGAAATGCAGCCCCCCGAAGAAAGGGGGTCAGTACGGAATATGTACTGAGTATATAAAGCATGTAATACAATAAGGAAAATCACAACTGCATAAACGATTACAGGAGGTAAGTATGATAATCAAAGATAGCAATGCACCTGTGCCTTATGAAATGAAAATCATGCATGTCTATATCATATACCATATCCGGCCCATTAAAGGACTCGGTGAATAAAGTCATCATATACCATCCTCGGCGCCATAATAACATCATCATCATCATATATATATATATATATATATATATATATATATATATATATATATATATATTACGGCATGCACGAGTAGAGTAGTGAGCAACCATATGCAAACTAAGTTATATCTGAGACTCAATAGAATATCAAAATGAACTATCATTTGGAAATCAAGACAATAGTCATATCAAGTATCCTTTGAATGTAGCTATGGAATATATCAAATAGAACTTCCGGAATCATAGACACGTATCAAGACATAACGAAATAACTTTGGGAAATCAAGAACATTAGTCATCCTAGTTTCTCTAAGAATAAGAGTTTCTTTGGGATTTATACATTCGTTATCAGTTTGTGTCACATAGATCGTGCCAAAAGAAAGAAAGGATAGCTTTACATACCTTTGGCGCTTAATCCGTGACTTGATATGTATATGCTGCCCAAGTATCTATCTCAACCTATATTAAGATGTCAAGACTATCGTTAAGCTACGGAAAGGCATAAAACGTACTTCAACGTTAGTAGCTTATTTCTAGACAATTGGGCAGCACTTCTCCTATATCGCTCACTTTCCTCACATTTAAGCCAACCATACAACAACCAACATAGCATCAACCAAGGCACATCTAAGTTATCGCATCAAGAACTAGTTAAAACAAGACCCAAGGATACCCCAAACAGTCCACATCATTCCAAATCAGCCCACACATTACGACATTCGATAATCGTCAATATAACGACTACGACATTTTCAAATTACTCCTATTAATCTATAGCCGCCATACTTCATCGAAATGACCTTATAATAGTCCAACAATTACAACAACGCAATGTATAATCTTACTACACTTAGTCCTTCAATTCAACAAGAACAACAACACAACCAGAACCCGATCATTATCAATACAATACAACCACAACTTTAAATATCAAATTCCTTCACTTTCATCATATAATCAATGACAATACTAACAACAACACTAATTAAAATTAATTCACCATTATTAGATTAAAACAGCCCCCATACGGCCCAAACAGAATCTCAACATCAACATACACAATTCTTTGCATCCAATTCCACATCCACCAATTCATACAAAGACCTAATCATCTCTAAAACAGGTAGGAGAGTATTAGACCTTACCTCAAATTTAATTAGGACAGATCTACAATAACTTGCACCATTTGCATCACTTCATCTTCTTCAACTTAAACTCTAACCTTGCTGCTCCTTTGAATGCTTAGAACACCTTAGGAATTTATTTTTTCTTGCTATCAAAAACTTAAGTTGATCAAAAGTTGCCATGGCCGTGAGCTTCCATGGTTGTTGTAGTCTCCATTTCTTTCTCCAATTCAACTTGAAGATTATCAATTAATGGTGAAGAGGAGAGTTGGCCGTGGGTTGTTCAAGATCTGCCGTGGCCGTGAGTTGCCATGGCTTAGAAGCTCCTCTCTCTTTCAACAAGTTGGTGAATGGAAAATGTGATTCATTAGTCATCACAATACATTATATATGCAGCCCCTCCATTTGACACGTGTCCAACCATAATGACATGTGTCCCACTATGGCATGGACCAATCAGATTTGGCCATGTTGTAGTGGGGTCCATTTAGCACTTCAATTAGCTTAATTAATTAAAATCCCCACTTAATAATTTAATCATGGTTAATTAATCCCTAATCTCCACTAATATTTCTACACTAATTGAATTTACAAGCAAATCGTGCCATATTAAAAATTCGGGATTAAAAGTCCTTGTCTCATATCTCAAAAATAATCTTGTCCTTAAACTTATGTCGATTAACTTACAAATAATCCAACGTACAAAAATACGGGATATAACAATGTATCACTCCTCGAGTTTCTTTTTAAAAGATTTTATCTGTCACTTTGCCTTTAGCTCTTAATCTCGATCTTTAGAGTTGGTTATCAAGTAGCGCTGGAGCTCCCTCATATTATAACATTACATAGCTGCTCTGTGGTCTGTCTATTATTAACTGGTATAATTCTGAAAGAATTTTTGATTTGACATGTAAATTCACTGTCATCCAGTAACCAGCTTGTTCTGATCGTCTCGCTTAAACTATTTCGCAATTTCCCTTAATCCAACTTGTAACACTTTAGGCATATTATCTCGTGTCGTTTCTTTATCTTTAACTCAAACTCTTCTATTGTCTCTTTACCCAGATTTGCTCTTAGTTTTTCTGTCACACACTATGTTGCAATCTTTACAAGAATATGCAAAGGTGCTCAAATTAGCTCAAGAAATACCTTAGTGTTGTTTCACTATTCTTCATGTTTTACCTTGCACTTTCCTCTCATATCTTACAATCGGTATCGGGATAAATCTTCAGCTCAACCATGGCCATGTCCTATCTGCCCTCAGTACTAATTCTATCTCGGTAATTTGGCTCAAACCATCTCACACTTTTCCTTAATGTATCTAAAATATCATTACCGCATTGCTATTACTGAATCCTTACTCTTCTTATCAAGTACTCACTTGGTCTCATTCTTAGCATACAAATATTCGTAAGTTGCATAACTATTCTTGTACATCTTGTATAGAATATATCCAACCTTAGTCATAGTCTTTTCTTCTCCTGGTTCATTATGCTTTACATAACTCATCCGTACTAAAACTCGCTCGTAGCCTATCTTGTTATACTCCTTTCCCTTCCTTTATTCACCCCTTTGATTTTCTCATATACCACTTTAGGAGATTTTCTATCCCTTTCCTTTGTTACTTATAAGTCGCAATATCATTAGCGCACAACTCTATTGCCAAATCTTAGCCTCTAATCTAGTATAGCATTGCTGTCCTTCGTAATATCTCTTAAGTTACTCATTAAAATTCTCTTATCGTACTCTTTCTTTTCATAAGCACCCACCTTTTAATGTCATATCATTCAAGATTTTTACAAATAATTCTCAGCACTGTCTCAAATACCATCCTGACTTCTATCCGTTTATTGCTGGCTTTCAGATCTTACTAACTTGTTTCAACAAGGGATCTCACTTGAAGTTTAAGTATCCATATCAAATATATTGCAGTGTCAATTGTTTCCATCTTACACTTGCATTTCTCTCACCCGCTTCCCCCCTTAAGGGTGTACTTATAAAATTATCTGTTTATATTCTGCTCTGTGTCCCTATTCCCAATCTCAAATTCACCTGATCTTTTTTTTTAACTCACTTGGTATACTGTACCATATCCATGTCTTTTCCTTATAATTTGTAACTTTAATTATCCATGTACGAAACCTTAACAAAATCTCGAAGCAACGAGAACCTTTCTATATATAGTACAAAATCTCATCTGACCAGATGTACTCGAGTAATGCAACCTATGTAGCAACTCATCCAAGGCCACATTCCACTTACTCCAATCAGTCATTAATTAGTACTTATAGTCGTTCCAAATTCTCAATTAGGTAGCACTTATATTCCGATGATAAGTGTCCTAAGTTCTCTTGTAATATTATCTTTATCCCAACCTATATCATATGTTTCCTTTACTAAATTTAAAATACATTATTTGTTCCTCCGGCCTACAGTCCTTGTCCCTTAAGGATTTCACTATTTCCGAGGTGAAGTCATATACACGCAGTACTCCTTTATGCCTTATGCTCTTTCACCCTTGTCAATACTAACTTCTAACTTACTCAAAATCATATCAAGTTCGTCTTAATAATGGTCTTATCTTATCACCTTTTCGTCATACTCGACCTTTAAGTTCGTAGCTATATATTTCCCTTTTATTTTATACACGTACTCAATTAATTACGTCTATCTTGGGGCTTCCTTTATATTCCCTTACCATTTCTCTGGTCTATGTCCATCTTTCGTTCTGTGCACGAGGAATCTCATGCTGCCTCTGTATCCTTCGGAAAACACTACTCCTACATAACCTCTTTCTCTTTTTCAAATTGTATTTTGTTCATCCCTATTTGTTCTTACCATCCCAGTCATTTTCTAGCACTCATTCTACCTCGTTGCCCATTTTTCTATAGTTTGGTCTTTCACAGTTCCGTCACTTATATTACTCGTTTTCTTGACTATACATGTCATAACCCATCACTACACTGTTATCCCGCTCGCTTTCTTCTTATTTCCTTCTTTCAATTAACTCCTTCTTTTCTTGTGCTTGCTTTCATTTTCGTTATCACATAATCATTATTCTGAACTTTCCCTATAGAAGAACTTTATAAGTCTTTCTTATTCGTTCTATATCTCGCTTTTCCTCTTCACACTTGCCTTTATACTTTAGTCGCATAGATCACGTCATATCTCTTAGTCACTTCCTCACTAGGCTTTACTCATTTTCATAACAATCCTTATTGTATTCATATAATATCTTGTTCGTAATCAATCCTATGGTGTAACACTTCTTAACCTTATTCACGATTCTTACTATGGTTTAATTTGTTACACCCCAGAAAATTCCGGGTTACTAAGGCTACAGACGGCTTAATGTGAGCTCGAGGGGGAGCAAATATCACAAGTATAAAGAATGAAATTCTACTGTAGTAGCATGAGTATGATATTTGGAATTCGTACAATATGATTGGAATAATACGTTAAAAGATATATAGCCCTCGTAACCGTAAGCTGAGGTAGGGCCCACATGATGGGATTTTTATAAAGGACATATGATAAGTTATATGGAAAATATATGTGAAGTTAAACATAACTCAAGAAGGACCCTTGAGCCAAATCCAAGTGTAAGCCCTCCAAAAAGATGTTTTTAAGTTACGTTTTCGGGTGATCTGACTTCGGGAGGCCATAACCCCATCATTATTTGGGAATTTGGGAAAACTCCTAAAATGATAGTTGTAGATAATTGAAATACCTTTTCAACCATAGGTTGTGGGCCTGTATGTGACATCGGGATAAAGAGTTATGGATGTTTTAAGGCAGAAAGGTCAAGCTGGGCAATGAAATGGGCCCAACCCGATTCCAAGTCGGGTCAGGCCCATTTCCCTTGCTATTTAAGGGAAATTTTCAGCTTATCTTCCTCATTTTCATACCACAAAAATCCATAAAATTCTAGAGAGAGGGAAGAGAGCTTTTAGAGAGAGAAACCAAATTTTGATCACAATCTGAGCCCCGAATCCCGAAGCTCATGAAGAGAAAAGTGTTGTACGTTGTGTTGCCTTCAATTTGAGCTAAAAATCAGCCAAGAAGAAGAGTGTTGACGTGGTTTCTGCATACTTAAGGTAAGATTAAGGTCCCTTTTTCATTGTTAATAAGTTTATTTAGAGTTTTAACGGATTAGAACGGAGAAAATAGCGTTATAAATTCGCTTGTTGTTTTGTTGAGATTTATGGATCGGGGGCTGTTTTAGTTGGATTAAATGGATGGAATTAGCTGAGTTATGATGTATAATAATTGTTGATGTTGTTGACAAGTTTCTGTTCTTGAATTTGGGAGAATAAAGTGTATGAAGATATCATATACAAAGCGTATACCGGGCTATTTTTAGATGATTTTCGTGGCTGTTTTGTGACAATATTTTGGGGCTGTTTGGTGGTTGTTATGAATTGTTTTGTGGGCTGGAATATCGTGGGATTTGCTGTAGTTGTTGTTGTTGTTGTGTTTATTGTTATACTATAGATATATGAAAATAAAGAAGTGTATACAAGCATTGGTATACGAATGTATATTGGGCTGTTTTGGAAGTGATTTAAGAATGGATTTAATTCTATTTTGATATGAAATTGTTGGTGTTGTTGTTGGTGGTATTTTGATTGATGTTTGGCTAAATTAGATTGGTTAGTAAGTGATTTCGTACTTGGATTGGTTAGTAAGTGATGTGGATGATCTAACTGTGGCATATGTTATCTTAATTTTAGACCTACGAGCTCGAGAAGTAGACGTTGGACATTTAAATAAGCGTTAACGGTATGTAAAGCTAACCCTTCTTTCTTTTTGGCATGATCCATATGAAACAAACAAACGACAAATGTATAACTCCAAAGAAGCTCCTATTCTTAGAGATACTAGAATGGCTAATGTTCTTGATTTCCAGAACCTATTTCATTATGTCTTGATACGTGTCTATGATTCCAGCCGTTCTATTTTGATATAATCCATAGTGACATTCGAAGGGTACTTGATATGACTATTGTCTTTATTTTCAAATGATGGTTCATTTTGATTATTCTATTGAGTCTCAGATATGATTTAGTTTGCATATGGTTGCTCACTACTCTGCTCGTGCATGCCTTAATATATCTTTCATTGAGTCCCGGGCCAGGATACGCTTTCGTGCAAAGTTTCACTGCATTGTTCACCGAGTCCATCACTAGAGGGCCGGGATACGGTATATATATATATGATGATATGATGATATGATGATGTGATTATGGCACCAAGGATGGCATATGATGACTTTATTCACCGAGTCCCATAATGGGCCGGGTATGATATATGATATTGACATGCATGATTTACATTTCATACGGCAAGTGTAATGGTATCTTTGATTGACATACTTGTCTCCTGTAATCTCTATTTCAGTGATGATCCTCTTTATTGTAATTCATGCTTTATATACTCAGTACATATCTCGTAGTGACCACCCTTTCTTCGGGGGGGGGGGGGGCTGTGTTTCATGCGCGCAGGTACAGATAGTCGGTTTGGTGACCCTCCAGCTTAGGACTTCTACTCAGCTGTCTTGGAGAGCTCCACTGTTCCGGAGCCTAGACTTTTGGTACAGATCTTACGATGTATATATATGTTTATCCAGGGGTACGGCGGGGCCCTGTCCCTTCATATTTCACTATCGATACTCTTAGAGGTCTGTAGACATATGTGTGAGTTGTGTATAAGTTTGTTCAGCTGTGTCTATACGATGTGCTATGGATATTGTTATGTAGTGGCAGCCTTGTCGGCTTGCGTATGATATTGATATGTAGTGGCAGCCTTGTTGGCTTGCGTATCATATTATGTTTTGATTAGTTGTGACTCCTCAGGAGACAGGTTATCCGAGTATGTATATATATGATGACGTTATGAACCTTTGGAGTTCTTATGCAAGTTTCCATATTGTTTCATAGATTCGGTTTGACTATACCTAACAGGTACGTATATGAGTGTCCAGCTCGGGCACTAGTCATGGCCCATGGGGTTGGGTCGTGACATAATTACACTCTGTGGAGTAGACGTACTTAACCGTTTACCCTTTCTGGTCAATCTTATCATTCATACCTCACAAGCTGTCTTATCAATACATTCATATTCGTCCTCTATAATCTTGTCTCAATCATATTATTACTTCTTCTAACTATAAGCTCATCGTAATTTATCCCTATTTATCAACTCAATCGATACCTCAATATAACACTCTATTAAGATTTGCCAGCCTTTTCTAAGTCATCTCTTAGTATCACAAGCCCTTCCAAATTATCCTAACATTTCTTTTTACCATATCGATATCGACCTCATGATTACTATTACCATTAATTCAACGGTTAACTTATTTCTCGAAGTCAGCCGTACTCACCACTTAGTCAAATCCTATCATTACTATTGACACGACCTTTCAAGAATATTACGAACTTATATCTCATTCTCTTTTTATTTCTAGGAAAATTTTGGCAGAGTTTCCTCTGTATTTCTTACTATCCCAGAACCTGCATGCAGAAAATACCAACTATGCCTCACAGGGCCAACATATACATATATATTATATCATATCATAGCCGCACAGGGCTCCCCATATCAATAACAGTATGAAAATGACGAACTTACCTCGTATGTCCAACTCAAACTGTACCTGTTACACTTTCTTGTTTATTTTCCCTTTCAATCTTTAACTGCATGTTGCAATCATACCTGCAGCATTCACACTATATCTGACATATATTCTGCTTACCGTTACTGATTCCTTCATGTTCTTCTGTGAAAACCTTATAACTGAACTTATCAACAACATATATACATTCAATCCATTTTCTTACTATACTTACAATAACTAACCTTGATGATGACCAGTCGCCATTCTGTATATACAATTTCTGATAACGTAACCTCAATGAAATATCTTACCTTTGTAACTCCCAGTAGCATTATTTACCTTCTCTTGTCGACACCACTCTCCTGCTGAAATCAAAGGTTAGTATATAAGGGATATCATTTCCTATCTCTTGGCTTTATCGCACGATCTAGAGTAAGAAGGAAAGGTAACATCCTAAATGTCCTGTAGCTTCCTATTTATAGATGTGGTGCACAACACACCGATAAACAAGACTCTACTAGATACGGTCTGTAGACACTCCGAGGATGAACTACTTTGATACCACTTCTGTCACGACCCAACCCCATGGGCCATGACTAGTGCCCGAACTAGACACTCGTATACATACCTGCTAAATATAATCAACTGAAACTAAGAACAGTATGGAAACTTGTAAAAGCAACCGAAAGATTCGCAACACCACATATCATAAACCTGTCTCCTGAAGAGTCACAGCATAACAATAACAAAATATGCAAGCCGACGAGGCTGCCACTATACACAAGGATATCCAAAGCATAACAATAACACGATACGCAAGCCGACAAAGCTGCCACTATACACGGGGATATCCAAATTAATCCATATAGACACAGCTGACCAAAACTTATGTACAACCCACACATGTGTCTACAGACCTCTAAGAGTACAAGAGTGAAATATGACGGGTCAGGGCCCCGCCGTACCCCTGGATATATATAAGTCTACATCAAAGATCTGTACCAAAATAATCTAGACTCCGGAACAATGGAGCTGTCCAAACAGCTGAGCAGAAGTCCTAGGCTGGAGGATCACCAAACCGACTGTCTGTACCTGCGGGCATGAAACGCAGCCCCCCGAAGAAAGGGGGTCAGTACAAGATATGTACTGAGTATATAAAGCATGAAATAAAATAAAGAGGATCATGACTGAAATAGAGATTACAAGAGACAAGTATGACAATCAAGAAATCACTGTACTTGTGCCTTATGAAATGAAAATCATGCATAGCTATATCATATACCATATCCGGCCCATTATGGACTCGGTGAATAAAGTCGTAGACATGTATACCATGCCCGGCCCATCAGGGGTCTCGGTGCCATCATGACATTATCATATCATCATATCATCATATATATATATATACCGTACCCGGCCCTCTAGTGAGGGACTCGGTGAACAATGCAGTGAAACTGTGCACGAAAACATACCCGGCCCGGGACTCGGTGAAAAATATATTACGGCATGCACGAGCAGAGCAGTGAGCAACCATATGCAAACTAAGTCATATCTGAGACTCAATAGAATAATCAAAATGAACCATCATTTGAAAATCAAGACAATAGTCATATCAAGTACCCTTCGAATGTCACTATGGATTATATCAAAATAGGACGTCTGAAATCATAGACACGTATCAAGACATAATAAAATAAGTTCTGGGAATCAAGAACATTAGCCATCCTAGTGTCTCTAAGAATAGGAGCTTCTTTGAAGTTATATACACGTCGTCTGTTTGTTTCATAAGGATCATGCCAAATGAAAGAAGGGATAGCTTTACATACCTTGATTTACGACCCTCGAAACAATTATGACGAATCAGCCCCTTTTTAAGACTTTATCTACAAGATAATAATGGTAACACAAGCATCAGCCAACTTGTAATCAAGCACAACCAACAAGACAGCATATGGACAATACGACGAGCCACGAGCTCTCTATATGACAACTATTCGGCGTTTCACCTTGCCCTTCTCCAAAACTCCATAACAACAATAATACAACTAGGCTATGTAAACATTAGCTCAACCTCGTGTTCAGAAATTTAATTATGATAAAAGCAGCCCGGCTTTAGCCTATACAAATTCGGGCAGCATTTCCCCTAAGAACTCAACAATCCCCGAGATCCCAATTCAGTAAAAATATCAACCATATACCAACAATAGTAATACCAACAATTTCATATGAAGCTAGAATCGGATCCATCTCCAGATCATTTTCTAAACAGCCCACAATCACAATATCAACTACTTTCCATAAATGAGGAAATTATCTAAACAACACAACAACAACCACAATGGCAATAACGAGAACTATACGACAACAACAACATTTACGACACACCAATAATTAATTCTAACATCCCTTGCGATGTTTAGTCATTCTATCAATCCTTTAACCAATTATACGATATCTTACACGCTTGTTTTCTTCCAAATTTACGAGCCATATCAACAACAACACGACAACAACATCAACCACCATCCAAGTACAAGAAAATTACTTCAACATCATTTTAACAACAAGTTCGAAACAGTCCACCAAAACTACAACATCAAAAATACGATTTTCAATCTTTACTTCGCAAAATTACAAACACACGGAAAAGAGTATAATATTACCATGAACAACAGCACCCATACATATCTATAACTATATTTCCAGCCCTTCAACATAACAAATTACCTTCAAATACAATACCATAACAATGACAACACTAATACAACTTAATCCAATTAGAACAACTCCAATTCTGCCCACTTACAACGCCAACAATAATCATGTAATTTTCTTACTTCCAATTTTGTCTAACACAATTTAATCTCTCCATTACAACATCATTAACTCCAATTACATCATAAAAGAGAAGATCTTACCTTAATTTAGTTAGGACAGATCCTACACTCACTTGCACCAATTGCACCACTCCTTCTTCCCCAATTTAAATCCTAATGTTGCTGCCCCCTTAGAACATTTAGAACACTTTTATGGAATTAAAATTCCCTTTCTTTCACCATATTGGAGTTGGCCGTGAGCTTGCTGCCATGGCTGTTGGTTCTTTCTTTCAATTCAATTGAATTGTGAAGATGAAATGTTATAATTAGTCATCACTAATGAGTCATCAACCTCTTTACATATGCAACCAGCCACAATGACATGTGTCCCACTATGGCATGGACCAATCCTAATCAGCCATGTTGTAGTGGGGCCCACTTAGTGGTCTGGTCATGGTTAATTCTAGTCATGGTTAATTCTAACCATGGTTAATTCTTATCATGGGGCCCACTTGATACACTAATTAGGCTAATTAATCATTAATCCTCACTTAATAATCCAATCATGGTTAATTAATCCCTAATCTTCACTAATGTTTCCATACTAATAGTAATTAGCTAGCAAACCGTGCATTATTAAAATCGGGATTAAAAAGTCCTTGTCTGATATCCCAAAAATAATCTCGTCCTCAAACTTATTTACGAATAATCCAACGTACAAAGATACGAGATATAACATCTAGCACTAGTCCATAGTCCCTTTTGGTACACACAAAATATTATTCTCAATCATCGTGGTCACACTTGTTAAGGCCTAAATTATTTCGGGACCTCAAACTCTTTGTACATCGAGCTCTCGATTTTTATCCTTGAATATGATCAAATTCTCCGGGCTCGGGAAATTTTGCTCATATTGGACGATTCAATTTCCTAGTCCAAAAATACGGGATGTAACATTGACACTCAAACAATTCAATTTTTAAAAGTTTCGGCAGAGCTTCCCCTATAGTTCTTACTGCCTCATTCCTGCACACAGCCCATAAACCACATCTAATGCCTCACAGGGCGATCACAAATAAACGTAACATCTAGCTCAAGTTCTTATATCAAAGTTAATCAATATCAATGAGGCAGGAAACAAACCTTTCGGAGTAACAACTTCAATTCTCACCAATTACCTCATATCGGCATAATTAACTGCTTATCCATAATCAAAACATTTAGAGTTAGAATCAGGGACATCACATCCTATAATTTAGCTCTACGGCACGATCTAAGATGAGAAGGAAAGGGTTAATGGTTCCTAAATACCCTGCAGCCTCTTGTTTATAAGTGTGGCGCGCTTCGCACCCATAAACAAGACTATACTGTACACGGCTCATAGACATACCCTAGGACGAACTGCTCTGATGCGACTTTTGTCACGACCCAACCAGAGGGCCATGACGGGCACCCGAAGCTAACACACTGAGCAACTCTAAACATATATCTCATAAACATTTCTGGGTGGACCATAAAGATAGCCCATGGATATCATAATCTGTAAGGACATATATCACAACATAACGGCACATCTCTATATAATCTTTAATAATTATGTCCATCATCACCAGCCGTCAAGGCTACTAAAATGTCACACAATGATATGAACAAGTAGGGTTATGAAACATCTAACTATACACACATGTCTACGAGCCTCTACATAGAATACAAGTGACCATGAAGACCAATACCAATAGACTGCAGCTCCGTAGTAAGTGGAGCGCTCCTGAGATTCCGCTAATAAAGCTCCTATGGGTCAGGTCCGTCTACCTATCTACCTGCGGGCATGAACGCAGAGTCCACAAGAAGGGATGTCAGTACGAACAGTGTACTGAGTATGTAAGGCATGAATAACAACATAACAAGAAATATAGAACATAACAGGAGATAAAGATAACATGTACATCGGATTGCCTCATAAGGCGAAAACCATGCATGCTTAGCTTTCAAAAGAAAACATTTCTCATATACATATATAACATAATAGTGCTGCGGAACGTGCAGCCCGATCCATAAATATATTATATTGCTGCGGAACGTGCAGCCCGATCCTTTTACCCATATATCCCGCATTTGGGACGATATCATAGTATACCAACTAATCAGTTGGTTATGCATATATAACGCCTCACCTTTCCCCATATCCACTATATACATACATATATATATATATATATATATATATATATATATATATATATATATATATATATATAATATAAGTAGCATGCATGAAAGCCCAAATAAAAGCTACGACTCTATCGGAGTGACGTAAGTTCGGTAACCTCCGATTATATTATGGAACAATCATCATCGCTATATCTCACCTTGAAGGAACAATTATTATAAGGTGAGATCAACAACAATGAATAAAATCGAGAAAAACATGAAATAAGCTCAATAATCTCATAAGCTTTGGAATTTCTAGAATTAAAATCATTATTATCATGTTCATCATAGAAAACATCTCATCTTTAGTACCATAAGAAGCTTTTAAGAATCATGAACTTCTAACTTTTGGAAGTAAGAAGTTTATGGAAACACATATGGAATCATAACATAGGAATCATGTCATTTGAAAGAAAGGGACTAACCTTAACATACCTTTTCGGTCGGCTTAACTATAACTACTTAACGCTTGTCCTCCAAAGCTCGTAATCTACATTCAAGAGAATTCATGCTATTGTTAGGATTATCGTCATAAGCTTATCTTAAGCCTCCAAACTAAACCCCTTTAGAATCTGTCGAAATTCTGGCAGCATCTCCCCTATATCTTCTACTCCCTCCAGTCTTAAAAATAGCTACCAAAGCACAATAAAACATCAACAATTCCATAATCAAAAAATTACATTCAAACTATACTCAATTCAATCCCAAAACTTCTTTTCATAATCAATCCATAACGAAAACTTCATACAACCACTTATATACTCATATACGACAATTTCTTAACATCATTATTATCCCTCATAACAAGATTATGCTCAAAACATACTAATAATTATAACCCAAGTTAATTCACAACCCAAAATATCATCAATTGCATATTTGAACTTTTCCTCCAATTTCCTTCTCCTCAAATCTTAACAGAATTACCAAACAAACTCATAAACATGAAACTAATATGAAATTTTACCTCAAAATTCAAGAACACTACAATTCCATGGTTTCTCTACCTTAAAAATACTCACCCCAACATCTTCAAGAAGGGGAGACAAGTGTAGACTTCCCTCGGAAACCCTTAACCACTTTAATCTTCACTTTGATCCTTGGTTTGGGCTTGGAAATGTGTTGGAATATATTTGGAGAAGTTTCTAGGACTTCCTAGGACTTGAGGCTATGTTAAAAATGAAAAAAAAATTACCCAAAATTGTCATATAGACTTGTAGGAATATATGTGCATGTTATAGAAGTTGGAAGAAGGTTCTAGAGGATTTGGGATAAGTTTAGAGAGGTTTGGAGATTGGATGAATGTTGTGGAAGATTCTAGAGAGTTGTGGAGGTGAGAGATGGTGAGAAATTGATGAAAAAATGATGAGTTAGATGACTTAAGGGGTATATATATAATAGTACAATTCGGTTTTGGGCTAATGGGCCGAAATTGTTGGGCCTTTTTAAGTGGTTTCTAGAATTTCCACGTAGGCTCGCGGGCTTCAAATAGTCCGTTTTAAAATGCCCATAACTCCCTACTCCGATGTCGTATCGACGAACGGTTTGTTGCTTTGGAAACTAGACTCGACGAACTTCATTTTAGGATTTTGAAACACCTTAAAACTCCTGATATACCCAGAGATATACCCCTCCAAATTTGACCCAAAATTCTGCCAACTTTTTTTCCAAATTTTCGACAAACTTATTTTCTTCGATTTGCTTGTTCCCGGAATCTTCCGAAACTCTCCATACATGATATTTATCATTAATCATACTTGATAATGGTCATATCCTTTGTTTACAAGGTTTTCCTTCCCGGTTACGACTTACGAGATAGTAATTAATCCTTTACTTCATTTTTACGTATTTCCCATGGCTTGTACCTTTCAAAACTTCATAGGACGTCTCTGATACTCCATTAATACAGTAAAATATGTGGCGTTCTCATGTTATGAATGTGCGAGGTGTAGCACATTCATACAAGCTACTGGGCATAATCAAGAGGGTAAAGCGATGTAAATTCGATCAGATGACCGCAGTATTCGTTCCAAAGATTAAAGGCGATATAAATCCGGTCAGATGACCGCAGTATTCTCTCCAAAGATAAAAATGATGTAAACCCGATCAGATGATCGCAGTATTACTCATCAGAATCAACCAACGTTACTCGGCAGGTGGAAGCAGATTTACAGTCGCCAGATGGAGCGGGCTGAGCAAATCAGATCCAGATGTATGTGGAGAAAACATGGTACTTTTTCTTACGCAGCCGGTCGAGATAGGGTGCCCATGAGAGTCAACCTCTCCAGCCAGGACTTGGAAGATTACTCATCACCACTCACCCACACAAGAATGCTTATTTGATTATATGCTTTGTTTGTTTTTCTTTTATTTCGCAACTGGTCGGACACACATCGGCACGTACACAAAGACATTCCCACATAAGGGATATCCTTTTCCTCTGATCGAGTCGAACTACAAGTGAATTTATTTCCAAAAATAGGGATATGTGGGCAGACTCAATACCAGAGAGTCAGTCACTCTCCAACCAATCACAATGCACCTCCCAGTTTTGTAACCAGTGAATCTGAGATTTCTTTAAATTTGCATTTAGAAGTCATAATTGAGTCGAACTACAAACGGCCTGAATTCTCATGAAACCTGAGATTTGTAGGAAACCCAAAAGCCAGGGTCCGGCCACATATTTGAAATTGCATAAAATGAGAGGTGATATGAAAATAGGTCAGCCAAAAATTAGGGTTTGTCAAATTTTATTGCTTAGGGATGGCCTTGCCATCTCCGAACACCGAAGGGGCAGCTGTTGACACCTACTTTTTGACCTCCCATAATTTATTTTAATTACCCAGAATCCTTGAATATTAAACGGACTGAAATATGTATTTTTAGAAGCAAAATAATTTTATAAAATTATTTAGATAATATTTTACCATTCTTATTTGGTAAAATAATTTCTATAATATTATAAATCATTTGGAAATCAATTTGCAAAAATTATGATATATTTGCTAAATTAAATCAAGGAAATAGTTTAAAATAATTATTTATTTAATTGTTTGAATTATCAAAAATCAATTGGCAAATATTTTACCCTGTTTAGTTCAAGGAATTAGATTAATTAAATGAATTAATCATTTTACCCTCAATTCTTAATTTGGAATTTATCATAATTAATTGGGTATTTAATTATGGTTAATTACATAAATTGTTAGTTATTAGGCTAGTAGTGGCTATAATTGAAATGATCAAATATTATAAATTCTAGCCATGATTGAAAATCAATTCTATGTTTTAAGCCAATTAAGGTCATTATTGCAAAAAAAAAAAAAAAACTATCCCTTAATTGTTTAATTAGGTTTAATTTTGGCCATGATTGAAACAACCAAATTCATGGTTGAAATTCAATTAAGTCATAAATGCAAATAGTTTCTTTGATTAATTAAGCCGAATATGGCCACAATTGAAATAACCTATTGCATAGGTCAAGGTCAATTTGAGGCTACGCTCGCAATTAAAGTCCCTCTGCTTAATTAACCATGATTATTTGCTTAATTAATCTTGAGTTGACCATGAATTAAAAAGGCTAAATTAATTGGTCTTTTCTTAATTATGGTCAGTTATTAAAATTAGGTGTCAAAATTCTCATGTATATACACATATATACACGGATATATATGTATATACATGTATACCACGTGTATATATATGTATATAATGGCCCGTTCCCCTATCCCTTTAAATTCGGTCGAGTCCAAGCCTAAAGGACTAAGACCAGGCCCACTCCCACATATACACACACTTAGACAGAACAAACAGACCCTAAAGGTCTCATTTGCTCGAAACCTTGAGGAATGAATGGAAAACCTTAGCCGCTTTCATTCCTCTTAGTCTCTCTCCTCATCACGTTGCCGAAAATGGCAACCTCGTGGGTCCGTGTTGATGATACGGCCTTTGTAAGGCTGAGAATAGCAAGAGCATTTATTGTTCTGCCATTTCTCAACCATTTCCACCGAATTTTGACCCAAACACCGTATTTTTTCATCTCCTTTTTACTTATTCTGCATTTTACAACGTTCATGGACTGAAATCCTTAATGGTTTTTGTTGTTATTCATTTGAAATCCTCAACCCCCATTGGTTCGTGAAGAACCGAGAGGATTGACCCATTGCTTGGTCAAATCAGACCATTTATTTATTTTTTAGTCGAATCTCAGTCCTTGAGTGAGATGTGAGGAACCAATTTTGAGCAATGGACATTTGTCCCACATTGGCTAAGTTAGGGTTTTGGGATTCTATATAAATAAGCCCCCAATTCACATAGTAAAACAAGTTTTGGCATATTCATACACTACTATACCAAAAAAGGTCAAATACAGGGTTTTCAGCATAAAAATTGCGAGAACCTTTAATTTTTTAGTTAAGTTTATGTTTTTTCTAAAAAAAATTGATTCATGTGTTGTGTGTGGCTGAGGTGACTTGGGACCAAGGAGAATCTCTAAGTCTAACTTCGACTTGGCTGCACAAGCAAAAGGTAATTTTTTATCCTTTTATTTAATTTAGTCCCTTTATATGATTTCTCTTATGTGATTATGTGGTAGTTTAGCTTAGTTTAAAGTAGTCTTGATTAATTTATACTTCTTCTACTATGCATTTGTTAGAGTAGTTTAATATTGATCTCTGCTCACTTGAAAGTATCTTAGCTAATTTGATATTACTTAGCATTAGTGTTTGGCTTATGATCAGTTTGAATCAGTTTCTTGTCCTTGGCTTAGAATGATTGTGTGATTTATTCCTATGGTATAGTTTAGTAGGTTCTTGGCCAGTGTGAAGTTTGCTTACAAATCAAGTTTAGTCTCTTTGTTGTTCTTTGAAATTCAAAACTGTTGTGCACTATTTGGCTCATGTTTAGTCTAGATTGGTTATCCTGTGGCAGTTTTCTTTGGTTTAATGCTCAGACATAGTCATGTGGTTTGATTAGTAGTCCATAAGTCATTTTGAACATGAGTGGTTAATATAAAGCAATCGTATATCAAGAATGGTTTTGAATATGAGTGGATGATCTAATATTAGAAAATAGATGCTTGCTTGTGTTTGTTAAAGCCCATAAACTTGAGAAGAGGTCCAGTTTTTTCTAAAAAAAGGTTGTAGTATGGTGGTTTAACCAAACTGTTTGGGGTTTGTATTTTTAGATCACCCTTAAAAGCTATGAGTTGCCATCATGTGTCAAAGGTCGTTTCTCTTGTCTGTAGTTTAAACCTTTTTCTGTCAAAAAGATTTTAAATGAACACTTAGTTTAAACTGTAGCCCATGGTCTACTTTGCTTTCCATACTTTGTCTAAACATGGTTAAAGCAAGTATACTAGTTCAACTGAATCAGTTTGGTTCTCCTGATTCTTATATTTGTGCTTTGCTATCTAAAAAAGAGAGGGATTTAGATTCTTAATCTCATCTAGGAGGTCTGTTTGTCTTCATAAATTATCTACACACTTATATTGTTTACTCAGATTTTAAAGAAAGGTTATTCTTGTTTTGTATATGTCTAAATGTCTTGTGTAATCTTGAGTCTTTTGCACTCTTTGACCACTGGTTTGCTATGGTAACTATCATAATTGGTGAATCCCACCCTTCATAATATGAAGCTTAGTTAACCGATTAGGTGAGCAAGCTTAAAAACAATTGAACTAATTTTCCTGGAAGTCTGTTAAGTCTCTTAGGTTCACAGATTAAGAGTTAAGTAAACAAGATCATGGTTTATGTCTTATTTCCTCTGATTTGTCCTCTATGCTCCTAAATGTCAAACACATCAACTGCTACTGCTTGTGTCCTGTGTTGTCTTATGGGTATTTAATATTAAGTTGGCTTCAAAGGCTCCCCTAAACTTTCTTGTCACTACTTTGACATTTGGCCAAACTGAGTAGTCTTTCTCCTTGCATGCTCTGTTTGAATAAGATGACTTTAGGTAGAAATATTGAACTATGTATATCGCCTCACCTTTCCCCTTATTCATTTTTGAACCAAATACCAGCTATATATAATGGATATACATAGAATATACAAGTCCAGTATACATTCTGATATACATAGAGTTGTATACAATGTATATCACCTGAACTTCTCTTGAAATAAGAATGAAACATGGCATAATAGGCTTGTCTGATCCCATCTGTTTGTCCACACGTGAACCTTATGGGCTTGAGTCTAATTTGAACCATCAAGCCTTGGTATAATTTCTTTGAAGCTATTTGCATTTCTTACTATTTGGGATTGTGTCTGCGTATCTTTGGGATTTGAATAGTGTTCATGTCTCATCCAAATTTGTTGAAGTATGTATCTGAACTAGATCCGCTTAGTATATGTACATTTGGATACTTGCATATTTTAATTTCTGTTTAAATTGTTGTGTACAAGTTGGGTGCGTTCTAACCCCAATTCTCCTTTTTCACCTTTTCTTTGCATGGGCTATTACCTGAGCGCTCTGCTCTTTATATATATACCATGTTGGGCCTGAGGCCCAATTCTCTTGATCGAGTCCGCATGATTATAGAAAGGGAAGCTAATATATTGAAGGCCCAACCATGGGTGAAAATGGTCACTGGTGGGCTTAGGTAGGCCCACCAGTCTTAAAATCTCGTTCCTTACTCTTTTTCATATATTACTTGTATATATTGTATGTATAACAATGTATAAATATTGAAACCCTTTATATTCTTGGAATTTAGGAAATACGCTAGCATTATTAGGAAGTCACCAAAACCATTTTCAAAACTCGCCTATCTCTCTAATACATGCATGAAATCGGACTAATTACAAGATTCCTTAAGACTAAAACTTGTTTGGATGTATGGTTGAGCCTAAATGATTTAGAGAAAGAAAATAAGGATAAGTGATATTTTGGGCCTTCTGCCCCTTTTAAGAACCTGGAAACGTGACAAATGTTGTTTTAGGCCTCAAGCCCACTTTAAGATCAAAAGGACCATCTTAGACTCAATTCAATCGGAAGAAAAAATATTTTTTTTTTTACAAATTTAGACTAATTCTTATAACTTAAACAAAATTCAGAATCTCTTTTAAGTTGAAACATTATTGAATTGGGACTTGATTTTTTTATGAAAAGATTCAAAGTATTTCGGGCCACAAGCCCAACCTAAAAGGATAAAGACAAGAGGACATATATTTGGACAGATTTGAGAGTGAGATGGCTTTGGTATGGACTATGTTTGACATATTGAGCTTCAATGGGACTAAAATTGGACTTAATAAAACGTTTTTCCACTTTCTTACTATATATATATATTACAAAAATAGGAGATACACTCCATATGTTCTTGTATATATGTAATTAAAACCTATAGGAACTAAACTCATATCATTAGGACCAAAATAGTAGTGACTCTACTTGGGAGAAATCCCAAGTGTGTCTTGGTCCAGAAATGAAGTGAGTTGAACACCTATATGGATTTTTGAAAACTAAAACCCCCTTTTTAAGGGGGACTTTTTTGCCAATTTTTTTTTTTTAAAGTTTATGATACAAATGAATGACATTTTGCGGAAAAATAAATACTTTTAAGCAAATAATACATTAATCGCACATTGAATGTAACACCTCGTACCCCTAACGAGCTTACGTTCATGATTCGGGACTTAGAAACCAAGACAAAAGTGTTATATCCCGTATTTTTGTACGTTGGATTATTCGTAAGCTAATCGATATAAATTCAACGACAAGATTATTTTTGGGATATGAGGCAAGGACTTTTAATCCCGAATTTTTAATATGGCACGATTTGCTTGTAAAATTCAATTAGTGTAGAAATATTAGTGGAGATTAGGGATTAATTAACCATGATTAGATTATTAAGTGGGGATTATTGATAATTAAGATTAATTAAGTGTACCAAATGGACCCCACTATAACATGGCCAAATCTAATTGGTCCATGCCATAGTGGGGCATGTGTCAACATGGTGGGCAGCATATAAATAGCCTAAGTTGACTCATAACTCATATGTTTCATTCACAAAGTTGAACTAGAGAGTGAAGCACTTCATCTTCACCAAAGTTGAGTTGAAAGAGATAGAACCACACGGCCATGGCAGCAACTCCTTGAAGCTCACGTCCAGCCCTTTTCAATACCATTAAATTACAAATTTCATCTTGATTTGGAGAAGTAATTATCAACAGCCATGGCTGCTCTCATGGCCAACTTCAAGTGTTGCAAGAAAAATTAAATTCCTAAGGTGTTCTAATCATATAAAGGAGCAGCAAGGTTAGAGTTTAAGTTGAAGAAGATAAAGTGGTGCAAATGGTGCAAGTTATTGTAGGTCTGTCCTAATTAAATTTGAGGTAAGATTTCTTCTTTTGTCATGAAATTGGAGTTAATGATGTTGTAATGGAGAGATTAATTTGTATTAAGTGGAATTGAAAGTAAGAAAATTACATGATTAATGTTGGCGTGTAAGTGGGCAGAATTGGAGTTGTTCCAATTAGGTTGGGTTTGATTGTTATTGTTGTTATTAATGTTATGGATTATGCGTTAAAAGTGAAAGGAAAGCTTAAATCATGCTAGAAATTTGTATTGATTTCATGGGTTGTTTTAGGACTTGTTGTGATATTAGGATAGTTTCCTTGGATATAGTAGTTGACGTCGTTGTTGTGTTGTTACTGATATGAATCACCAAACTTGGAAGAAAGAAGCGTATAACATATCGTATACGAAGCGTATGTGGTCTGCTTGGTATATTCTTAGATATTCGTGAGATTATCGGGCATTGTTATGTTGTAATTAGGGGCTGTTCGGGGCGTGTTGTTGTTCTTGTTGAATTGGAAGACTAAGTGTAGTTAAGATTATGCATTGTGTTGTTGTAATTGTTGGACTATTAAAAGGTAGTTTCGATGAAGTGTTGTGGCTATAGATTATTAAGAATAACTTGAATATGTCGTAGTCGTTATGTTAGCTATTATTGAATGTGGTAATGTGTGGGCTGATTTGGAATGTTGTGCGGGCTGTTTCGGGGTATTCTTGAATCTTGTTCTGGCTAGTCTTGATATAGTACTTGGACGTGTGGTTGTTGATGTTGATTTGGTCATTTCATAGTTACCTTGAATGTGAGGGAAATGAACAATATAGGGGAAATGCCGCCCAATTTTCTAGAAATAAGTCACCAACGTTGAAATACGTTTTAAACCTTTTCGTAGCTTAACCATAGTTCTTAACGTTTTCATATAGGTTGAGGTACTTCGGACAGCGTATTCGTATTGTATCGCGGATAAGCGTTAAAGATATGTAAAGCTATCCCTTCTTTCTTTTGGCATGATTTATATGAAACGAACAAACGACGAATGTATACGCTCCTATTTTTAGAGACACTAGGATGGTTAATGTTCTTGATTTCCATAAGCTATTTCATATTGTCCTGATACGTGTCTATGATTCCTGAAGTTCTATTTGACATAATCCATAATGACATTCGAGGGATACTTGACATGACTGTCGCCGTTGATACTCAAGTGTTAGTTCATTCTACCTATTCTATTGAGTCTCGGATGATGATTTAATTTGCATATGGTTGCTCACTACTCTGCTCGTGCATGCTGTTATTATATCTTTCACCGAGTCCCGGGCCGGGTATGTTTTCGTGCACAGTTTCACTGCATTGTTCACCGAGTCCCTCACTAGAGGGCTGGGTACGGTATATATATATATATATATATATATATATATATATATATATATATATGATGATATGATGATGTGATGATGGCACCGAGACCCCTGATGGGCCGGGCATGGTATACATGTATACGACTTTATTCACCGAGTCCATAATGGGCCGGATATGGTATATGATAGAGCTATGCGTGATTTTCATTTCATAAGGCATAAGTACAGTGATTTCTTGATTGTCATACTTGTCTCTTGTCATCTCTATTTCAGTCATGATCCTCTTTATTATATTTCATGTTTTATATACTCAGTACATATCTCGTACTGACCCCCTTTTTCGGGGGGCTGCGTTTCATGCCTGCAGGTACAAATACTCGATTTGGTGATCCTCTAGCCTAGGACTTCTACTCAGCTGTTTGGAGAGCTCCATTGTTCTGGAGCCTAGCTTATTTTGGTACAGATCTTTTAATGTAGACTTATGTTTATCCAGGGGTACAGTGGGGCCCTGTCCCGTCATATTTCACTATTGATACTCTTAGAGGTCTGTAGACATATGTGTGGGTTGTATATAGGTGTTGTTCAGCTGTGTCAATATGACTTATTTTGGGATGTTCCTGTACGTAGTGGCAGCCTTGTCGGCTTGCGTATTGTGTTATCTTTTGGTTCACTGTGACTCCTCAGGAGATGGGCTTATTATGATATATAGCATTCTGAGATAATGTCTTGTTTTTGCAAGTTTCCATATTGTCCTTAGTTTCAGTCTATTATATCTAACAGGTATGTTTAAGAGTGTCCAGCTCGGGCACTAGTCACGGCCCATGGGGTTGGGTCGTGACAAAAGTGGTATCAGAGCAGTTCATCCTCGGAGTGTCTACAGACCGTGTCTAGTAGAGTCTTGTTTATCGGTGTGTTGTGCACCACATCTATAAACAGGAAGCTACAGGACATTTAGGATGTTATCTTTCCTTCCTACTCTAGATCGTGCGATAGAGCTATATTATCAGGATAATCCCTCCCTAATAAATTATTGTGTTTACAGCTATGCCTCTAAAGAAAGCGGCGGCTGCCCAGAAGGGCAAATCAGTAGCAGGAGATACTAGACAGACTCGGAGAGTTACTAGAGCCCGTGCCCAATCTATGCCTGAGATTGTACTTCAGTCGACGAGTTCTACTACACCGCTATCTCCAGAGGAGCTTGGAGCAGCAGCAGCTCCAGTTCAGGGGGCGGCACCACCGCCAGCTCCCGAGGCCCCAGTACCTGAGCCTCCAGCTCCTCAGCCAGGGGCGGAGGATAGGGCCATGAGAGATGCAGTTCAGCTACAGACCAGGTTAGTAGCAAGGCAGGCTCGCAGGCATGGACTAGGAGTTGACCATGCGGATAGATCTGATAATTTGAGGACTCGTGATTTCTTAAGTTGTAATCCTCCAGAGTTTTTCGGGTCAAAGCCCGAGGATGATCCGCAGCAGTTTATTCGGCAGATGCAGCGTACGTTGAAGATAATCAAGGCTTCTGAGACTGAGTCTGTTGAGTTGGCTTCGTATCGGCTGCGTGATGTAGCTGTTAATTGGTATGAGTCGTGGGAGTTATCCAGGGGCGAGAGTGCTCCTCCAGCAGTGTGGGATGAGTTTGTGGAGGCCTTCCTTGGCCACTTCCTGCCTCCAGAGATGAAGCGAGCCAGATTTGATAGATTCTTACATTTGAGGCAGAATGGCCGGAGTGTTCGAGAGTACAGTCTTGAGTTTGATTCGTTGGCTAGGTATGCGCCTACTATTGTAGCTGATATGGCTGATAGAGTGCATCATTATGTGATGGGGCTGGATCGTTATTTGATTGATGGTTGTATGGCAGTGGCTCTTCAGCCAGGTATGGATATTGCTCGGGTACAGGCATATGCACAGGGGTAGAGGATCGACACAGAGGACGTCAGCTAGATAGAGATTACGACAGAGGCCAGCATAAGAGGGCTAGATCAGCTGGTTATCCTGGTGAATTTCAAGGCAGGCAGCCTCAGCAGTATGTTAGATATTCTTCCCAGCCAGCACGGAGTGCACCCCCATAGTTTACAGGTAGGATATTTGACAGCACAGGGTATTCAGGAGCCGGTCATAGCTCCAAGGCTTCAGGTTCACAGATGAACAGGGGTTCGAGTCAGTGGAGGCCACCTTTGCCTCGGTGTTCTCGGTGTGGTAGGCTCCATTCTGGGGAATGTCGTCTTGCTATAGGTGCTTGTTTTTCTTGCGGACGTCAAGGCCATATTATGAGAGACTGTCCGTATGGAGGTGGTCCAGGTGGGGTGGCTCAGCCCACTGGATTGGTTGCTAGTTCATCTTCTTCTGTAGTTATGCGCCCTATAGGGCAGGGTATTCACACATCAGCAGGCCGTGGTAGAGGTCGTGGCGGAGCTTCCAGTTCTAGCGGTCCTTCGAACAGCATATATGCCTTGGCTAGTAGGCAGGATCAGGAGGCGTCACCGAATGTGGTTACAGGTATATTATCGATTTTCTCTTGGGACGTATATGCATTGATAGATCCAGGCTCCACCTTATCATATATATCTCCCTTTGTTGCTGGTAAAATCAAAATAGAACCTGAGTTAATAGAACCATTTGTGGTAGCTACACTGGTAGGAGATTCTGTTATAGCAAAGCAAGTATATAGAGATTGTTCGGTGGTTATATATAGCCGTCATACCGTGGCAGATCTGATAGAGTTAGACATGACTGAGTTTGATGTTATTATGGGTATGGATTGGTTATCTTCTTGTTATGCTAACGTTGATTGTAGAGAAAAGATAGTTCGATTTCAGTTCCCAGGAGAGCCAATTTTAGAGTGGATAGGGAATACAGCATCGCCGAGGGGTAAGTTTATTTCATACCTCAATGCAAGGAAGATGGTTAGAAAGGGTTATATTTATCATCTGGTTCGGGTGCATGACTTGAAAGCAGAAGTACCGACTCTTCAATCAGTGCCGATAGTTAATAAATTTCCAAATGTATTCCCAGATAAACTTCCAGGTCTTCCTCCTGAGCGAGAGATAGAGTTCATTATAGATGTATTACCAGATACTCAGCCCATATCTATTCCTCCTTATAGAATGGCACCTGCAGAGCTGAAGGAGTTAAAAGAGCAACTGAGGGACTTATTAGAAAAGGGCTTCATCAGGCCCAGCACATCACCTTGGGGAGCACCGGTACTGTTTGTGAGAAAGAAAGATGGGTCGCTGCAGATGTGTATTGATTATAGGCAGGTGAATAAAGTAACAATAAATAATAGATATCCCCTCCCCAGGATTGATGATTTATTTGACCAGTTGCAGGGTGCTAAATTCTTTTCAAAGATAGACTTACGGTCAGGCTATCATCAGGTGCGGGTGAAGGAGGCAGATATTTCGAAGACTGCATTCAGGACCCGATACGGTCATTATGAGTTTAGAGTAATGTCTTTTTGGCTGACCAATGCTCCAGCAGTATTTATGGATCTAATGAACTGAGTGTTCAAGCCATTCCTAGATATGTTCGTGATTGTATTTATCGATGATATTCTGGTCTATTCACGATCAGAAGAGGAGCATGCAGACCATTTGAGGACGGTACTTAGGGTGCTCCAGCACTAGAAGTTGTATGCTAAGTTCTCCAAATGCGAATTCTGGTTGACTTCAGTAGCATTCTTGGGGCATATTATTGGAGCTGATGGCATTCGGGTAGATACACAAAAGATTGAGGCTGTAAAGACTTGGCCTAGACCTATGAGAGGTACGCAGTTTTCTGAGGCTAACAGGATATTACAGGAGATTCGTAGAGAAGTTTGCTTCGATTTCAGCGCCTTTAACAAGGCTAACTCAGAAGGCAGCTAAGTTTCAGTGGACTGATGCTTGTGAGCAAAGCTTCCAGTTTCTGAAGGATAAGTTGACTACGGCTCCAGTTCTAACTCTTCCTGAGGGACCAGATGGTTATGTTATTTATTGTGATGCTTCAGGGGTTGGACTAGGTTGTGTATTGATGCAGCATGGCAGGATTATAGCCTATGCCTCCCGGCAGCTCAGAAAGCACGAAAGGAATTATCCCACTCATGATCTGGAGTTAGCAGCGGTAATTCATGCTTTGAAGATATGGAGACATTATTTATATGGCGTGCATGTTGACATTTATACGGATCATAAGAGTCTCCAATATATCTTTAAGCAGAAGAAGCTGAATTTACGGCAGAGAAGGTGGCTAGAGTTGCTAAAGGATTATGATGTTGATATCCTATACCATCCAGGGAAAGAAAACGTTGCAGCAGATGCACTTAGCCGTAAATCTATGGGTAGTTTAACGGACGTGCAACCAGAAAGGAAGGAGATAGTTCGTGAGATTTATCGGCTAGCTAATCTTGGAGTCCGTTTAGCTGATGCTGAAGATGGTGGAGTTTCTGTTCGAGAAGTTGTTGAATCCTCTATCATAGAAGAGGTAAAGAGACGCCAGTATGAGGACCCTGTTCTGGCACAGTATAGAGATACAGCTCTTCAAAAGGAGAAGACCCCATTCGAGGTTACACCAGACGGAGTGCTACGATATGGAGGCAGATTATATGTACCTGAGGTTGCAAGGCTACGGCAACAGGTTATGGGATAGGCACACTATGCCCGTTATTCTGTTCATCCGGGGTCAACGAAAATGTATCATGACCTCAGATGTTTATATTGGTGGGATAGTATGAAAAGGGACATAACGGAATTTGTTGCTCACTACCCGAATTGCCAACAGGTTAAGGTCGAGCATCAGAAGCCTGGTGGGTTATTACAGGAGATAAAGATCCCAGCTTGGAAATGGGAAGCAATTAATATGAATTTCATTACAGGTTTACCTCACACTCCACGGAAGTATGACTCTATATGGGTTATTGTGGATAGGCTGACAAAATCAGCCCATTTTCTTCCAGTCAGGACTACTTATTCAGCTGAGGACTATGCGAGGTTATATATCAAGGAGATAGTGAGACTTCACGGGGTTCCCACATCTATTATCTCAGACAGAGGAGCTCAGTTTACAGCTAACTTCTGGAGGTCATTCCAGAAGGATTGGGGACACGGGTGAGTCTTAGCACAGCATTTCACCCTCAAACAGACGGACAGGCTGAGCGTACTATTCAGACGCTAGAAGATATGTTGCGGGCCTGTATTATTGACTTCAGAGGTAGTTGGGACGATCATTTTCCACTTATCATGTTTGCCTATAATAATAGCTACCATTCTAGTATCCAGATGGCACCGTATGACGCCTTATATGGAAGGAAGTGCAGGTCACCTATTGGTTGGTTCGATGTTGGTGAGACTAAGTTAATCGGCCCAGATATGATTCAGCAAGTTGTTGATAAGGTGAAGCTTATTCAAGAGAGGTTATTAGCAGCCCAGAATCGACAGAAGTCATATGCAGATAATCGACGTCGACACTTAGAGTTTCAGGTTGGTGATTGGGTGTTCTTGAAGGTCTCACCCATAAAGGGTGTAATGAGATTCGGCACGAAAGGGAAGCTTAGCCCGAGGTACATTGGGCCTTATCAGATTATTCGTAGGGTAGGCAAGGTTGCCTATGAGTTGGACCTACCATCTGATTTGGAAGCAGTACATCCAGTCTTTCATGTGTCAATGCTTCGCAAATGTATTGGTGACCCTTCTAGAGTATTCCCTGTGGATGATGTCCAGGTAACAGAGGAGTTGTCTTACGAGAAGAACCCTATAGCTATACTTGATCGTCAAGTGAGAAAGTTGCGCACGAAGGATGTGGCTTCCGTCAAAGTATTGTGGCGAAATAATAATAGGGAAGAGATGACCTGGGAAGCCGAAGATGAGATGAAGAATAAGTATCCTTACTTGTTCCCTATTCCTGCAGGTAATTTAAATTTCCCCACTTGACTATATTGATTGATAAATGAGACTACATGTTACAACAATAAAAGAGACTTCCCGAAATTTTTATAAGACCTATAGGACTAGTTTAACAATCGAGGACGAATGTTTTAAAGGGGGGAAGGATGTTATATCCCGTATTTTTGTACGTTGGATTATTCGTAAGCTAATCGACACAAATTCAAGGACAAGATTATTTTTGGGATATGAGGCAAGGACTTTTAATCCCGAATTTTTAATATGGCACGATTTGCTTGTAAAATTCAATTAGTGTAGAAATATTAGTGGAGATTAGGGATTAATTAACCATGATTAGATTATTAAGTGGGGATTATTGATAATTAAGATTAATTAAGTGTACCAAATGGACCCCACTACAACATGACCAAATCTAATTGGTCCATGCCATAGTGGGGCATGTGTCAACATGGTGGGCAGCATATAAATAGCCTAAGATGACTCATAACTCATAAGTTTCATTCACAAAGTTGAACTAGAGAGCGAAGCACTTCATCTTCACCAAAGTTGAGTTGAAAGAAAAAGAACCACATGGCCATGGCAGCAGCTCCTTGAAGCTCACGGCCAGCCCTTTTCAATACCATTAAATTACAAATTTCATCTTGATTTGGAGAAAGAATTATCAACAGCCATGGCTGCTCTCACGGCCAACTTCAAGTGTTGCAAGAAAAATTAAATTCCTAAGGTGTTCTAAGCATTTAAAGGAGCAGCAAGGTTAGAGTTTAAGTTGAAGAAGATGAAGTGGTGCAAACGGTGCAAGTTATTGTAGGTCTGTCCTAATTAAATTTGAGGTAAGATTTCTTCTTTTGTCATGAAATTGGAGTTAATGTAATGGAGAGATTAATTTGTATTAAGTGGAATTGGAAGTAAGAAAATTGCATGATTAATGTTGGCGTGTAAGTGGGCAGAATTGGAGTTGTTCCAATTAGGTTGGGTTTGATTGTTATTGTTGTTATTAATGTTATGGATTATGCGTTAAAAGTGAAAGGAAAGCTAAATCATGCTAGAAATTTGTATTGATTTCATGGGCTGTTTTAGGACTTGTTGTGATATTAGGATAGGTTCCTTGCATATAGTAGTTGACGTCGTTGTTGTGTTGTTGCTGATATGAATCACCAAACTTGGAAGAAAGAAGCGTATAACATATCGTATACGAAGCGCATGTGGTCTGCTTGGTATATTCTTAGATGTTCGTGAGATTATCGGGCATTGTTATGTTGTAATTAGGGGTTGTTCGGGGCGTGTTGTTGTTCTTGTTGAATTGGAACACTAAGTGTAGTTAAGATTATGTATTGTGTTATTGTAATTGTTGGACTATTATAAGGTCGTTTCGATGAAGTGTTGTGGCTATAGATTATTAAGAATAACTTGAATATTTCGTAGTCATTATGTTATCTATTATTGAATGTGGTAATGTGTGGGCTGATTTGGAATGTTGTGCGGGCTGTTTCGGAGTATTCTTGAATCTTGTTCTGGCTAGTCTTGATATAGTACTTGGACGTGTGGTTGTTGATGTTGATTTGGTCATTTCATAGTTGGCTTGAATGTGAGGGAAATGAACAATATAGGGGAAATGCCGCCCAATTTTCTAGAAATAAGTCACCAACGTTGAAATACGTTTTAAACCTTTCCGTAGCTTAATCATAGTTCTTAACGTTTTAATATACGTTGAGATACTTCGGACAGCGTATTCGTATTATATCACGGATAAGCGTTAAAGGTATGTAAAGTTATCCCTTCTTTCTTTTGGCATGATTTATATGAAACGAACAGACGACGAATGTATACGATCCTATTTTTAGAGAAACTAGGATGGTTAATGTTCTTGTTTTCCATAAGCTATTTAATATTGTCTTGATACGTGTCTATGATTCTTGAAGTTCTATTTGAGATAATCCATAATGACATTCGAGGGATACTTGACATGACTGTCGCCGTTGATACTCAAGTGTTAGTTCATTCTACCTATTCTATTGAGTCTCAGATGATGATTTAATTTGCATATGGTTGCTCACTACTCTGCTCGTGCATACTGTTATTATATCTTTCACCGAGTCCCGGGCCGGGTATGTTTTCGTGCACAGTTTCACTGCATTGTTCACCGAGTCCCTCACTAGAGGGCCGAGTACGGTATATATATATATATGGTCATATGATGATATGATGATGTGATGATGGCACCGAGACCCCTGATGGGTCGGGCATCGTATACATGTATACGACTTTATTCACCGAGTCCATAATGGGCCGGATATGGTATATGATATAGCTATGCATGATTTTCATTTCATAAGGCATAAGTACAGTGATTTCTTGATTGTCATACTTGTCTCTTATCATCTCTATTTCAGCCATGATCCTCTTTATTGTGTTTCATGCTTTATATACTCAGTACATATCTCGTACTGATCCCCTTTCTTCGGGGGGCTGCGTTTCATGCCCGCAGGTACAGATACTCGATTTGGTGATCCTCCAGCCTAGGACTTCTACTCAGCTGTTTGGAGAGCTCCATTGTTCCGGAGCCTAGCTTATTTTGGTACAGATCTTTTGATGTAGACTTATGTTTATCCAGGGGTACGGCGGGGCCCTGTCCCGTCATATTTCATTATTGATACTCTTAGAGGTTTGTAGACATATGTGTGGGTTGTATATAGGTGTTGTTCAGCTGTGTCAGTATGACTTATTTTGGGGATGTTCTTGTACGTAGTGGCAGCCTTGTCGGCTTGCGTGTTGTGTTATCTTTTGGTTCGCTGTGACTCCTCAGAAGATGGGCTTATTATGATATATAGTATTCTGAGATAATGTCTTGTTTTTGCAAGTTTCCATATTGTCCTTAGTTTCAGTCTATTATATCTAACAGGTATGTTTACGAGTGTCCAGCTCGGGCACTAGTCACGGCCCATGGGGTTGGGTCGTGACAAAAAGTGTTAGAATTGGAAAACTTGACCCAGGACATGGTCAGAGTTCAAGGGTCTAAGGTTCTCAGTTTGGAGGTGATTCTAGTCAGAGGAGACCACTGGTACCGGGATGCAGCCAGTGCGGTAGATTACATTCAGTTTAGTGTCGCCAAGGCTCAGATGATTGTTATGCCTGTGGTCAGACTGGGCATATGATGTGTGACTGTCCATTGATGAATGGTAGAGTCGGGGCCCAACCTACAGGATCAGTAGTCGGTTCTTCTTCGTCCGTTTGCCCCATAGGGCAGACTTCCTAGGCTTCCGCAGGCCATGGCAGGGGCAGAGAGGTAACATCCAGTCCAGGTGGCTCTCAGCCCCGTATTTATGCATTGGCCGGACGACAGGATCTTGAGTCCTCCCCTGACGTTGTCACAGGTATCCTATTAGCATTCTCTTATGATGTCTATGCTTTGATTGATCAGGGTTCTACCTTATCGTATATTACTCCGTATATTGCTAATCATATTGGGGTGAAACCCGAGTCGATTAGACCTTTTGAGGTGTCTACTCCTGTTGGTGACCCGGTGATAGTTAGACAGGTATATAAAAATTGTGTGATTGTGGTATGTGATCGTCAGACTACATCTGATTTGAGTGAGCTGGAAATGTTAGATTTCGATGTTATTATGGGCATGGATTGGTTAGCTTCTTGTTATGCTAATGTGGATTGCAGAACCAAGATGGTTCGATTTCAATTCCCAGGGGAACTAGTGCTTGAATGGAAAGGTAATATAGCGTCTCCACCGGTTTATTTCCTATCTCAAAGCAAGGAAGATGATTGCAAAAGGCTATATTTATCATTTGGTCCGGGTTCATGACACCGAAGCAAAGTCGTCGACTCTTCAATCCGCCCGGTAGTAAATGAGTTTCCGGATGTATTCCAAATGAGCTTTTAGGCCTTCTACCGGAACGGGAAATTGATTTTACCATTGATGTGATGCCGGACACCGAACCCATATATATCCCTCCGTACAGAATGGCTCCGGCAGAATTGAAAGAGCTAAAGACACAATTAAAGGATTTGCTTGAGAAGGGATTCATTAGACCTAGTTCGTCGCCATGGGGAGCACCTGTCTTGTTCGTAATAAAGAAAGATGGTTCCTTGCGAATGTGCATTGACTATAGGCAGTTGAACAAGGTGACGATAAAGAATAAGTATTCTCTTCCGAGAATCGATGATTTGTTTGATCAATTACAAGGTGCTAAGCGGTTTTAAAAGATAGATCTGAGAGCAGGATATCACCAAGTGAGAGTCAAGGAAGAAGACATCCCGAAGGCGGCTTTCAGGACCAGATATGGTCATTACGAATTTCGGGTAATGTCATTCGGGTTAACTAACGCTCCGGCAGTGTTCATGAATTTGATGAATAATGTGTTCAAGCCTTTCCTGGATCTATTTGTAATCGTGTTCATTAATGACATTCTGGTATATTTCCGGTCAGAAGCCAAGCATGCAGATCATCTAAGTATCGTCCTTGGAATTCTTCGAACTCAAGAATTATATGCAAAATTTTCAAAATACGAGTTCTGGTTGAATTCTATAACGTTTCTGGGCCATATTATCTCAGCTGACGGCATTCGGGTTGATACTCAGAAAATTGAGGTCGTGAAGACTTGGCCAAGGCCTACAACGCCTATAGAAGTCCGTAGCTTTCTGGGATTAGCGGGTTATTACAGAAGATTTGTGGAAGGATTTTCTTCTATTTAAGCACCATTGGCGTAGCTAACTCAGAAATCAGCAAATTTTCAATGGATCGATGCTTGTGAGCGCAGTTTCCAGGAATTGAAGGATAGATTGACTTCAGCTCAAGTCCTGACACTTTTAGAAGGATATGTTGTTTATTGTAATGCCTCCAGTGTTGGGTTGAGATGTGTGCTGATGCAGCACGGTAGGGTTATTGCCTATGCTTCCAGGCAGTTGCGGAAACAAGAGAAGAATTATCCGACCTATGATCTGGAATTAGCTGCGGTTATTCATGCGCTAAAGATATGGAGGCACTAATTGTATGGGGTTCATGTTGAAATTTATACAGATCATAAGAGTCTCCAGTATATTTTTAAGCAGAAAGAGTTGAATCTGCGGTAGAGGCGATGGTTAGAGCTATTGAAAGACTACGATGTGAGTATTTTATATCATACCGGAAAAGCGAATGTGGTGGCCGATGCTCTTAGCCGAAAATCCACGGGCAGTCTATGTGATGTTCAGCCGGAAAAGAAAGAACTAGTCCGTGAACTCCACCAGTTAGCTAGCCTAGGAGTCCGCTTAATAAACTCGGGCAATGCAGGAGTTTCTGTTCACAACCCATCTGTTTCAACCCTACACATGGAAGTGAAAAAGCGCCAATATGAAGATTCCAAGATGAGCCACTATAGAGATGCCCTTCCACAAAAGGAAAAGTCACTATTTGAGATATCTGCTGATGGGATTCTCAGGTATCGGAGCAGGCTATGTGTTCCCGATGTTGCGGGATTATGCCATCAGATCTTGGAAGAAGCCCATTACTCCCGCTATTCCACTCATCCAGGAGCGACAAAGATGTATCACGATCTCAAATCAATGTATTGGTGGGATGGAATGAAGAGGGACATAGTAGAATTTGTAGCTCAATGTTCAAATTGTCAACAAGTGAAGATTGTGCATCAAAATCAAGGAGGATTGTTACAAGCTATGGAAATTCCAACCTTGAAGTGGGAGGTGATCAACATGGACTTTATTGTAGGCTTACCTCGTTCTCGGCGTAAGTATGACTCTATATGGGTAATTGTGGACCGACTTACAAAACCAGCTCATTTTCTTCCAGTCAAGACTACATACTCAACAGAAGATTATGCAAGTCATGCAGTCCAAATTGATCAAGACATGTTCCAGCCGTCCCGGCCATTCACTAGGAGTCAGGCTATGGTCCTTCATGGTGTTCACCTACCTTTGGAGAAGGAGTTTCTGTTTCAGGAGTTGTGGACACTGCCTAGCCCGGGGAAGCAACCTATGGACTTATTTGTGCTAGCCCATGGACCCACTTTGGAGTCCCATGCATGTGGCTAATGATTTGGAGCCTTGTGAGGCCATATTTTAAAAGCCAACTTGTGGATATTATTTTAAAGACCGGGTGTAGACTTTACCTATATAAGCTACACTTAAACTATTTCTCATTTTCAACCTATCTTGAAATATATGAATATTGAACTTTTCTCTCTAGTTGAGACTTGTTGTGATTTGGTGGACTCCAAATTGTACAACCTTGTTTTGATAATTCAATTTTCAAGATATTGTTATTCTCTTGAGGATTGTTGCATAAGATAGGTGTCTTTGATCCTTTTGGAAGGTAACTAGGACTAGTTCTTCTAGTTATTATCCAATTGTTTATCAATTGTGTCTTCTTTCTATCGTGTCTTTATTTTCTTGCATCAGCAAGGTTATATCTCAAAGAGATAGTGCGACTTCATGGTGTCCCAGTATCTATTATCACAGATAGAGGAGCACAATTTACTGCTAAATTCTGGAAGTCTTTTCAAGAAGGTTTGGGAACTCAAGTGAGATTCAGCACAACATTTCATCCACAGACTGATGGACAAGCTGAACGCACTATTCAAACCTTGGAAGATATGTTGCGGGCGTGTGTACTAGATTTCGGAGGTAATTGGGATGATCATTTGCCACTTATTGAGTTTGCATATAACAACAGCTATCATTCCAGTATCCAGATGGCCCCGTATGAAGCTCTGTATGGAAGGAAGTGTAGATTGCCAATTGGATGGTTTGAAGTCGGAGAGACACCATTAATAGGTCCAGAATTGAAGCGGTGGAAAAGGTCAAGCTTATCAGAGATCGATTGTTGACAGCCCAAAGTCGCCAGAAATCTTATGCGGACAATCATCGACGAAACTTAGAATTCTAGGTTAATGATTGGGTATTTCTGAAAGTGTCGCCGATGAAAGGTGTAATGAGATTCGGCAAGAAGGGCAAGCTTAGCCCTAGATATATTGGGCCCTATAAGATTGTGCGTAAAATGGGCCAAGTAGCTTATGAGCTAGATTTACCTCCAGAACTTGAATCAGTCCATTTAGTTTTTCAGGTATCGATGCTCGATAAATGTGTTGGAGATCCTTCCAGAATCATGCCGGTAGATGACGTTCAAATTACTAAGAAATTGGCTTATGAAGAAGTACCCATTGCCATATTAGATAGGCAAGTGCAGAAACTCAGAACCAAAGATGTAGCCTCAGTTAACGTTTTGTCGAGCAACAACAACAGAGAGGAAATGACTTGGGAAGCAGAAGAAGATATGAAGTCCAGATATCCGCATTTATTTCCACCCCCCAGAAGAGGTTCAAGATAAGGCGCCATTGTTTCCAGGTATGCAATGCTTTCTTTTAATGACTTTGGTCGTGTGTGGCCATGTTTTCTTGCTGCTGTTGTAGCCCTGTGAGGCGATGCTATTTTAGGTTGTTGTGACAGGACGGTGGTGCCATATTACAGGGGAAACTCTGGCGAAAGTTTTGTAGAATTCCCGAGAACTTAACATTCAAAGACGAATGTTCCTAAGGGGGGGAGGAAAGTGTTACACCTCAGAATTTCGGGTTGTTGTGCGATGAATAGACTAACGCAAGTTAAGGTGTATATGATGTCCCTACAAGTAAGAAGGGATACTTAATGATTCTAATTAAGATTCCAAAGACATTTGAGGAAAGAGAAGAAAGCTCGTTGGAGAAAGTTAAGGTAGAGAGTGTCTTACCCCGTACACAAATGTATCGGCAGGTATTCCTGGTAATTTTGGATTAAAAGTTGAACGGATCGAATCGACAAAATTCGAACTGATTCAGGAAATTTGCAAAAATCAGACAGCGGCAACGGGCTATCGACATGTGGACGGACAGTCACTGTGCACCGTCAACATATTTCTGCAATCTGCAATCTGCAGGCGCAAGTTGACCGAGCAAGTCGACCGTCAACACGTCGACGGATCATCGAACCGCCCCCACTGGAACTTTCCAGTTCCAGTTATAAATAGATGACCCTTGCTATTAATTTTCAGTTTCCACTTTCTCTACAAGTCTTGAAGACTCTAGAATATTCTCTACATCATATTAACACAAGTCCAAGGGGAATCAAGGACTAATTACCAAGAATCAAGAGAATTGAGGGAAAAAGAGGCCCTCTAGGGATGATAGAAGTCAAGAATTCTATTGGTATTGAAGTTAGGGCTTCTCTCAAGTAAAGTATATTCATCCAAAGTTCATCCTTACATGATCAAAGGTGAGTTTTACATCTATTTCACATTATTAAAAGTATTAAGTGGTTGAAAGACTTGGATTAGAGAAGGAAGTAGAATATGAGTTCAAAATATGGAAGTAATGGTATTGTGGGTAGTAAGTTCATTTGAGTCATGATTCTTAGTATGAGATGAGTATAATCTTGTTATGAATGATGCTAATAATGTTGAGGAAGTATTATATGAGAAGGAATATAGTGTTGTGTTGTAGCTATAGTTGTGAATGATTTGAAAGGAAATTGTGAGGATTGAATAATGTTTAAATTGAAGAAGTTTATTGATTATAATATTATGGGTGTTGTTATTGATATTTAGGAGTTGTTTATTATTATAGAGGAAGTTGTTGAAACAAAGGAAATGCTGCCCGATTTTCGTTAGCCCTTAGTTGCCTTAGCTTAGCCTTAAGCATGTTTCTAATGATATAATGTAGTACGAATTCTCTTGAATGTAGAGTTGTGAGCTTGGAAGGAGAACGCTTAGTCGTTAAGGAGACGTAAAGGTATGTAAGGCTAGTCCCCTTCGTTCAAGGGCATGATTCCTATGTTATGATTTCCTTTCTATATTTCCATGACCTTCTTACATCCCAAAAGATGAAAGTTAAAGATTCTTGAGAGCTTCTTATGAGATAGAGATGAGATACATTCCATGATAATGATGCTATGATGAGCTTGATATTCTTATCTTTATTATTTCATTGATGTTATTTCTTGTTGTTATCTCACCTCATGATATTAGTTCCTTCAAGGTGAGACATAGTGATGAGGATTATTCCATAATGTAATCGGAGGTTCCCGACCTTACGTCACTCTGATAGAGTTACAGCTTTTACTTGAGCTCTCATGCATGCTTTAGATTATGTATATGTAAGATTACACCGTGCCTAGTTGGCCAGGAAGTCACCACTACGGCAGGCATAGTGGGCAGCTACGATGATGATTACACCGTGCCTAATTAGCCGGCAGACACCACCGTGCCTAATTAGCCGGGAAGACACCACTAGTGTGCGGCTTGAGATGTTTACCCCGGACGCGAGCTAATGTTACACCTAGGAAAACATTTCTGTTAATGTATAGTGAATAGACTAACGGAGGGCACAAAGTATGCGATGTGTTAATAAGTAAGAAATAGCATTTGATGACCCTAATTGAGATTTTAAAGACATTCGAGGTAAGAGAAGAAAGTTTGCCAAGAGAGGCAAGGTATACGTTATGTATCGGGAGAGATTTGCGAGTAACAAGTTAATGATTACTTAATGATGTTTTGGAGAAGAGTTATAGCATCCCTTAGATTGTTAATGAGGTGCTAAACAAGTGTTAAGAAGGTTCCATAAGGATTGGAGATCAAACGAGTCGACGAAAACGAGTTCGGAGAAACTGGGCATTATCAGTTACATACTCGTCTACATATCTGTCAGGCATAATCCAACTGAAGCTGAACATCATATAGAAACCTTGTGAAAACATACGTTATCTCCAAACGTCACATCCATGTATCATGGTAAACTGTCTCCTGAGAAGTCACAACTAATCAAAAGATATCATAATACACGAGCCGACAAGGCTGTCACAACGTACGGGAACATCCCCAAACATATACGCAAGCCGACAAGGCTGCCACTACATACAACATCCCAAAATGTATATATATACGCAAGCCGACAAGGCTGCCACTACATACGGGAACGTCCCAACATAAGTCATATAGGCATAACTGAACAACATCTATATACAACCCACACATATGTCTACAGACCTCTAAGAGTATCAACAGTAACATATGACGGGACAGGGCCCCGCCGTACCCCTGAATGAACATATACATAAATCAGCAGATCTGTGCCAAAAGTCTAGACTCCGGAACAACGGAGCACTCCAAGACGGCTGAGTAGAAGTCCTAAGCTGGAGGGTCACCAAATCAAGTATCTGTACCTGCGGGCATGAACGCAGCCCCCCGAAGAAAGGGGGTCAGTACGAGATATGTACTGAGTATATAAAGCATGAAATACAATATGGAAGATCATAACTGAAGTAAAGATTCCGGTAGACAAGTATGATAATCAATAAATCACTGTACCTGTGTCTTACAAAGCAAGTCATGCATATCATTATCATATACCGTAACCGGCCCATCATGGGACTCGGTGGATAGTCATATCATCATATCGTCATATACCGTACCCGGCCCACTATGGGACTCGGTGAATAATCATATCATCGTATACCGTACCCGGCCCATTATGGGACTCGGTGAATAATCATATCATCATATACCGTACCCGGCCCATTATGGGACTCGGTGAATAATGTAGTAAAACTGTGTATGATAACATACCCGACCCGGGACTCGGTGAAAGATGTAACAACAGTATGCACGAGTAGAGTAGTGAGTAACCACATGCAATTAAATCATCATCTGAGACTCGATAGACAAGTAGACTAGCTAACATTCGAGTGTCCAAGCGATAGTCATGTTAAGTACTCTTTAAATATCATTATGAACTATATCAAAGGGAGCCTCAGGAATCATAGACATGTATTGAGATAATGTGAAATAACTTATGAATGGAATTATCCCAAAGCTTATATCATTCATCACTTATGTCTAAGACATGTCAAAAGAAAGAAGGGATAGGCTTTACATACCTTTAGCGCTTATTCGCAACACAACACGCATACGCTGCCCAATAGTGTCTCAACCTATATTAAGACGTCAAGAACTATGGTTAAGCTACGGGGAGATTCAAAACGTATTCTAACGTTAGTAACTCCTTTCTAGAAATTAGACGATGTTTCCCTTATATTCCAACCAACTACACAATGACTAAGCCAACATCAATAACCACATGCTCAAGTACCATACCGAGGCTATTCAAGACAATACTCGAGAACACTCCGAACAGCCCGCACAACATCCCAAATAGTCCACGTTTACAACATTTGATAATAATCCACATACAACTACGACATATTCAAGTTATTCTTAATGATCCATAGTCATAACATTTTTATCTAAACAACCCTATAACAGCCCAACCAACATACAACACAACGTATAGTCTTAATCATCATTAATCTTCCAAGCTCAACAAGAACAACAACAGCATATCAAAACAGCCTCTAACCACAACATAAAGAGATGCACGATAATCTTACGAACACCTACGAATACACCAAGCAAACCACATACGTTTCTCATATGTTATCTCATACAATATTTTCATCCAAATTCATGATTTATACCAGCCCACACACGACAACAACATCATCCATTTATATATAAGAAAACTACATTATCATCACATTAAGTTCTACAACAGCCCACAAACAATTACAACTTCAACTTTAATTATTAAATTTCCTTCACTTAATCCATGACACAACAACAACAAAAAAAATTACCAATTAAAATTAACCCATCCTTGCTAGCTTAAAACAGTCCATACACGGCTCAACCAAGATCCAACATCAACATACACAATTCTTGCAATTAATTCCACATCCGTTAGTTCATATGAAGACCAAATCACTTCTAAAATATGTTAGGGAGAATTAAATCTTACCTTAGAAATCAAGCTCTTATTATTCACCATGGCCGTGAGCTTCCTCTCTCCTTTCTTCCTCCAATTGAATTTGAAAATCAACAATTTAATGGTGTAGGGAGTAGGCTGGCCGTGAGTTGTTTAGGGGCTACTGCCATAGCCGGCCGTGAGCTCAGCCACAAGCTGCCATGGCCGAGCCTTTCCCCCCTCTCTCTAGCTTAATTACTCCTCCTCTTTCTAGTTTTAATTTGGTTGAGAAATGAATGAATTAGGTGACTAATTCTTAGTCATCATCTATACATATATACTTTGCCCCTTGTGTTGACACGTGTCCATCTTTATGACACGTGTCCACTTTTATTCAAGCCAATTAAATTCCGCCATGTGTCGTGGGGCCCACTTAGTGGTTTAATTAGGCTAATTAATCATAATTGATCACTAATCCCCACTTAATAATGTAATCGTGGTTAATTAATCCCTAATCTCCATTAATATTTCCATACCAAATAAAATCGCAAGCAAGTCGTGCACCTATTAAAATCGGGGATTAAAAATCCTTGTCTCACATCCAAAAATAATCTTATCCTTGGATTTATGTTGATTAACTTACGAATAATCCATCGTATAAAAATACGTGATATAACATGATTCTATCTCTAAAGCTACTAAAGCTCACGATTCTCGTTGTGTTACGATTCTATGAAATTCCTTATATGATGAGTGATCCTCTAAGGATAGATGTAATAAAACGATGATAGTAATGATGTCAAAGATGCTTATGATCTCTCATGTATATGTGTTTATGTACGACTATTATGTAACCCCGAGCTTATATGGTCGGGTATGATATGTATTGCGCGCGCACCACTGCAGTTGGGTACGGATAACCCTGAGCCTTGGTAGGGCCAGGTATGTATAATCATCGAGCCTTGCCATGGCCGGGTATGTGAAACACCGATCCTTCATGGTCGGGTATGCTATGAATATGAATATGTAAATGAATATGAATATGAATATGTAAATGAGTACGGATACGAATATGGATGTATGTACACAATCACGCATTAGAAATGGAAGGTCCCTATGAAAAGAAAGTAAATGTTTATGGCGATGGTTCTACTACCTCCCATCTTATGTTATTTCTTATGTTGTTTATTATGCTTCTATAATGATGTTGATCATGCTTTACATACTCAGTACATTCTTCGTACTGACGTCTTTTTGTTTGTGGACGCTGCTCATGCCCACAGGTGGACAGGGAGACAGGCTTGATCTATAGCTTTATTACTCAGGGACTACGTAGCGGAGCTCCATTTCATTCGGAGCTACAACTTTTGGTATCTATTCTTTTGTGTACATACTTATGGGCATGGCGGGGTCCTGTCCCGCCTATATGATATGACATACTCTCCTTAAAGGCTCGTAGACATGTGTATATGGTTAGATGTATTTGGCCTCGTCGCCTTATATTTTAGATATCATTATGTTAGCCTCGTCGGCTTATGTACATTGTTGGGGGCATAGTTGTTGATGGTGATATAAATGTATTGTTGCCCAATGGAAATAGTATGAATGATGGATAGAAAGTATGATTTAGCTATGTGGCTCACCTAGATGTAAATGTGAATGTATGATAAAAGGTGCCCGGGTGGGTTAGCATCGGGTACCCGTCATGGCCCTCCGGTTGGGTCGTGACAGCTAATGATCACACCGTACCTATATGGTCGGGCAGTTTATATATGTAAATATGATATGATGATGTTTATTATAAAAGTAGCATGCATGACCTTGCCTTAAGAGGCAATTAGTTGCAGGATATCTATTTATCTTATGCTCTCTTATTTCTTAATTATGTTATTGTACATGCCTTACATACTCAGTACATTGTTCGTACTGACGTCCTTTTCTTTTATAGATGCTGTGTTCATGCCCACGGGTAGACAGGGAGACGGCGCAGACGCTTAGGAGCTTACTCAGCAGATTTGTAAGAGCACTCCACTACTCCGGAGTTGCCACTTCTTGGTATATTCTTTTGTGCACATATTTGGGGCATGGCAGGGTCCTGTCCCGTCCTTATGATTTCCGCACTCCAGTTAAAGGCTCGTAGATGCTTATGTGTGGGTAGTACATGTTATTATACTCCTTCAGTGTATATTTTGTACATCATTTTGTAGCCTCGTGAGCTTATGCACATATACATGTTTTGGGAGATACCTGAAGATCGTTTTATGCTAAGTTCTGTGCTGGAAATGATATATGCCCAGGTTGAGTATGATAGATAGCATGATGAGTGGTGCTCGGTAGCCAGCTTCGGGTACCCGTCATGACCCACTAGCTGGGTCGTGACAGCAGCGGTCGACGGGAGCAGAATTCCGGGTTTTAAACACTCAGTTCTGAATTCTTTATTCATAAAACTCCAAAACAGTTCCCCACAAGAGCCTAGGGTGAATTTCCAAGCTAGGGAAAGAATATTCTTGAGAGGTAAGTCTCAACCATCCCTTTCAATCATTACGTTATCATCCCTTTTATGGGTCTCCAATGGTGAATTAGTAATAGTAACCCTAGAAACTAATAGACCTGCTATAGTTGCTGGGTTATGTTTGTTATCATTTGTTTATCATCTAATGTCTTGGTTTAACTCCTTTTAATCAAGAATTAAACCATTAGAGCCATGAACTAAGTGATTTGAGACTTAGGGTTTCATAAAAATGGTAGCTTGACCATAAAAATTGCTTGTAATTGATGTCTTGATTAATAGCCTTATAAATTGATAGTTGGTGGTTACTAAGGCCATTGTTAGGTTTTTTTACACCTATAAATCATTCACCCATGGGAATGGAGCTAAAGGGAAGGGTGTTCTTGAATTGATTTTGTGACTAGAGTAAGTATGACTCATTGATCATTCTAACTTCTAGACTTTGAGCGTTCCGAGGCTTTACGGAAGGGAAAAGATGTAGCGGAGTGATTCGCGTTATCCCAGCTCTACGTTTGAGGTAGGTTACGGTCTACTTGAGTTAGACTTTGATTAGTTGATTGTATGTGTTGTGAATTCGATAGGATAAAGCATGTCTAGTCTTCAAACATGATGTGTGTGTGGTTGAACTCCTATATGTAATTGTTTGAGTGACTGTGTGGGCTTCATGCCACTATTTATTGTGTTGGAACCTACAGTTTGATGATGTTGTGGTGAGAAGTTAATATGATCTTCTCGGTGAAATTGGGGTACAAAATGATGATTCGATTATTGAAAATAAGAGGACAAGAAATGCTAATGTATATGTATGAAAAGGCACATTTGACCGAGGTGAGGATGTGACTTAGATTATGGGCTCGTGGTCCGAGGTTCGTTCCGGAAATGAGGGGCACATGATGTGGACAGCGTCCGAAGTTCTTTCGTGAGCGGAGGAATTATAGCTCGGGTCCGATGAGTATCCGGAACGAGTGGTACATGGACACCATAGGACCTCTGCAGGTCATGACTACTGAGCAATGACATCAGTTAGCATGCGTGTACAGCGAGTATATGGTTATTGTTGGTAGACTTGTTCCCGTTTGCTGTTTCTGTTGATTTGATTCGTGATTATCCTTGGTTGACTTATTGTTGGATTATTGATTTCGTGTTGTTGGCTGGCTTGTCTATTTTATTGATTTTATGATGTATGCATGATACTAATCTTAGTCGGACTATGATATATACCGGTACATAGTGTTTGTACTTATACTACCTTGCTGCATTCTTTTGCGTGCGGATTGTGATTCAGAGACTGCTAGCCGACCTCATATCTAGAGTTTGAGGCCGTGCTGATAGATTTAGGGTGAGCTTCTATCCATGCCAGGCAGCCCGAAGATCTTCTTTTATGATGTCTGTTTCTATTCCGGACATTGTTGGCCATTTATTTAGACAGATTACATTCCTTAGACATGTTTTAGATTAGAGTCCTTGTATGGTGACTTTTGGATTTTGGGGTTTGTAATAGTTAGCACTTGCATTTACTTCATTGTTTCTATGGCATGACTTATTTTGATCATCTTGTGCTTGAATAGGTAATAACTGATTGAATTGGTTAATATAAAAATAGAATTGAATGAATAGATGACTTATGTGTTGGTTCGCCCACTAGGAGTTAGTGTGGGTGCCAGTCATGGCGGGTTGGGTCGTGACAGAGCACCAATAACCTCGAAGTAGCTTTTATGCCTTAATCCGCATAAAAGTGAACCGTAACATATACGATTTACTAATCAAAGTCTAACTCAAGTAAACCATAACCTACCTCGTTGCCGAGTAGCTATCACGAACGTTCATGGAATATCCACCATCCCGTCTTTGAGCCAGAAGCCGTGATAGAGAAATCTTTAAGGAAGATAACGAGAAGGATGTTTGAAGGGCTGCTTTTCCCTAGTCATCAAGTGTTTTACTTTGGGAATATCCTAATGACGACTTAGAAGAAGGGTTTTGTGGACAAAAAGGGTTAATTCCGAAATAAGGTCATTAAACGCGGGTATTGATCCGCATATACCGCTGCAGCGGACTGCTCGTCCGCTACAACAAGCTCGCTATGGTGGTCGTTCACCCGCTGCGGCGAAGACGTCCTCCCCGGGCCCACAACTCTTTAACTCTCATGTAATTCAATTACTATTAAATATTACACTTAAAACTCCCCCGTGGACTAATCTTATGACGATACTCTTGGTTTTTGTACGCGGGCTGCAGAACACCTAATAAGGACCGGATGGGTCATTACAATGAAAGTAATAGATTTAAGGGGAATAGCTTCTACGTTCATGGACTGCATGTTAGACGAGGGCTTAACAATACTTGCATAGTTCGTTGAAGAAATGTCCTATTCAGTGGATGTAGTAGCAATATATGATCATTCTTAGGGTTTAGGGGAGTGTTGAGACGATTGAAGGAGGCAGACCAGCCACTAAACGAGGCTGGCCACAGAGCATATTCACCATGAAAGTTAGGGTTTCGCAAAAGGTTTAGTGTTTTCGCATGAAAACCTAGGGGAGAGAAGCTAGAGACCAAAATGGCAAGTTTAGTGACTAAAGGTAATACTGGCAGGTCCTATAAACGAAAACCAAACTGTATATCGAAGTTTTAGGTAAAATAACACTGAAATCGAACTGAAGAACTGAATTAATTCGATTTGGTCCGATTTTTCGATTCTTCGGTATTTAAAATCCGAAACAACTTTAAGAGCCTGTTTGGATGGGCTTAAAAAAAGCCAAAAAAAAAAAAAAATTGGTGTAGCCCAACTTATTTGTTTTGGCTTATAAGCTGTTTTCAGCTTATAAGCTGCTTTAGATAAGCTAAGCCAAACGGGACAAATTATTTTTTTAGGCTTATTTTAGCACAAAATGGCTTATAAGCAGGCCAACCAAACACTCAAAAAATCTTAAAACAACTTATAAGCAACTTATAAGTCAATCCAAACGGGCTCTAAATGTGTATTTACCCTCTATTTGGATGGTTGTTTTCTGTGATTCATTAATGTACAGTATGGTGTTGTATTGTATTGTACTGTATTAATGAACACAATGTTTGGATAGAATGTATCGTTTGTTGTGGTTTAATAACATTTATATTGTTTAGTTTGACTGTATGGTCCTGTATAATAACTTGTAAGTTTACTAAAATACCCTTAACTTTTGATTAGAAATTAATATATATATATATATATATATATTAATAAAACTCAGGTAAAGAATAAAATAGGAACTTTACAAAATAAGTAGGTAGTGTGTGGGGGTGGTGGAGGAGTGGGTGGGGTGTGAGGTGGTTGTGGGATGAGAGTGGGGGTAGTGAGTGGTAGGGTAGGGGTGAGTGGTTGTAGGGGAAGGGTTGGGTGGTGGTGAGGGGTAGTGGGTGGGGGTGGTGAAGGGGTGGGTGGTGTGGGATGAGGGTGGGGGTGAGTTGTTGCGGGGTGGGGTTGGGCGGTGGTGGGGTGGGTGGCAGAGAAGTGGGGTAGTTGGGGGTGAGGGTGGGTGGTAGGGTGGGGGTGAGTGGTAGGGTGAGGGAGGGGTAGGGTGGGGGTGAGTGGTAGGGTAGGGCTGGTGTGGATGGTAGAGGGTGGGTATAATGGAGAAATGAAATACGTAACCACGGAAAAATCACCAAATCTGTGGTTTTAAAAATTGGGACTTTTCACGGTTATATAACCATGGAATGAACTACGAATTTATAACACCATATCACATAATTTTAAAAATAATGAAAACAAACATGGTTCATAGAAAACCATACATTAATGAACCATGGAAAACCACCATCCAAACAGGGGGTTATGTGTTTAGTGAAAACTAATTTCATGTGGAGACAAGCTCTGCAATATATCATAATCAACACATTAATGCACGTCTGAGAGGAATAGCATGTGTCCCCAAAGCCAATCTGCCCCATTACATCTAAGAGCCTGTTTGGATGGGCTTAAAATAAGCGGCTTATAAGCTGAAAACAGCTTATAAGTTAAAAAAAAGCTAAGCAAAATGAATTTAATTATTTTTTTGAGCTTATTTTATGCACAAATTGACTTTATCCTGGCCAGCCAAACACTCAAAAAGGTTGAAAACAGCTTATAAGTTCCAAACGGGCTCTAAATTTTCTACTATTTAGAAGAGTGAGTTTTACTCACTCTTCGTCGTCCGTCGTGGGCCCTCCATAAATTAAAAAAAAATTGCCCCCCCCCCCCCAATATTAAACAGGCCCACAAAAATAAAAATAAAATTGTAAAAAAAATAAAAATTTTGGGCCCCCCCATAAAAAGTGTAACCCATCACATCCAAACTCACGGGAAAAAAAAGTGGATCCCATATTAACAAAATCAAGCAATATTAAAAAAAACAAAGTGAATCCCGTATTAAAAAAATAAACAATGTTAAAAAAAATTGTGGGCCCCATATTAAACACCATGCGTATCCGTAGCAAACACTAATATAATAAAGTTTTAAATACGGAGCACAAACTACAATGTTATATTAATCGTGTTTTGAACATAATATCCCATATTGACAAAATCAAGCTATATATATAAAAAAAAAAAAGTTAATCCCATATTAAAAAAATAAACAATGTCAAAAAAAAAAAAAGTTCAGACTTTGTATTCTTAGCAAACACTAATATAATAAAGTTTTAGATACGGAGCACAAATTACAATATTATATCAATCGTGTTTTGAACACACACACACACACACACACACATATATATATATATATATATATATATATATATATATATATATATATTATGCATAAAAATAGTGCAAAGTAATAATGTTCAAAAGGAAGGGCCACATACTAAACAACACCAAGCAATATAAAAAATAAAAATAAAAAAAAGAATAAACTATATAAAGCATGGGTTTAGACCCATGCTTCATATCGTCTTTTGTCCCTTAAAAAAAGGGTGGGCCTCATACTAAATAACACCGAGCAATAAAAAAAAAAAAAAAGTGGAACTCACCACATCCAAACTCACGGGAAAAAAAAAGTGGACCCCATATTAATAGAATCAAGCAATATTAAAAAAAAAGGTGAATCCAATAAAAAAACAACAACTATATAAAGCATGGGTTTACACCCATGCTTCATCGTCCGTTGTCCCTTAAAAAAAAAGGGTGAGCCCCATACTAAATAACATCGAGCAATAAAAAAAAGGAAGAAAAAAAAGTGGAACTCACCACATCCAAACTCACGGGAAAAAAAAGTGGACCCCATATTAATAGAATCAAGCAATATTAAAAAAAAAGGTGAATCCCATATTAATAAAACAAATAGAAAATCAAACAATTAAATCAATAATGATGGACTCATTGCCACATGCGTATCAACCCATTAGTGGGAGCAAATGAAATTATTGTACAGCAATATACTTAAAATACTTATATATTAAAATAAGATAGAATTTAATTAATTTTTCAATTTTTTCTTACTCTAATAAATGTGAAAAGAGATTAATGTCATAAAAGAAAAAATAATATTAAATGGAGATCAAATAATTAATAAGCTAAATTAGTGAAATTATAAAACTAATTGACGTTTCCTTAAAAACCGTGTAAAAAACAACATGACAAGCAAAATGAGTTAAACAAAAAATATTTACTAAAAATTAAAAAATAGAAGTTCTTCATGGTCCCATATTAAACACCAACCAATATTAAAAAAATAAAATAAAAAGTGGAACCCACCACATCCAAACTCTTGGGAAAAAAATGTGGGCCCATATATATTAAACAACAACTAATATTAAAAAAAAATGAATCGCATATTAAAAAAACAAACAATGTTAAAAAAAAGTGCTCAGAAAATCAAACAATTAAATCAAGTAAAACTTACATAAATAGCTACCTTTTAGTAGCTTGTAACAAGAAATAGCTATAAAATTGTTATTTACTAAGCGTAGCTGATTTTTTAGTTGAAACGCGTGTATTTCATTTTTTTGAAATATAGTGAAATACACGGAACGACCGACACTGCTGAGTAAAATTAGGTCGTATTTATGGAAAAGATTTTTATTTTTTTTAAATTCAGGTATTCAGTTAAAATCTGCCCATTAATCACGCGTAATGAATGTTCTTCCATAACAGATTACGTATCTCTCTCCACCTTTATCACAATCAAAACTAATGAATTCAAAAAAATACTGAAGATCTAAAAAGATCCAACTACAGAAGAATCTCTTTGAGCTCTGTTTTCTACATTCGAATTCTTCAAAATCAAATTGAAATACACTCAATAAGATAAGGACGAGTGTATATATGGAATTTTAGTGAAGATCAGATTTGTATTTCAGATTCTACAAAAGGTATGTTTCAAATTTTCAATGATTTGTGTGATTTTTTTTTTTATTCAATTTTCTGTGATTGGAACGATGATTTTTTTTTCCAATGCAGTCACTGTTCTTCTAGTTTTGTTGAATTATCAAAACGAAACATGTCAAGCATAACAACAGTGATCAGACACTCCGGTTTTTGGAATGAACAGAATTGCTTTGTTGATTACAAACTAGACGCAGTTGTCTTCAAAGATTATTGTTCATACGGTGATTTGGTTGAAACTATAGCAATTCAGTTAGGTGTTGATATTAGCAGGAAAACGATATCAATAAAATATGTTGTTGAAGGAGACAACATGCCAATTGAAATACGCAACAATATGGGAGTAAGGGTGTATGTTGAGCTTAACAGAGAAAACAGGGGATTTGAAGCATATCCGTTGTGCGTTAGCATAATTGATAATGATCTTGAGAATTTTATGTCCGGCGAATCTGCAGTTGGAGACGATATGTTTCTACTTGAATTTAATGATTATATGTATGCTATAAACGTAGTTGATTCAAATGATTTGGATGCGTCGGATTGTGCTAAGGCTGTTGTTTTATTTCAAAACAACGATGACTTGATAATTTCGAACAAGGAACATAAAGATGTTTTTGTTGATCAAATCTACAAAGATAAGGACACTCTGAAGAATGTTATGGCGAATTATGCAATTCGCAAAAGATTCAATTTCAGGATAGAGAGGTCGAATGCCGTAAGGTATGTTAGTCACCTAAAAATATGAAATACATTGAAATATACTATGAAATATATATGAAATATAGTGAAATATACTAAGAAATGCATTGAAATACAGTGACGTAAATTGTTGTATTGCCATTACATTTCAGTTGGATTTAATTAAATACAGTGAAATACGAACTGTTTGAATTATTTAATTCCATTATCTAACCATTTCATTATATATAGAAAATGTATTTAGGATGTTGTATGTGTTTGAAACTTCAATCTGATTGTTCTTTTCTTGTATTGGTTTATGTAGTTACACTCTGGTATGTTGTTCAACTGATTGTCGTTGGAAATTCAGAGCTTCAAGTATAGCGAACTCTGAAATGTTCAGAGTGAGATCTTTTCATGACGAACATACGTGTCCATTGAAGGACAAAGTGTATTCCCAAAGGCAAGCAACAAGTTGGTTGATTGGTGCGTCAGTTGTTAAGCCAAAAATAGCAAATCACAAGAGGAAATATACACCTGGTGATATAGTAGACGACGTAAAAAATGAGTATGGCGTTGATGTTTCTTATATGACGGCCTGAAGGGCTAGAGAAAAGGCAATGAATGAATTAAGAGGGGAACCAACAGAATCATACAAGAAGTTACCGGGATATGTCTACATATTGGATAAAACATACCCTGGATCACATGTGAGAATGCACAAATCACAACAAAACGAGTTCTTGTATTTGTTTATAGCACTTAAAGCGTTCATAAAAGGCTTCGAGTGTTGTAGACCAATAGTTGTAGTAGATGGTTCCCACCTTAAAACTACATATAACGGTACTTTTGTATCAGTCAGCACGTTGGATGGTGCAGGTAGATGCCAAAATGTTTAAATACATTTTTTTCTGTTTTTGGTATATTTCGTTGTATTTCATTATATTTCTAATGTAGTTCCAATATGCTTTATGCTATATTTCACTGTAATAATACACAAAAACATGTATGTGCAGGTAATATTCTACCATTGGCGTATGGTGTGATAGATTCAGAGAACGATAAGTCTTGGACCTGGTTCTTTGAGCAGTTCAAACAAGCTTATGAGAATAGGGATAACATGTGTGTTGTATCAGACAGACATGAGAGCATCATTAAGGCGGTGAGTAGAGTGTATCCAACTGTGCCACATTTGGCGTGCATATGGCATTTATGGAAAAATGTGACCACGAAATACAAGTCGAATGGTGAAGTATTGAGTCCTGTATTCTATGCACTTGCAAAAGCATACACACAGGCTGAGTTTGATAAGCTGATGGAGAAGATTGAGAAGGTTGATTTTCGGGTAAAAGAGTACTTGGAGGATGCTGGAAGGGAAAAGTGGGCTCGACTGTATTCACCCGTTAACAGAGGATGGACAATGACGTCAAATATAGCCGAATGTATTAATGGAAAATTGGTAGCAGCAAGAGAGTTGCCGGTTTTCGATTTTCTTGAAGAAGTGAGGAAGATGTTTGGGAGATGGAATTGCACTAATAGGAGGAACGGTACATACACATTCACAACACTTGGGAAAGCATTCCAGCAATTATTATCAATAAACGAATGTAAATCTCTACGTATGACGGTATGCTACTGTTTATTTTGTTGAAGTCTGCCTACATATATTTCAATATATTTCAGCATATTTAGAAGGTACTTAAGTAATTCTGTTTGGATTGTATATTTCCATGTATTTCATATTAAGTAATTCTGTTTGGATTGTATATTTCCATGTATTTCATATTACTTATCGTTGTTAATATTCAATGTATTCTGGTCTGACACATTTCATCTTGATTAGGTTGAACCATCAACTGAATATGTGTATACCGTAAATGATGAGGCAAGGCGATTCATAATTGATCTTAAAAAGAAAACATGCAGTTGTCGGATGTTCCAAATGGACGAGATACCATGTCCACATGCATGGGCTGTATTGAAGAGTAAAAGTCTTATGCCTGATGAATATTGTTCAGACCTATTCAAACCAAAGACAGTGATTAAGACGTATGATGTGCCTGTGGATCCTCTGCCTGACGAGAGTGAGTGGAATATTCCCAAACACATAAGCGATGAGGTTGTTTTGCCACCAAGATACAAGAGACCCCCGGGAAGGCCAAAGAAAAAGCGAGATAAACCATTAATGGAGACGATGATTGGTAAACGTAGGAATGCTTGTAGTACTTGTGGACGTCTTGGTCACAATAGACATTCTTGTTCCAATGAGCCACGTAAGAAGTAGATGTTTAGATTGTAATTGTTTTTTTTTTTTTAAATACCTTATCCCCAAAAATATTAAATAAAGAAATTTTTGGTTCATCGTTGTATTCTGTAATTTTTGTCCTTTATTTTCATAATAATATTGCATACAATTCGGTGTTAACGGACATTAAAATGAAAAATAAGTGAAATGTTTAAGAAATATTAAGTTGCATTAGGACTGGAATAACCAGAAGCAGGTGCTGGAATACAACACTGATTTTTTGTATTTCACTATATTTCGGTGTATTTCCTTTTGCATTTTCACTATATATTTTTTACATTTTACTATATTTCTGTGTATTTCTCTGTATTTCAGTGTTCAAAATGTAAGAGTATTCCAGTTGTAAGAGTATTCCAGTTCACCTGGAATAATTTGTCGAATTGAAGAGTGGGTATATAACATTGGAATATATTGAAAATACACCAGAGACTGTTTTCATTAAACGATAAATAAAAATATGGGAGACTTAAACAAAAAATAGTCGTGAAAGAAATTAGTTAAGTCATTGATGAAAAAACACTGCCATTTGTCAATTCTTTACAAAACAACACAACAAAATGTAGAAAAATGGTCAGCAAAACAGTACTGTGAAAAACGATTGAACATTAAAACCTAGTGGACTAATTAACAACTACTGTGTCGACCGCGTTGTAATCTATGGCAGGCCTAACTGGTCTTGGCGGCAGTTCATTGTCACTGAAGGCATTCAAATCAGCCTTTTGCCATCCGTATTCCCATATTAATGCCCCGTATCTATTACGTAGTGTTTCTGCATCAATTTCAGATGGAACGCCTCGTCCAGAACAAAAGTATTCAGCAAATGCGGCAACATACACACCACAATCCCTGAAAAAATAAAAAATAAAAATGATTATTGGTTGAGAATTTTGAAAAAAAAAATGGAACTCTGATGTTGAAAGACATACATGCTGCCAGAGGCTTGTTGTGGCAGGTCGTTCACATACATGACATGAAAGTCATCAGTCTGTTGTTTGCCCTTGTATGATGGGTGGTTAATCCAATCGATGCCTTTTTTTTTCTCATAAAATCCAGACAAATGTAGATGATGTGGCAATAGGGTAGCTATCTTGTGTATTTCTCTTCTAACAACAGCATCATGACCAGCAGCTCGGTATGAGTTGTAGATGTACAGACGCCTGCACGTAAAAGAATATTACATCAGCTCGGTTAACAGGTTGGTAAATTAAATTTCATACGGACCTTGTAGGATAGAAATACGAGGAACATACAGGGAGATATGCAGATTTAATGAATTTTTTTTAAAAAAAGAGTAGAAATACCTGTCAGTGAATGGCACTATAATCAAGATCCAGTGATTTTCCTCTTTGATGTTGACAGGGATAAGAACACAATCAACTGTATGCCATGGCACATTAGCCAGCATCCTATGCCCGTTAATGTACTCGCACATTTCGTTCTCCGAACTGGCAACACTACTGTTCCCCTCCGGATTAGCATATGCACGATGAATTTCATCAATTTTGGAGAAGAACATACAATCAACAGTTGTGAATTTGAATCTGTTATCCTTGTCGTACTTGCCTTTCTTCCGCAAGTAGTAAAAAATGACATCAATATGCTGTAAAAAAATGAAATTAGTCTAATGGATACTGGTTAAAAAAATGAAATAAGCATCTGCAGAAAAATATGCAGTCAAGATGCAGGAAATATAGAGAAATACACAGAAGGAATATCGAGAAATATGGGAAATATAGAGAAATATAGAGAAATATGGGAAAAGAGGGAATGGGAAATATAGCACCTCATCATTCCAAGACTGCCATTCATCGATAAGAGATAGAACCAGTTTTTGTCGTCAACATGTAACACACCAAAATTGAAGCCAAAATTGATGTCATCTGGATCCAAAGCTTGCTTATTCATTTTGTAACGGCTTTCCTTACCCTTTCTAAATAACAACAATCAGTTATTTTCATTTTGAACAGTTTACTTTGCTGAAATAATGAATATATAAATTAAAAAGGTAAATACGTTCAAACTTACTTTTTATCATGCCTTAGAAGTAGATCCTGTTCAAGCCAATTCCGGTATTGTTGAATAAGCGAAGTATTTCGCGGGCCATTAATTGGATCTTCAACAAATGGATGCTTCTTTTCAAATATGGAAGGTGTGGGGTCTTGAACAGAAGCTTCTGCAGAGCCGTAATTGGTCATGTAAGGTGAACTGAAGTATTTACTAGGTTTGACTATCCTAGTTGGAATAACATCTGGTTGAGCAATTACAACTTCCGCATTAATCACTGGTTGTTGTATTCCTTTATCAGCAGACATTACTGGCATAACAAATCCTTTGTGACCAGTTTGATGAAACACAGATAATCCTGACGAACCTATTTGGCTTGGTAACATTTCGTCAGGGATCAACCATTGTGACTTAGTAATGTTCTCATCGAACCTGTGTGGAGTCTCTAAAATTGAATGATCAGTGATGTCCCCGGGTTGTATTCCCGCACCTGCTTCTGGTACACGAGTTTCTAGAGGAAACTCAATGAGCATCTCTGCGACCATTCCCTAAAAAAAAGGAGATTTAATAAATGTTAAGTATAGCAGTATCTTGAAAAGATCTATAAGATTGAATGTAAAATTTACCTCTGTTGAATTGAAAGATCCTTCGTCCGCCCAATTAATCTCTTCAGATGAAGCTTTACGTGTATCTGCTCTTAAATTTCCGGCGGTTACTACAATTTCCGGAACTTCCTCATGTAACTTTGGTCCAACACCCTTTTGAATAAGAAAAAATCAAAATTTAAAACAAAATCATAACATAAAAATATAAGGTTGGAGAATTACTAAATACACAGAAATAGGGCCAGGATTAGATTGATTCTGTGGGGGTGGAAATACATAGAAATACAAAAAAAAAAAAGTTTGTAAAATAGACAATTGTACCAGTGAAATACAAACGAAATGCCATAAAATACGAAAGTTTGTAAAATAGAAAATACCGAGGAAAACATAACTTTAAAATTTAATACTGGAACATGGCAACCATATACTTTTTTGTGCATACAATGCACAACAACATAACTTTAAAAGATGGATTTCACGTCACAAACTCATTTTACGTTAATTGACTCATCATCATGTTTCGGAGGAGATGTTTGAATGGTAGAATCATGTCGTAAGTTTTCTTCAGGCGTTAACTGTAGCCCAGCATCAGTTTGATGCTCCGGCGCCTCACTATCGGCAGCCTTCACATAAAAAAATGAATTAATATAAATTGTATTTCACAATAAGAGTCTAAAAATGTTAGTTCAATTTCTATTTCACACGTTTACCTTGTCCGCAGAATTGTTCACCTTGATTGCTTCAAATAGCTTCTTGAAGTGGTCATCCATGAAAGTTCGAAGCTTGGACAACTCACTTGTGAACTCACCAACGACCTAATATTTAAACAAAAATAGTATTTCAATTTGTTTAGAAACAGTAAATTAAATACACCAAAATATTTTTGTTTCGTAACTAAAAACACTTACTGATTCCTTGAAAACTTGAAAATCTTTCCTTAGCAATTGCATTTCCTCTTTCATGGAACTAGTAGGGACATTACGTAGGACTGTGGTGTTTCGGGGTCTATTCATTTGTTCATTCAACTTTGGTGAAGCAGACTTCTGTAAAATAGGTTTTTGAGCAACCTTTTGATCCTTGTGATTCTTCTTCACAGTTGTCTGTGGTTCGGTGTGGATTTGTTGTTTCTTAGATGTGGAAGTTGTTGTATGAAGTTGTCTGCGTCTCTTTGAAGGTGGAGAATCTGTCTGATTCGTCCGTTGTTGCTGTTTGCCCTTAGAAAGGTGGGGGGGAGTAGTACTGAAATCATCAAAGTCATCCACTGGCATATCTGTGACTTGGGTACCTTCATTGGCATCAACTAAGACATTTTTGTCTACTGTATCTCGACAGACAACAACATCGGGCAATTGGAGGCTCTCCAACTCACTGCTAGTGGGGATTGTATTTGCAAATGTATAGCTCTGAAGAAGAAAGAAATAAATATTTAATTAGTGTGTTATAAAACTATTCACACTTACATTTTGAATACTGAAAAACATAGAAATACACAGAAATATAGTGAAATTTAAAAAGTATGGGGAAAATGCAAAAGGAAATACACCGAAATATAGTGAAATACAAAAAATCAGGAAAAAAAACCAGCAGAAAAGCAATAATACGACAGTAGAACAGTAGAGTACAAACTAAAATCAGTATTTAATCAGTATTTAATTAGTGTGAAATAAATATTTAATTAGTGTGTTATAAAACTATTCACACTTACATTTTGAACACTGAAAAACATGGAAATACAAAGAAATATAGTGAAATTTAAAAAGTATGGTGAAAATGCAAAAGGAAATACACCGAAATATAGTGAGATACAAAAAACCAGGAAAAAGAACCAGCAGAAAAGCAATAAATACGACAGTAGAACAGTGGAGTACAAACTAAAATCAGTAAGGCATAATTGCAAAATAAAATGCTATGAAAAAACATAAAAATAAGTTAGAGTGTTCGAATATTACCGACTGTTTGCCGTCTCTAAAAATGCCTTCCATCAAAATATTATATTTGGGCTGACTGTCGATGGACCTCCAATTCAACATTCTTGGAATGGAAATTCCGGATTTAATAGCGAGATACGATGGAACTCTTGAACAACACTCATAAAGCCAAACTTGCATAGCCAGTGGCATCCCATGGATCCTATAATACTGTGTTGTGGCAGAATACTTCTTGCTGATGCTTCTAATCAACTCGTTAAAAGCTTCTTTGCCCCATGGATAATCTACATACCTTCCATCCTCAACCACTTCAAAATGAACCCTTGGTATATTCGTTTTCCTAGGCTCACCGCAAAAGATGTATGTATTTATAAAAAACAAAATTGCAAACTTAACAGCGTCCTCATCATTATCTCCCCAACACTTATTCTTAAAGCAATCAATGAACTCCAATCTTTTTACTTTACTCCTAGTTCCACCAAAATAATCATCCATAATCCTATTCGATTTTTCCTCATCGTATGTAAATTCACCTTCATCGGCTACACAATTTAGCCCGCTCATAAGGGCAAATTCTCTCATGGTAAATCTCAATACGGTACCATTTATATCAATTGTAAAGCAATCAGAAGTGCTCTCCTTGAGCTCTCTTACCATGAAGCACCTAAAAATTTGTGCTTGAACCTCCAGGTGCTGCATTCCGAGGAATTTCCCAAATATTGTCTTGGAAAAGATCTCTAACTGTGCAACAGTTAGCTTACTCTTGATATCTTTGAACACCTCGATATTAGTGTACCGTTGCATCGATGGAGCCTCTTCAGGATGACTCCTAACATAGAATTTAGGATCCTAAAATAAAAATGCAACACTAAGTTAAGGCTGAAACAATTGTATAAAACATAGACACACACAAGAAATATACTGAATTGCATATCCAAGAAAAATATACACACAAAAAAAAAAATTGCATAACACAACTAACACATCTTTTAAAATCAATAAGTACAGAATAGTAAACATATGTACTTGTGAAAATACATAAAAATATAATGAAATACAATTAACCACGAAAAACAACTTCCACAGTTATGTTGTATATGATGTAAATTACAGTTGATGCACATATAGATTTTATTAAATACACGGAAATATACTGAATTGCATATCCAATTATGTCGAAATATACAGAAATATAGTGAAATACAAAACAACAAAATCGAAAAATTTCATCAATACCTGTTCATCCTCTTCCAGATCTACATCTCTAACAACATTTTTACCCTTAACGTCTGAAGAAGGCTTGGTTACTTTTCTCTTATTTTGTTGAGCAACTTTAGAACCTTTTTTTACTGGTACATCATCTTTTGGCTTGCTCCGTTTTGGAACTTCAGTTGGAGGAAGTTGACGCATCCTTGATGGGTCATGAATCTTCTTGCTTCTTCTCTCAGCAGCAATTTTAGCAAATTCTCCTGCAATTGGAAGTTGTTGTTGTGAAAATCCCAAAGAGAAACTAGGACCATCATAAGCATGAGGACTACCTCGAGTATTCCTACTTGGAGTATCTCTTTCCGCCATTAAAATGGATAATTAGATCTTGTTTTAAAGACTCTAACAATGGCTGAAAACAAAAAAAAAAAAAGGAATGAAAAAGAAACAAAGAAAACGATGAAATATAAGAATAAATATAGAGAAATACAACAAAGAAAGTAAAAAAATTCTAATAAATTATTAAAATTCGTTACCTACACTGTGTGGGTAACGATTAAGGAAGATGGAATCGTGATAATAATGATGATAGATAATGAGCGTATAATACGGTTGAAGATATTGAAGATGAGAGAGAAATTAATTTGAAAAGAGAACAAATTGGGAGTTATTGGGGAACATGGGCCGTAACTTTAGGGAAATACAGAGACGCTTGTAGATCAGTTACAACCGGTAATTTTGAAATTAATTTAAGCTATTAACAATAAATAAAATAAAAGGTAGCTATTATTAATAAATAAGTCTTAGAGGTAGTTATGTCCAGTAAATTTTCCCTAAATCAATAATGATGGATTCATTGCCACATGCGGATCAACCCATTAGTGGGAGCACATGAAATTATTGTACAACAACATACTTAAAATACTTATATATTAAAATAAGATAGAATTTAATTACTTTTTCATTTTTTCCTTACTCTAATAAATGTGAAAAGAGATTAATGTCATAAAAGAAAAAATAATATTAAATAGAGATCAAATAATTAATCAGGTAAATTAGTGAAATTATAATTCTAATTGACGTTTCCTTAAAAAACATGTAAAAAACAACATGATAAGTAAAATGAGTTAAACAAAAAATATTTACTAAAAAGTTAAAAAATAGAAGTTCTTCATTTAAATAGAAAATCAAATTTCTACTTCGTTTCATCTTAAACATATAAAATTAATATAATAATTAGAATTATCCAAATCAAATTTTGATAAAAAAATTATATGTATTACTTTACTATTACTACTATATAGAAGAGCCAGTTTATAGAGGCAACATCGTCGTCCATGTTCGGTCCTATTTTTTAATTAAGAGTAAAAAAATCCTTTGTGGTCCCACCCACTTTTTTATTTAAGGCAAAAAAAATGACGTTTTATACTTTATATTACCAACTCTTCTAAAAAGTAGATAGAAATACTTTATTATATTTCTATTTTTCTACTATATAGAAGTATCGGTTTACCCATGCTTTGTCGACATTCACTCTTAAAAAAAAAAAAAGCTGAACCCCACCCTCCCCAAACTCATGTAAAAAAAGTGGACCCCATCCTCTTCAAACTCATGAAAAAAAAATGGACCCCATATTTAAAAAAAAAGGCAACGTCAAAAAAAAAAGGTGCATCCCATATACTAAAAAATCAAACAATATTCATATAATTCCTAAAGTATCCCCATCAAGTCAATAATAGTGGATTCATTGCCACATGCATATTAACCCATTAGTGAGAGCAAATGAAATTATTGCACAGCAAAAAACATGGACCTCATATTATTACTTTTCTTCAAAATATTTAATTGCTGTATTTTCTATTCCGCCATGTCATTTATTTATTATGTTTACTAAAATAAGTATACTTAAAATATATATATTTAAAAAATAACATACAATTTAATTACTTTTTTATTTTTATTCTTACTCTAATAAATGTGAAAAGAGATTAATATCAAATGAAGATCAAATAATGAATAAGATAAATTAGTCAAATTCTAATTCTAATTCGCGTTTCCTTAAAAAAACCATGCAAAAGACAACATGACAAGTAAAATGAGTTAAGCCGAGAATATTTACCAAAAATTAAAAAATAGCATTTCTTCGTTTAAATAGAAAATTAATTTCTACTTTGTTTCGTTTCAAACATGTAAAATTAATTTAATAATTAGAATTAGAATTATCCAAATCAAAATTTGATAAAAAATAATAAGTATTTTACACTTTTAAATTAATCGAATTAAAATTGAAAGTATCAATTGATGCTTAAATATTGCTATTATTTTATCTCAAAGAGAAGAAAATAGTTTTCTTTTAAACAAATCTTCTCTTTTAAAAAGTATTAAGAAATTTTCGTAGCAAACACGAATAAAATAAAATTTTAGATACGAAGCACAAACTATAATGTTATATTAATCGTATTTTGAACATAGTATATATATATATATATATATATATATATATATATAGTTAAAGAAGAAAAGCTAGATTCTAGCCTCGAGTTTCACAATTTTAGTAACAGCACTTGAAGAGGATAGTAGAAGATGATGGGCGGTAAAGAGAGCATGGAGACTGTATCCCTTGAGGATGATGAAGAGTTGACCTCGAAATCCCACTCTAATTACCGAAGTGCCATGACTTCTCTTTCTGATTCCCACCACCCTCTTTCCCCGTCGATCGTCGCTACACCTGCCGATTCCGACCCCTTGTTAGCTCCTCAAACCCACATTCTTCATGTTGAACAACAACTTAACCCTAACGAATTGACAATGCCGCCTCCTCCTCCTCCTCCGCCTTTAAACTTGGAGTATTTGAATATCACTGTTTCCGATCCACTCAAGGAAATGGAATCATCATCTGCCTCAATTGTTCCCGGCAGTAATACTTACGTTACCTATTTAATCACCACAAAAACCAATTTACCCGATTATGGAGGATCCGATTTCAGCGTGCGGAGACGCTTCAAAGACGTAGTTACTTTATCTGACCGATTGAGCGAAGGTTATAGAGGATATTTTATTCCTCCCAGGCCGGACAAAAGTGTGGTGGAGAGTCAAGTGATGCAAAAGCAAGAGTTTGTGGAGCAAAGAAGGCTGGCATTGGAGAAGTACTTGCAGAAGCTCGCATCACATCCACTCATCAAGAAGAGTGATGAATTGAGGGTCTTTTTGCAGGTGGATGGTAAGCTTCCCTTGCCAACCACCACTGATGTCGCATCTAGGGTTTTGGATGGAGCAGTGAAGTTGCCAAAGCAGTTGTTCGGGGACTCGGGAAATGTGATTGGGCCCCAGGATGTTGTTCTGCCCGCTAAAGGTGGTAAGGATTTGCTCAGGTTGTTCAAAGAATTGAAGCAGTCCGTTGCCAATGATTGGGGTGGCTCCAAGTCACCTGTCGACGATGGCGATAAGGATTTCCTGCAAAAGAAAGAAAGGTTGCACAATCTTGAGCTGCAACTAAGTAATGCCTCAAAGCAGGTCCTATTCATCAATTTTATTATTTCTCATTCGCTTTTATTTCCATTCCCACTTTAGAACTGACACATTTTCCAGGAGGAGTATAACACACTCTATCCAGAATTCTCAAGTAGCTGAATGCTTTACAAATTTACTTTTTGAATATATATATATGTAAAGCTCTTTATACATGTATATGGCTATATAGATAGGGCACGGTGGAAGAAAAAGATCCATATAGGTATATCTACTAGTTGAGGGTAGGTTTTACCGTTTTAGACTTGTTAGAAAACTTCTAATGTTTTTATTATTATAATATAATATTATTCTTATAATTAATTCATATATTATATATATAACTTATTTTCACTTTTAGTTTATTTAGTATGGTAAAGATATGAAATGAACTTAAATGAAGAAGTGGAGATTAATATAGCCGACTCAACTTGTTTGGGACTGAGGCGTGGTTGTTGTTGTCCATTGCCATTCAGTTCTCTGATTATTATTCAATTTACTATAAGTTAATTTTTATAATTTCATTCAAATTAGGCTGAATCACTTGTTAAAGCTCAGCAAGATATGGGGGAGACGATTGGAGAACTTGGGCTAGCATTTATTAAGTTGACAAAGTTTGAGAATGAACGAGCTACAGTGAATACTCAGAGAGAACAGGCTGCTGATATGAGAAACGTGGCAACTGCAGCTGTTAAAGCCAGCAGATTGTATCGGGAGTTAAATTCACAGACAGTGAAGCATTTGGTAACCATTTTATCCTTTAGAGTAGACCTTATGTTTTATAAGAGTGAACCTTGTTTTCAGCATTTGAATTACGCAATTAGAGAAATACAGTCAGTGAATAGATTCAGGTGGTTGTCATCTGCATTGCACTTGGAAGTACAATGTTCTTTCAGCTTTCTACCGCTATTTCGGTTTTTGTATCAACTTTATAAAAGACACACGTTGGTGCGCTCTGGCTCTCTAAAATGAACCTTAGCTTCTAATAATGTGATAAATATGTATTTCAGGATATTCTACATGAACACCTGAGTCTAATGTTGGGCGTACACCATGCATTTTCAGACCGATCAAGTGCTTTATTGACACTGCAGACTCTCATTTCGGAGTTATCTTCTTTAAATTCAAGAGCAGAGAAACTTGAAACAGCAACCTCTAAGATATTTGGAGGTGATAAATCAAGGGTTCGAAAGTTGGAAGAGTTAAAAGATGCCATTAGGGTCACTGAAGATGCCAAAAGCTGTGCCATGAGGGAATATGGCCGCATTAAGGTATTTAGAATCAGCCAATGGTGTCTGTAATTGGTTCCTTTTATACTTGTGGGATTGCCATTATGTGATCTACTTTATTCTGCATTTACTTCTATTATGTTGTTGGAAAGTGGCTTATTGTCATCAGTTAACTTCAAATTTATTACTTCTTTTTGCTGCATTGATATTGTTTGGGTTCCCTAAATTTTGTGGATGATCCAGAGTTTTAAAATGCAGTTCTGGGACTCGCCTTGAGGCTCGCCCCGGGGTGGGGCACTGGCAAAACGCCTCGAGGCTTACGTGTGGGGCTTAGTTCTGTGAGGCTTACGCCCTAAGCGCCCGACTGTACGCCCTGAACACGCCTAACGCCCAACGCTTGGGGCTCGCCTAAGAGTTCTTACATAAATTATGTGTCAAATTCCTCAGTTAACGTTATTGGCCCTCATAATTCTTTGTTAAATGAATGATGCTTAATAGTTTTCTTCGTCTATAGAAATAAGACGATTGACAATAACAAACCATAGTATTGCATATTTACTAGCTGAGGACACTGCGAGGGTGGATATCACTTAATATTTCTTTTAAAAATACATAGTCGAATTTTACATCTTCAATTGTCATTGGTCTTCACGTTTTTGTCCTATGTCTCAAAATTCATAGTTTATTATTTTGCTATTTGAAAGTAATTTTTTTTTTAATTCATGAAGGAGTGATGTTTTAATTATAATATGATAAGTTTATTGATTATTTTCTTTTAGGGAGGTAAATTACATAGTATGATAGTATTATGCTTTAAGAAATTCTGATTCTTTTATTGGTTGAAGTTAAGATGTTAGAGTTGGTTTGCATCTCATAATAACTTTTACATTATTGCATTATGTATAATTGTAAAATCATGTTAGCAGTTTTGTTTTCTATGAGTTTCTTTAATCATATTATTAATTTTTTGAAAACTATTAATATTTTTTTATTTATAATTTTTGTGTTAGTATACTATTTTACTGCCGTATAAATAAAAAATTTAAAGATCCATGGGGCTTACGCCTCGCCCCATACTAAGTAAAACGCCCGCCTCACGCCCCCGCCTAAAGCACTGTGTGGATCTATTAATTTCTGAGCTCAATTATAGAGATAATAGGATCCCAATTAGCCGAAGTGGACCTTTTCTCATTGGTTATTGAGATATCAGCACACCTAGTGCTGGCAAATGGTCCAGTTGAATATGTGCGGGTTGAAAGCGGGTTAGACAAAACATATAAAATATCCAACCCCCCCATATTTCATACGGATAAAAAATAGGTTGAGTGACGGATGATATGAGTATCCATATTATCCCCTGTTTTTGAATATTATCATTGTTGGGAGAATTCCTAGCCTTAAATTCTATGGAAGCATCACCTTGTAAGTTGTAACCTGTGAGGCACGAAAATTTTGCTACACAGTTAACCATCCAATATATTGGCATTAGGTCCACTAACTACTAATGGCTTATCCTATTTGAGTTGCTGTATCTGATAACCTAGGTCAGTTGTTTTTTTTCTTTAGACGGAACCTCAGTCATTTACCTTTCAAATTTAGCACTCTCTCCTTATAACAATTTTATCATTTGCCTTATCGAAAAAAAAAAAACAATTTTATCATTTGTTAATTTTTCATCTAATTACTTTTAATGTAGCAGCATTTCGTAAAACTACTCCTGTCTTTGAAGTATTAGATAGCCTAGTTTTCTGATGCTGTTTTCAGTTCTCTTTTCTCAGCATTCAACTTGTAAGAAACATTAGTGGGAAAAAAAACAAATATCTCCATATGAGGAATAGTTTTTTAATTGTAAATAATATTTTGCAAATTATGACATGTATGATGTATCTAGATCATATTTGTTATTTTGGCATCAGCACCTTAAAAGTTTTACTAAATGTGCCATAGACTCTTGGTTTTGTTCTAATAATGCCACCAGTGGGTTGTGCCATAGAATCTTGTTTTGGTTTAAGCTTTCACAGTCAGTTTGTTCTTAATGGGCCAACTTGTAATTTAATCTAGCAAATTTAAAAAAGCAACTCAGGGTAAGGTGTGGGAAAATCCAAAACTGTCTATTAGTAACTCAAAGGTCTGGGAAGTTCACTCGCAAGAAATGAACTCCGAAAAACATCTCTTCTAGTTTCCTTCTTTTTCGAGCAGCTGCATACTTCACATTTAAAGTGGGGGTTTTCATATGTATATCCATATGTTACTGCGGGTTATATGAACATGATCCATGTTTGGTTCGATTTAGATAAATCAGTTACCAACCTGTTTTAAATTTGGGCGGGTTGGACGGGCATATATGCATTTTTATCCATTTTGCCAGCACTAGCCATCTTGTTGGAAGATTAAAAATACTTTTGTCTCTTATTACTGTACCTCCTAATGATATTTTAGTGATTTTTCTTGAAAATCTTTATGATGATTAGCTATTTTGGTAAATTGCTAACGGCCCAAACTTAAAATTAGCCAAGTTTCACATATTAGCTGACTGAAGCAAGTCTCTTACTACGCTTGCTTACAACTTATTCTTTTACGAACCTTTCTAGCGACATGACTGTCCTTTTAACCTAGCATACCTTATCTTTATTCTAAATAGGCGCTTAATACATAGTTTACCCCCTGAGGTTGTACCCAAATCCCCTTTACTCACCCCTCGACCACGGGAATAACTTTACACACCCAATCTTTTAAAAGTGTCTAAATACACCCCACTTTGATGTTTAACCTCTTTCTCAAAACAAGTGTGAGATTGTGACACGTGCCCTTAACTTCAAATAAGGAAAATTAAATGGAAAAGCCCAAAATAAAAAAAAGAAAAAAGAAAAGGGGAAGCAGAAAAAGAAAAGGCCCACCTTCTCTGGCTAACTCAGTGGAGCCGTGATACCTCCAGCTCCCCCCAAAAAAATCCCCTTCACCATCAAAACTCATAACCATTTTTACCTAAAAGAAGCAACACTTCATGTACTCAAGTATTTATAGAGAGAGACAAAGTTAAGAAAAAGATGAAGACAAACATTACAGAGAACTAGTGTAAATCTAGAAATAGCAGGAAGGGTGGATCTGGATCTGGATGGAAATTCAATCAATCCTGCTCGTCTGGTGGTGGCGATGGCGGCGGAAGCCCATGAGGTGCTTCTCAATTTTTAGATTTATCTACCTCTGCTTAATTTTTAGTTATGGTTCTACCATTATGCTTATGACCCCATCGGTCACCGAAAATCAAGCGGTAGCGACGAGAAGAATCGAAAGGATAGGTTATCGGAGAAATCCATATTATTTCATGGGCAGAGCTGAGGGAGCAACTGTTTGGAGTTGTTGTGAAGGCTGAGGATGGTGCCGGACTTGCTCGCTGGTAAACTTTCGCCGGTGACTCGACCGAGCAGATGTGAAAATTAGAAAGAAAATGATAAATGAAAGAAAAGAAATTTTAAAAATAGACTAGTTGAAAAATATTTATGGGTGGTCTTCTGATTTCGAGGGACAAAAGAAAACGTTTGACTTAGAAATGCTCCCAGGCATGACTTTCGATGTCTGTGAGTCATTAGTCTAGTTCCAGTCCAGTTTCCTTTTTAGGGGGTCTTTTCCGGCTACTATGGCCGGAACATCTTCATTAGGGGAAAATTGTATATTTTACAATGCCGGTTTTAAGTCCTACGATATTACTAAATGCAAATCTGGTATAGAATCTTGCTACGAATGGGTTGAAGGCAGCAGGAATTTAATGAGAAGAGTTAAAGTTAGCATTAAAGTCTTAAAGTGGATAGTAGAAGTATTTATTGAAGCTTCCAAAGTGCAGGGGAAGGTGTTAGAAGATGGAATTTAAATGACCATTTCTCTGAATTTTTTTGCACTTTTAAATACAATGAGAGTGGGAGATACATCAGCTTCATAGCACTACAAGGCCAGAACAAATCAGTCATCATTACACCGAAGACTACATTCAATGGAGGATGGGGAAATATAGCTCATAAAATTGCGAAGTTTACATATGAACCAGCACAAGCACAAAAACAGCAGGAACATATAACGAAAAAGCCGGACAAAACTTTTAAAGAGGCCTTCAGCAGTAATAGATGGGTGACGGAGGCGACGAAAATGGCACAAGTTCAGATCACGAAAGATAACATAAAAATATCGGGGGAAGTTCAGTTTCTGAAAAAGATTTGTTGAGCAGATGTGTAGTTGGGAAGTTCCAGAGTTCAACGCAAGAGATAGCTACTTTGAATGATGTAAGAAGATGGGCATGCAACACTTGGAAAACGACCTTCGGTATAAATGTTCATGCCATGAATGACAGTTATTTCCTCTTTGAACTTCCATCAAGGAAAGAAGCAGAGCACGTCATGACCGGAGAATGGACTTGGAGAAGATGAAGCTGGAACTTGATTGGTGGAAACCAACTACCGGTTGCTGGCCAGCGGAAATCAAAAGGGATTGGGTATGGATTCGACATGGAAACCAACTACCAGTTGCTGGCCAGCGAAAATCAAAAGGGATTGGGTATGGATTCGACTTCTAGGGTTTCCATTAAGCTTGTGGTCACAAGAAATCTTCAAGCTGATCGAAGACCATTGTGGTGGGTTCTTAGAAACGGAGGAGGAGACATCTCTGAAAAACCACCTACACTGGGCTAGAATCAAGGTGGTAGGTGGCGGAAAGAAGGTTCCAAGGAGGTGCCTAACGTAGGGTATACTTACACTATTCCGATAGGGTGTGAGGTGCCGGTGGTCCTCGGAGCAGAGGAAGAGAAGCGGAAAAGAGGGGATCCCATGTGGGTACTTCGGGATAAGGGCAAAAATTCAATTGGGAGACACGTGGACAGGAGGAAAAAGGAAAAGGGCCGATGGAGGCAATTATGGGCTCAATTAAAAGAATATAATATTTGGGCCGAATTAAAGACCTATTTTCAGTGGTTTTTCATCAGTCAATTCCTGAAGCCCAACTAGTAGACGGGGTGAGTATCGAAATACATGCAAATATGACAAAACTTATCACCCATATCATGTATGCAACGCTGGGCAACAGAGATGGAGAAAAGGAGAGTCAAGACAGTCATATTGAGGAATTTAGGGGAAATTCATATGAAGGAGAACCAAGAGCAGAAGCAAAAGAGGATGTGTCCACAACATCAGCTGCAGTTGCAAGTTCAAGATATGAAGATGTTATCCCTTTGAAAGTTCAATTACCAGCAGAAGCAAACATCCCAGTAGTAACAGTTACTCCAGCATGGATCCAACAACATATAACCAGACTTAGCACAGAGTTTGGTGTCAATTTTAAAAGGTGTGAAGAGAAGGCCAAAGATTTATTCGTGAAGATAGATAGCAACAAGCAAGAGAATAAGGGGAAACAGTCAATCATCAAATCATCAAGAAGAAGGGGATGAATGCCAAATTCATGAGTAATGGTACTAGAAGCAGGAGGGATATCTAGCAATACAAGATCAATGAAGTTGATGTTACCTTCTCAAAAAAAAAAAAAAGATCAATGAAGTTGAATATAGTGTCTTGGAATGTTAGGGGACTGAATTGTAGTAAAAAAAGGAGTATGATTAAAAATATTTTACTTATCTGGAAAGCAGATGTGTGTTTTCAGGAAACAAAAGTGGAAGGGGATATCATTGAAATAGTAAGAGAAGTACGGGGGAGCAAGTGGGTTAGTTATGCTCAATTAAAAGCTAGTGGGATAAGAGGGGGAATACTAATTGTGTGGGACAAAAAGGATTGGGAATGTTTATAAGAAATAACTTATGCCACTCGTATTGCCCCGGATTGACAAAAGAGGCTTGGATTGGAGATTCTTGTGTAAACATTCAAGTTGACAATCGGGTTTCTAGACAGCGGTGGGCTCTGAAACCAATATCAATGATTTCGCTGGATTTAAGAATAACGTAGCACAGAAAACCGAACTCACCAAGGATGGCGAATGGGCAATACGTAGAGCTTGCTTCGCTTCCTATCGATTGTTTTATAGCGGTACGGTTACGAGTTCATAGTGTGGGCATGTACGCTGTTTCCTGTAGTTTCACCAGAAAGACTTTAGCTGGAACATGACTGGTGTGTATGCTCCAAATGACAGAATGGAGAGGGAGGAAACCTGGGGGAAATAGGTGTAGCTAGGAGCCTAATTCCAGGACCCTGGGTCCTTTGTGGTGATTTCAACACAGTTAGATATTCCTCAGAAAAGAAGAACTGCAGAAGTATCAACAAGGCAATGACTTATTTTTCTGAGTTAATTGAAGACATGGAGTTGGTAGATCTGTCAAGGACAGGGGGAAGTTTACCTGGACGAAAGGAGAGACACAATATTGCAGCAAGGCTAGATAGATTCCTGATATCAGAAAAATGGGATGCTAGCTTCAGGAATATCAGATAATCCATACTACATAGGGTGACATCTGATCATTCCCCTTTGTTACTTCAGTGTGGTGAATGGGAAAAAACCAATTCTTATTTTAAATTTGAGAATTGGTGGTTAAAGACAGAGGGTTTCAATGAGAAAGTGAAGACACGGTGGGAATCTTTCAATTACAGTGGGAAACCAGATTATATCCTGGCAGCAAAGTTGAATGCTTTAAAAGGAAAATTGGATTAACTCTTATGCCCCCGCCTCCCAAAAAAAAGGAATATTAAAGGAGTGGAGTAAATCAACACAAGGGAACTTGGGAATGCAAAAGGAGGAAATAACTTCTAGATTGGCTCTCACCATGGAATTTGAAGACATTGCCAGGCAAGAAGAGACTAGAAGAGACTGCTTGGAGACAGAGATCAAGGGCAACTTGATTGAAAGAGGGAGACAGAAACACAAGCTTCTTTCATAGAACAACAAATGCACACAGAAGGGCAAACACTATTGACAGATTGAGAGTAAATGGAGAATTAGAGGAGAAGTGAAGGAAGAGATTGTGTCATACTATGAAAAGTTATACTCAGAGACAGAAAATTGGGGACCACAATTTCATATGAGGAATTGTCCTAGGCCGGAAGCAGAAGACAATGCAATTCTTATGGTCCCTTTTAAATCTCAAGAGATACTGGAATCAAGGCATGCGCAGGAGACAAGGCTTCAGGTCCAGATGGTTATTCTATGGCTTTCTTTAATCATTGCTGGGAAATCATAGGGACAGATCTTCTAGTGCTATACGAAACTTTTATGAAAAAGGTTTCTTTGAAAAAAGTTTGAATGCCACTTTTGTGGCTCTGATTCCAAAGAAAGCCGGAGCTATAGAGCTAAATGATTTTAGGCCTATTAGTCTAATTGGGGGAGTCTATAAAATTATTGCTAAACTGCTGGCAGAGAGACTGAAGAAGGTAATACACAGACTAGTGGACAGGCAACGAATGGCTTTTATTAAAGGAAGACAAATCATGGATGCAATTCTTATAGCAAATGAGCTTGTGGAGTCCAGACAGAGGAGCAAGAAACCTGGTATTCTATGGAAGCTAGACATCCAAAAAGCATATGATCATTTGAACTGGAGCTTTCTAATCAATATGCTGGAGAGAATGGGGTCTCGTACTAGATGGATCAAATGGATAAAACATTGTATTAGCTTTGTAAAATTCTCAATCTTGGTTAGTAGAACTCCTTGTGTGTTTTTTCTTCTCAAAGAGGATTGAGACAGTGATATGATCCTACTTGGCACACCTCATTTCAAGACTTAGATATGGAACTTCAAGCTCAACAAGCGGCATGGATGATAAGGATGGAGTTGAAGGCCTTTGGAGGCCCATACAAGCCCCACAATGAGGCCTATGATGTGTGGGAGGTGTCTTGGGAGTTGATTGAAGAAGAAGCCACTAGAAAAGGGACCAAATGTGCAAAGTGGCCAAACGTGCAAATAGGGACATTTCTGCAAATTGGCTACACTTGCTAACTTGGACAAGATCGGGAGTTGGCTATTTGTGCAAGGAAGGTTATGCTTGCAAGAAGGCCATGCATGCAACGTTGATTAGAGGGCCATCTATGCAAGGAGGGGCGTGTTTGGCCAATTCTGGCCAATTCTTGAATTGAAGACTACACTAAGAAGACTAGCCAAACAAGGCCTTTACTTCATTAAAGGTAGCATTGTAATTGCCTATTAGTCTTCTTTACTTAGCTTGTATATATAGCTTGTCTTTCATTTCATTACTTAGATTTTGATGATGAATATTTGAGTGATGATAGGATTATCATAGTTTGTTTAGCTAGGGTTTAGCTTAGTTTAGTAAATTTAATGGTAGATTCCATTGTTGGTTTGTGAACCTTTTATGTCCATTGATATTCATGAAGAGATTGCCATTTGTGGATTCAAATCGAATCTCTTGCCTTGAGTGTCAAATAGTAGTGGTTCTTTTAGGATCGGATTCAATTGGAAGGGTCTAAGTTTAATATACTTAGGTTTGTCCATAAATTCGCCCTAATTGGGTCTTGCTTTTATCCTCTATTCCTTATCCCCTTTTCTTCGTATCTTTAAATTCCGCGTTTTGGATTGAATTGGTTCTTCCCCAATTCGATTCGTATCAGACAGGGTGATCCTTTATCCCCTTTCTTATTTATTTTGAAAATGCAGGGTGAGTAACATGTTACAGACAACAAAGGTCAATGGTTGGATCAGGGGGTTTTAGGTCAGTGCAGGAAACATGGAGATTACTCATTTGCAATATGCAGATGACACCCTAGTTTTCTGTGAAGCAGTGGAAGAGGAAATTTTAATCTTAAGAACTATCTTCATCATCTTTGAAGCAGTTTCAGGATTACACATTAATTTGGGCAAAAGTTTTATTTACCCAATTAATGAGGTGGCCGAGGTGGAGAGCTTGGCAGAGAAATTAAGAGGTAAAATAGGGGAACTTCCAACTACATATTTGGGCATGCCTTTGGGAGCCAAGAGCAAATCTAAAGGTATATGGAATGGAGTTCTAGAAAAATGTGAGAAGAAGTTGTTCAACTGGAAAAGCCAATATCTTTCCCTTGGGGGAAGATTGACCATGATCAACAGTGTTCTAGATGCTTACCATCCTACATGATGTCCCAGTGATCAAGAGAATTGACACTTTGAGAAGGAATTTTTAATGGCAGGGCAATGAAGACGAGAAGAAATTCCACTTAGTCAAATGGGAAGAGGTGACTGTGAGCAAGAAGGCCGGGGAATTGTGTATCAAAAATCTGAAATTGCAGAATCAAAGTTTGATGATGAAGTGGCTATGGAAATTTGCTATAGAGGAAGACATGTTATGGAAGGAAGTTATTATTGCTAAATATGGACTGGAGGACAAGTGGACAACAAACATGATTAATATTCCATATGGTTGTACTGTGTGGAGGGCAATCAGGAACGTCTGGCCAAAAATGCTTGCAAGGATCAGATGCAAATTTGGTAATGGGGTAAAAGTATCTTTCTGGAGTGGTGTCTGGTTGGGTGACACAACTTTGAAGCAGAAGTTTCCTGACTTGTTCATTCTTAATCAAAAGCAACAAGCTATTGTTGTTCAGATGTGGACTGGACAAGGGTGGGATCTAGATCTTAGAAGACACTTGAATGATTGGGAAATGGAGATGATAACAGAATTTTACAATACCATGGTAGTGTTCAGGAGAGAGGGATACTCTGGAATGGAAGAAGGGTAGCAAAGGGATTTTTACAGTGAATAAGGACCTGAATGTATCAAGTTTTCAGGAAGAAGGATGTCCATGAAGATGATATGGAAGACAAAAATACCTCATCTAGTTGTTTCAATTGGCTATTGGCACAAGAAGTTGTGCTGACTCATGAAAATCTTAACAAAAGAGGTTTTCATCTATGTTCTAGATGTTTTTTGTGTGGGGAGTAGAATGAGACAATCAATCATCTTTTCTTGCATTGTAAGTGGACAGATCAACTGTGGAAGATGTTTATTAGCCCGGCGAAGATCAGATGGGTGAAGCCTGGGAGTATAGAAGGAGTGCTAAAGCTTTGGAACAGGGATGGGAATGTAACAAGGAAGGAGGAAAGATGGAAGATTGTCCCATCATGCGTATGGTGGACTGTGTGGAAAGAGAGGAATCAAAGATGTTTTGAGAACAAGCAGAACAATTTATAGAAGTTCAAGATGAATTGCTTAGCTCTTTTTTATTTTTAGTATAAACAGGAAATCTTAGGCCAGACAGAAGATATTTTTGATGTGTTAGATCTCTTGTAAGAATAGAAAACAGTAGAGATCATTATTGTAAAATGTAACTTTTTCGAGGGGGACTACATATTTAGAGTATACCTGTGGATATATGGATTAACTGTTACAAGTCTTTAAAAAAAAATATTTATGAAATAAAACTTTCTTAAATTTTATATTCTTCGCGTCAATTATGTTTGTAATTGACGTTTATGCCACCTACACTTTAGGTGTTTATTAGACACACTTTTAAGCTAAGTTACTCGGACTCTTCGAAAGTGTTGCCGCACCCGTGTCGGATCCTCCAAAAATATACTACTTTTGAAGGATCCGACACGCACCCGACAACATTTTAGGAGAGTCCGAGTAACATAGCTTTTAAGTAGGTTGTGGGTGTAAAGTGATTCCCGTGGTCGAGGGCACTGTAAAAAGGATTTAGGTACAACCTCGTGGGTAAATATGTGTTACTTCTAGAGCTGTCCCCATTAAGAGGAATACAATGTTTTTCTTGTTTTCTATTCCTTGTCAATTTTATTATTGTATACGTATATTCATTACTCTCTCCGTCCCATTTATGTGACGCGCTTTCCTTTTCAGTCAGTTCCAAAAAGAATGAATTCTTTCTATAATTAGTAACCATTCAACTTTAAATTTACCTTTTTACCTTTACTGAAATGATTTCTAGCCACACACATTTCTATGATTTGTTTTAGACCACAAGTTTCAAAAGTCTTCTTTTATTTCTAAAACTTCGTGCCCAGTCAAACACCCTCGTATAAATGGGACGGAGGAAGTACTAGTTTTTGAGTGTGCGTGTATATCCCATATTAATGAGTACCCAAATTTTGAAAATCACATTTGTTAAAAAGAAATGTGGTTAAGTTGTGAAATAAAAATTGAAGAAAAAAGTGTGAGTTTCTAAAAATATGAATGTTGATCCTATTTATTTTGCTGAATGAATAACAGTTTCTTGTGTCTCTCTATGACAAGTATTTGCTTTATCATGTAATCAGAAACTCATATTTATTTGTTATCTTTGTTGCTTAACTGGTATAGACACACGTGAAGGGAATTAGGACTTAGGAGAATGTTGCATCCATAAATTTCTAACGATTTTTTTGATAAGAAAGAGCTGTTTTGCTTAGCTTACTGCATTTTTGAAAGGATTATATATAGTTTTTTTGGATGATCTGGATTATATATAGTTAGGTTATGTAGTTCAAATAAGGAAATGATTGACATAAGGTAATATCTTAATCAATTTTAAAGTTCTAAATGTTAGGACTTCCTACATATCCAAATAAGGAAAATTTAGTAACCAAAACTTTAGTTAATTTCAAAGTCCTAAATATTTGGAAAATAATTAAATTGCAATTTCATTCAATGCAAAATCAATTTTTAGAGGGTAAAAGAGTATATCAACATTTCATGTTGGTGCTTCCTGCTTTTATTATATTACTATTATATTATACATAAATACAAATCTAGATAGGAGTACTTCTAATTGGTGACGATGTACTTTAAGTGAGGAACTAATTTAAAAAAAAAAAAGATGTATTAAGTGACGAATACTTTCTTTCCACCCAGCATATTTGTAATTGTTTTTTACTATCTGACAGAGCTGTCTGATTTTTCCTCTACAGTTTTCTTCAAGTCTTCGATGCGCTTGTAGGTATAATCCAGAGCTAATAATTCCTTTTCAGGAAGAGCTAATATTGTAATTTATTGATCTTTCTCCACAATAAAATCACAACTGATATAATGTTTTCAGTCTGTGTAAACAAATTGATGTTGTACTTTTATTATCTAGAACTACCTAAACTTTAAAGATACAGTTAAGGACTATCATCTATGAAATTTCAAGTGAATATCCGTAGAACTTTCTCTTGTCCTGTGTCTTGCAAATTGCTCTATACTTTTTCGCTTCGACAATCTTAGTCATTCTTAGTAGGCTGACAATCCTTATAAATCACAATCATAAACTAAGATTTCCACTTTTTCCTTACAATAAATGTTGGGTACACGATGGTTGTGTTTATTTCCATCTCATTTGTGAGTAGCCCTTGCACTTATCCATCAATCATCTATTATGGTCATCTGAAACTATATGCTCTATTCATGCCCAAATCATCCCAATACTACTTTGCTTATGAATAAGTTGCCTTAATGACAAATTAGGAGTTATCTAAAATTGGAGGGCCTAAGTCTAATATTTATTCTTACAGGCGTCAGTGTTGTCACAGGCGCGCTTAAAGCACGCTTAAGCCCTGAAGTGAGGCTCAAAACTCGTTGAGCGCTTCGCCTCGCTTTATGTGCGCTTCAGTGTCGTCATCAAGGCTCTAAGACATACTTTTCCATGCCATTGAGCCTCTCTTGAAGAGGTGACACTAGATGATTGATATTTCACTTTATCGTAATGTTTTTACAGTTTCTTTATCCATATATTTGTTATTCATGCTTACTATTATTAGTCTTGGACTAAACATACATATATTTGTAATTTTGCACCATTGCGCTTTTTTTAACTAAAGCCCATGCTTTATTTGCGCTTTGCGCTTAAAGCCCCAGTTAACCTTAGAGCTTTTTTGCGCTTTTCGCTTTTGACAACACTGACAGGCGTATACAAGTATCTGACAGAAGACTCTTGGCAAGCACCGGAGTCAATGTAAGTGTAATGACAATAACTATACCAACTAGGTGGTATAAACAAAATAGAACTTATTCAGGAAATCTTTAGGATAGTCTGGAATCAGAAATCACAGTCATATAATAAGGTAGCAAATAACTGGGATCAATAATCACAACAAAGTTTAGTCCCTGCCATTATCATTGTGTTTGGTGGAGAATGGAGAGGGTGAAACGTAAAAGGGGTTGAAAAGTTCCTTTATCCCATGCAATAACTTCTACCCACCCTCCCCATGTCATATCCTTTTAGAGAGGATTGTAATCTGCTGCACTCCTTTCTAATAAAGCCATCGTGAGATGAACCAGGATTTTGACGCAATTATCCAGCAAGAGTTATTACTCTTACTAAGGAAGTAGAGTATTGGAGAACACTGAAAAGAAAAAGAAAACAATAGCTATTAGTCTTACTTAAGAAAGATAGAGAATTGGAGAAAACACTAGAACTGTGAGAAGTTGGAGAGAATAAACATTTCATGGTAGGAGTAAAACCATCAGAATCATTTTTCTTAAGCTACCTTGAGTTTGTCTTGGCAGTCATCCTGCGAAAGATAGAACTAGCACCGGTCGTACATGAACTATATGCTAAAGTGGAAATGGGACTACTTAAATACTTTGTTCTTAATCGCGCTAAGCTAACTTAAAGAGTGTTATATATAGAGTTATGTTCATATAAGCGAAGCTTGTCTATTTAAGCTGGACTGCTAGGCTCATCCTAGGCTTATCTTTGCATTCACGCAATTGCAGGCGCAAGCCATAATCTTATCTTGCCATGTGGATGCATATGTAGTTTCTTTTCATCATCTTGTTGATGTGGATGTCTCCAAGAAATTTTCTTTCTGACCCTCTGCCTCTTTTTTTGTTTTTTGTTTTTTGTGAAGTTAGTAATTTCAGGTGTTATAGACTTATTAAGAAAATAATTTCAGTTATTGTGTTCTCATTTACTGTTCTATTGGGAGCCCTTATACAGATTGTTTCTCTGGTTGCAGGAAAATAATCGAAGTGAGATAGATAGAATAAATAGAGAAAGGCATGTTGACTTTGTGAACATGTTGAGAGGATTTGTAACTAGTCAGGTATTTCCTTGTTCATATGACTGGTTTATCTTTTAGATAAATTGTTACATTGAAGTTCGATTTCTTGTTTGTTGTTAGTAACAGTGTACGAAAGCTCAACCTTGTCCCTCTCCTCTTTTTTTCTTTTTTCTATTTTAAGAAAAGGCCACTAAACATGCTGCTTAGTGGTAATTTATTAAAACCAAAGAGTCTTACAGAAAGCAAAGCAAAACCAGCTAAACCACTGGTTTGCAAAAAACAAAAATAGCTAAAACAGAACTACTACAAGCATTATCTACTGCAGATCCCTGTGCCTTGACTTGATACCATCTCACACACCTAAGAGCTCACCAGGTGCTATGGATCAATAGTCTAGAGAAGTGAACTTCAGGCTATCAAGGATGGAGTGGAGTTTGTCCTGTAAAAATTCAATTTCAGTAGCAATCTTCAGCATCATTAACATTGTGCCATATAGATACAATTCTGCAGAAACTACTGTATGCACATTTGGTAACATAACAACAGAATGAGCATGTTAGTATGCGAATACCACACACTGTTACATCACCAAAGATGTACACAATAATTTCCAGATACTTTACAGCTTCATGGCAATTTGAAAGTAGCAGACATTAGCTTAGCGTGCATAGCTTATAACCTCAGTATTATCTTCCTGTTGAACCTATTACCTGCTCCTTAGCATTTCTTAATCTCAGATAAGGAATTTGAGCTTTCTCTGTATTAATAATCTGCTTGGCCTTTAGAGGAAGGTCATTAAAATTGTTGAACTGTTGATCACCTGCAAAATAAAAAACATGGTGAGTTAAAAAATCAGCAAGTCCATTCCCTTATCTGAATACGTGTTCCACCTGAACCACATGATCTCTTCTCAACAAGTTAATGTCCTTCACCACCATTGCTATACTCCAAGGCACCTCCCATTCTCCAGTTAGAATCTTTTTCATTGAAATGGAATCTGTTTTCATTTACAAGTGGCATGTAGTGATGAGTAATTCAAAATTCCAGTCCCATCTTCATAGCATATGCCTCAGCAACCAGATTTGTGCCATCACTTATTCTCTTTGCTGCAGCATATCTCAGGTCTCCATCATTTCTAACACAAAATGCCACAGAACTTGGCCCTGGATTCCAATTGATGTGTAGTCCAGAGATTCCTTCAAAAAGAACCAAAATGCCTCTCAGGTACCTCAGTTGCTCCTCCTCAGCATCACAGAAGATCAAGGTGTCATCAGCATATTGGTGATGAGTAATTTCCTGATGACGGTTAGCATTACTGGCCATCTGAAAACCTTTAATCCATCCTTGAACTTTTGCTGGTTTGACCATAATATTCAATCCTTCCATGGCAATTATGAACAAAAAAGGAGAGAGTGGATCACCACCCTGTCTGAGCCCTCTATTAGCATTGAAAAAGCCTTCAGGAGAGATCCATTTATAAGAACTGAGAATCTGATAGTGGAGATGCAAAACTGTATCCAACTGATCCATTTCTTTCCAAAACCCATTTGGTGCAGCATCTTCAACAAATAACTCCAATTCACATGATCATATGCCTTCTTTATATCTAATTTGCATAGAACACCTGGCATTTCTTGCTTTAGTCTTGAATCCACTGCTTCATTGGCAATAAGAATAGCATCCATTATTTGTCAACCTTTTATGAAGGCCATCTGTTGTGAGTCCACCAACTTCTCCATAAATCTCTTGAGCCTTTCTGTCGGTACTTTAGCTAGTATTTTGTAGATACTGCCTGTCAAGCTTATGGGTCTGAAATCTCTCTATTCTTTTGCACCAGTCTTTTAGGAATCAGAGCTATGTAAGTTGCATTGAACTTTTCTCAAACATTCCTTTGGCATGGAAATTTTGAAAAAAAACCCCATAATGTCTTGTTTTACCACCTCCCAACATTTGATAAAAAAATCCCATTGTGAAGCCATCTGGCCCAGGGGACTTATCCATTGCACATATCTTTAAGCAGCCTCAAACCTCTTGCTCATCGAAGCTGTTTTGTAAAAATTCCTTCTCTTCTTCAGAAATAGTAGGACAGTTTGCAAAGTTGCTTGAGGGTCTCCAAGCTGCTGTCTCTGTATACAACTTTTTGTAAAACTGAACTACTTCCTCCTTAATTCTTTCTGGTTCTGTGATCAGTTCTTTCAGAAACAAAAGCTGGTCAATGTTTTTGTTTGAAACTGGTAACTTTGTATTCCTTAGCGTTAAGGGTATGCTGGCTACCTCCAAAAATTTACACTTTACTGAAAGAGAAATACTTACAGTAATCCTAAAAGGTCCACTAACTGAACTTCCTCTTCCATTGGATCTTTTGCAATGAGCTTTCTCTGCCTTTAAAAATTCTATCGTTTCTTTCCTTCCAAATGTTCCACCAGATGCAGGCAGGAATTGTTTTCCACCAAATCTTCTGGCTCTTGCTCCCTCCCCTTCTTATCCAATAGCTTAGAAGATCTGCAGTGTGTTCAGGCATAATCCAGTTCACCTTAGCCAAGTTAATGAACAATGCTCAGACTTGTGCCGTAACTTTACAGTGAAGGAAAAGGTGACTGTTTGTCTCTAAGGCCTCCTTGCATAATGTGCATCTTGAAGCAATGTTAATTCCTCTTTTCTGCAGTGCTTCATGAGTCAAACAAGCTCTCCAAGCTACCAGCCAAGTGAAACACTTCACCTTAGTTGGTGCCACACTCTTCCAAATGGATTTCCAAGGTCCTGGTGTCCTCCCTGTTATTTCAATCAAACCCTTGTTTTTTTTTTTTTGAAACTAGTAATTTTGTATTCCTCAGCATTAAGGGTATGCTGGCCACCTCTAAAAATTTACACTTTACTGAAAGAGAAATACTTACAGTAATCCTAAAAAGTCCACTAACTGAACTTCCTCTTCTACATATTGTTCTTTACACCAAAAACTTAATGAAGTAAAGACCTTCCATTGGATCTTCTGCAATGAACTTTCTCTACCTTTAAAAATTCTGTCGTTTCTTTCCTTCCAAATGTTCCACCAGATGCAGGCAGGAACTGTTTTCCGCCAAATCTTCTGACTCTTGCTCCCTCCCCTTCTTATCCAACAGCTTAGAAGGTCTGCAGTGTGTTCAGGCATAGTCTAGTTCACCTTAGCCAAATTAATGAACAATGCCCAGACTTGTGCCGTAACTTTACAATGAAGGAAAAGGTGATTGTTTGTCTCTAAGGCCTCCTTGCATAATGTGCATCTTGAAGCAATGTTTATTCCTCTTTTCTGCAGTGCTTCATGAGTCAAGCAGGCTCTCCAAGCTACCAGCCAGGTGAAACACTTCACCTTAGTTGGTGCCACACTCTTCCAAATGGATTTCCAAGGTCCTGGTGTCCTCCCTGAAATTTCAGTCAAACCCTTGTTGTACAATCTGTTCACAGAGAACAGTCCATTTTGATTATGCTTCCATGTCAATTTATCTGGCTCAAAATTAGTTCCTTGAAATCTACCAATTACTGTCAGTAGTTCTGCTACCCATGCTATTTCCCAATCATTTAGAAGTCTTCTGAAAATCAAATTCCAGCCTTGGGGAGACCACATCTCCTCTATTGTACTATCTGGATTTGTGCTTATAGAAAATAAGCTAGGAAACAGTAGTTGTAATATTCCCTGTCCACTCCAATTTTCCTTCCAGAAAAGAATCTTGTCACCCCTACCCACCTTGCAGTTAACATTTGCCTTCAGAGCCAGCCAGAAAGCTCTAATGGTCCTCCATACCCCCACACCATAGGTATTGGTCACCTCATTTGTACACCATTTCCCATTTTGGCTATACTTATGTTGGATTACATCTTTCCATAGTGCATGATCTTCCTGATTATATCTCCATAACCACTACATGAGTAAGGATGAGAATGTTGAGATGGATGTGTGGCCACACCAGGAGTGGCAGGATTAGGAATGAGGATATTCGGGATAAGGTAGGGGTGGCCTCGGTGGAAGACAAGATGCGAGAAGCGAGATTGAGATGGTTTGGGTATGTGAAGAGGAGAGACACAGATGCCCCAGTGCGGAGGTGTGAGAGGTTGGCCATGGATGGTTTCAGACGAGGTAGGGGTAGGCCGAAGAAGTATTGGGGAGAGGTAATTAGACACGACATGGCACAACTACAGCTTACCGAGGACATGACCTTAGATAGGAGGGTTTGGAGGACCCAAATTAGGGTAGAAGGCTAGTAGATAGTCTCGTTATCCGTTCTTATTAGTAGTTGCATTATTGCAATATAATTTCTTGTGCTCCGATTTCTGTTATTATCTGTTATTTCCTGTGCTTTGATTATCCTGTGTTATCTGCTCCGATTTCTGCTATTATATGTTATTTCCTGTGCTTTGATTATCCTGTGTTATCTGTGTCGCTTGCATTATTTCATTTCCATATCGCTTTGAATCTCTTATCCGAATCTCTTAACCTTATCTGACTTCTTTTTATGCTTTTATTGAGCCGAGGGTCTTTCGGAAACAGCCGTCCTACCTTGGTAGGAGTAAGGTCTGCGTACACTCTACCCTCCCCAGACCCCACGATGTGGGATTTCACTAGGTTGTTGTTTAACCACTACATGAGTAAGCTTTTATTCTGTAATTTTAGGTTCTTCACCCCCAATCCTCCATGCATTCTGCTTTGTTGAACTACTTCCCAATTTACCAAGTGGAACTTTTTTTCCTCATTGTTTCCTCGCCATAGAAAGTTTCTCCTTAGAGTGTCCAAAGCCTTAACCACCTTGCTTGGGATAGGAAATAAGGACATCACATATGTTGGCAAGGAATCCGAGACTGAGTTGATTAAGGTGAGTCTTCCTCCCAAGGATAGGTATTGAGATTTCCATAGAGCTAGTTTCTTTTCAGTCTTCTCTATGATGCCATCCTAGATTTTCACTGCTTTATGCATTGATCCCAAAGGCATTCCAAGATAAACAGTAGGCAAATTCTCAATCTTGCAATTCAAAATGCTTGCAAGCACTTGGATCTGCTGCACCTCCTTGACTGGGAATATACTGCTCTTCCTCCAGTTGACTTTAGCCCAGAACATGCTTCAAAAACCACTAGTATCACCCTCAAATGGCAGATCTGTTCCTGATTTGCCTAACAAAAAACTACTGTATCATCAGCATACAGTAGATGGGAGATTTCCATAGCCTTATTAGCCCTATTTCTCACATTAAATCCTCTGATCCAGCTATTTTGAGAAGCAATTCTCATCATGTTGTCCAAGCCTTCCATAGCTATAATGAAAAGGAAAGGGGATAAAGGGTCCCCCTGCTTGAGCCCCCTTTCTGCAGGAAAAAAACCCACAGGTTCTCCATTTACTAGAATAGAGAACCTGGTAGTTTTAATGCAGAACTCCATCCACTTTAGCCACCTGCAATCAAACCCCATTTGTCTTAGAGTGTTGATAAGAAAATTCCAGTTCAAATGGTCATAGGCTTTTTCAATATCCAGCTTGCACATCACTCCTAGCCCTTCTCCTCTAAGTCTGGTGTCAATACACTCACTTGCTATTAAAGCAGCATCCATAATTTGCCTCCCCTTTATGAATGCCATTTGGTTCTTATTGCCTAACTTGCTCACCACTCTCTTTAACCTTTCTGCCAGCACTTTGGCAATTATCTTGTACACACCAGTGATCAAACTAATGGGCCTAAAGTCCCTTAGTTCAGTTGCACCCACCTTCTTTGGAATCAAGGCCACAAAGGTGGCATTGAAACTTTTTTCAAACATCTGTTGAGAATGGAAATTCTGAAAAGTCAGCATCAAATCCTCCTTCAAAACATCCCAAAATGCCTGGAAGAAGGCCATTGTGTGTCCATCCGGGCCAGATGCCTTATCAACAGCACGTAGTTTGATCCCTTCCCATACTTCATCTTCTTCAAATTGCCTTGACATCCATATTTGCTCTTCTCCAGTAATGCTTTGGACACCTTGAATGTTCAAGTTTGGTCTCCATGCTTCTGTCTCACTGTAAAGGTTCTGATAGAATTCTAGAATTGCATTTTGAATATCCATAGGTTCAGAGGAGCTAACTCAAAGGAGCTCCACCATTCTGTAACATCAAAGGAGCTCCACCATTCCTGCACTTTGCTTCTGAAACCATCCACCTTCAACCACCAATTTTCAAACTTGAAATAAGTTTTCTTAAAGGACCAATCTCCGCATGTTAGCATGATTGGATTATGATCAGATCCCAGGTTTGGCATTACATCCTGTTTGATGTGTAGGAACATTTCATCCCAAAGTGTTGAAAAGAGAAATCTGTCAATCCTAGAGGCAGTTCTGTGATTTGTCTCCCCTCTCCAAGTATAGGACCCCCCAAATAAAGGAGGATCCACCAACTCCACCTCATTGATGCACTCAGAAAATTCCTTCATAGCACCAGATAGCCTGCTACATTCAGTTCTTTCAGATGGGAACCTTGTGACATTAAAGTCACCACAAACCACCCACGGACCCTCACATAAAGCCCTCATAGCACCTATCTCCTCCCATAGTTCCCTCCTTACAATTCTCCTACAATCAGCATAAACTGCTGTAATAAACCAGATGAAATCCTGATTTATCCCACATAATTTACAAGTTAAACTTTGATTCCCATTTTCCACTATTTCCCCTCTCCACTGCCTCTTATCCCATAACACTATAATGCCCCCCCTAGTGCCTAATGACTCAAGCCATACACCCCCCACCCATCTGTTTCCCCAGAGTTGTTGTAGATAATTTCCCACTTCCCCACTCAATTTTGTTTCCACCAGAACATAGATATCAGCCCCCCATTGTTGTATTCTACTCCTTACAGTATTCCTTTTACTCTCCATATTCAACCCCCTCACGTTCCAAGAAACTATTTTTATCTTCATTATAAAGGAGTTATTAGTTTCCTCCCCCTACTTCTTGATTCACTCCTTGGTTCCCCATCTTTGAAATTCTTATCAAATATCAAATTTCTTAGCTCCCTAGGAACTGTCTGTTTATCAGCATTATGTTCTATTGAGATAACTGAAGTTATCCCTTTTTCTCTCCTCTGGTCAATCTTTGTGAATAAAGCTTCGGCCTCCCTAGAGCAACCTTCAAATGCTGCTCCGAATTCCTGGCTCATCCTCACAATATTACCCTGAACCCACAGGTTCGATCTCATCACCGCTTCCTTTTCAAATTCAGAAAAATCTGTTTGTATGGGAGTAGGCTCTCCCAGTAGAGTTATCTGGTTTGTGTTCCCATGTTCTTCAATTTTCTCTTCATCCTTTTGACTTTCAGTTGGCAAGACCATCTGCTCATCATTTTCTTCTTCTTCTTCAAACTCTTGGTACTGATCCATTCCTTTATCTCCTGCATCTTTCCTCCCCGACCCAATATTTAAATTCGCCACTTTCTTGAACCCTAAAACTGGGGAATCTGTGTGAAGTGGTAATATAGAAGAGGAAGGAATTGAAATTGCCTTTTGCATGTTGGTAGAAGCTTCCCAATTGGCAAAGCACTCGAGGAATTTGGATGCCATCTCTTTCAAGTTGTTGAAGTGATTCTTATAGTCATCTACAGTGGAACTATCCGGAGTTTTAAGTTCTGTAGAAGATGCACGTGACCCACCATGTGATTCACTTAAAACTGGTCCCTTTTCAGACTCATATAGGGCCAAACAATTAAATTTATTTGGGCCCAGAATTAAACCCTTCGCAGATCCAACATAAATCTGGCCCTTCTCAGTATTTGAATTTAAACCTACCGCACGTGCCACTGCAGAATCACGTGCAAAGTCAGCAACATCTGACTTTTCCTTCTGCTTAGCGACTGTATCTGTACTTTTACCCAGTGTCTTCGATATCTGCTGGGTAAAAGAATGTAACACCTCTTTCTCCTCTTCTTCTCCGATGACAACTCTCGCCGGAGATTCCACCCAAACCTGGAGGGTAAAAAGAAGTCTGCTTTGCTGCAGGGTGACTTCTTTATGAACCTCTCTACCATCTCCTTTGACTCTGATTCTAGCCCACTTTAGATGATTCCGGAGTTGAGTCTCTTCCTCTGTTTCCAGCCAGCCTCCACAAAATTCACCAATGATTTTGAAGACTTCAGATGACCAGAATTGGAGCGGCACACCCACAACCCTAATCCAGACGGAATTTGGCATATTTCCTTTTTCTATGACTCCTGATAAAGAAGACCACCACCAAAGATTGATTTGGGCTCTTTTCCAGTGCCATTCCCCTTTTAGGACTTGCTCAACTATGCTTTTGGATGGAAATTCAAACAGAAATCGATTTTCTCCCATGGCATAAATATTGAGCCCATGGATCTGTTTCCAAGTGGAAGAAGTCCATCTTCGTAGGTCATACAAAGTTGGAACTTCCTCATTTACAAAGTAACCAACCAACCAAGCATCTACCAAGTACCATATTCTGATGACGTGCCATACCTTCCTTTATTTGAATAAACCTCTCCCCTCTTTAATGCGAAACCTCCAACCACTTCATTGTTCGACCATTTACAGCTTTTAATTGCTTCTGCATATTGGAACTCTTTGTCCACAAACCTAGGCTCCCTCACATTAAATTTGTCAACAAAGCTATTAATGAATCTGCCAATCTTGTCAGCCAGATAGGTCCAGCCAGCATTAAACGATACTTCGGGTATGATTATCACCGCTATCCTCCCTCGTAAACTGATAATGCTAATATATCTGCCAAAGCCATTAAAATTCGTGGAGCAAAAGGTCTCAGAGAAAAACCCTCAGGGGTTGGCCTGGTGGCAATTGACTTGAGCCTTGGGGTGTTCCCTTTCAAGGTCTCAAGTTCGAAACCCACTGGGTGCAAACAATTTCTGAGGGCCATCGGACTGGGGAAACCCTGAATTAACCGTGGTGCACTTGCGGGAAACTCCTTGCCGAGGGCCTGTGCACCCACGGGATTAGTCGGGGCTCAAAGAGACTCGGACACCCGTGGCTAATAAAAAAAAAAAAGGTCTCAGAGAAACTGTCTCTCCTCTTCCATCTTCTCACTACATTGCCTCGTACCGTTGATGCCTCCCTCATGTTCTGGACTATCCATTCCAAAGTCTTCTTGTTCAAAGAAACTCTTCTGATGAAATTTTTACCTCTTTCGGTCCAGTCAAACCAATGTTCTGCTGTGTTTGAGGATCTAGTAATATCATAAGACTTAAAGCCTACCGCGAAATAAGTGCTATCATCCATCTCCTAGAAGGTTGAAAGAAAAGGAAGTAGAGTGAGAAATCCGGTGATCAGAAGGACCACCGGAGTTAGGGACCAGTATCACAAAGCAACTTTAGTGCATTGCCTCGGGATAAGTGCCTGGGAGTATTATATGCCTAATTCAAACCCTTGTTGTACAATCTGTTCACAGAGAACAGTCCATCTTGATTATGCTTCCATGTCAATTTATCTGGCTCAAAATTAGTTCCTTGAAATCCACCAATTACTGTCAGTAGTTCTGCTACCCATGCTATTTCCCAATCATTTAAAAGTCTTCTGAAGACTAAATTCCAGCCTTGGGGAGACCACATCTCCTCTATTGTACTATCTGGATTTGTGCTTACAGAAAATAAGCCAGGAAACAGTAGTTGTAATGTCCCCTGTCCACTCCAGTTTTCCTTCCAGAAAAGAATCTTGTCACCCCTACCCACCTTGTAGTTAACATTTGCCTTTTGAGCCAACCAGAAAGCTCTAATGGTCCTCCATACCCCCACACCATAGGTATTTGTCACCTCATTTGTACACTATTTCCCATTTTGGCCATACTTATGTTGGATCACCTCTTTCCATAGTGCCTGATCTTCCTGATTATATCTTCATAACCACTTCATGACTAAGCTCTTGTTCTGTACTTTTAGATTTTTCACCCCCAATCCTCCATGCATTCTGCTTTGTTGAACTACTTCCCAATTTACCAAATGGAACTTTTTTTCCTCATTGTTTCCTCGCCATAGAAAGTTTCTCCTTAGAGTGTCCAAAGCCTTAACCACCTTGCTTGGAATAGGAAATAAGGACATCACATATGTTGGCAAAGAATCCAAGACGGAGTTGATTAAGACGAGTCTTCCTCCCTAGGATAGGTATTGAGATTTCCATAGAGTTAGTTTCTTTTCAGTCTTCTCTATATGCCATCCCAGATTTCCACTGCTTTGTGCATTGATCCTAGAGGCTTTCCAAGATAAACAGAAGGCAAGTTCTCAATCTCGCAATTCAAAATGCTTGCAAGCACTTGGATCTGCTGCACCTCCTTGACTGGGAAGATACGGCTCTTCCTCCAGTTGACTTTCAGCCCCGAACATGCTTCAAAAACCACTAGTATTACCCTCAGATGGCAGATCTGTTCCTGATTTGCCTCACAAAAAACTACTGTATCATCAGCATACAGTAGATGGGAGATTTCCATAGCCTCATTAGCCCTGTTTCTCACATTAAATCCTCTGATCCAGCTATTTTGATAAGCAATTCTCATCATGCTGTCCAAGCCTTCCATAGCTATAATGAAAAGGAAAGGGGATAAAGGGTGCCCTGCCTGAGCCCCCTTTCTGATGGAAAAAAACCCATAGGTTCTCCATTTACTAGAATAGAGAACCTGGTAGTTTTAATGCAGAACTCCATCCACTTTAGCCATCTGCAATCAAAACCCATTTGTCTTAAGAGTGTTGATAAGAAAATTCCAGTTTAAATGGTCATAGGCTTTTTCAATATCCAAATTGCACATCACTCCTGGTTCTTCTCCTCTTAAGTCCGGTGTCAATACACTCACTTGCTATTAAAGCAGCATCCATAATTTGCCTCCCCTTTATGAATGCCATTTGGTTCTTATTGCCTAACTTGCTCACCACTCTCTTTAACCTTTCTGCCAGCACTTTGGCAATTATCTTGTACACATCAGTGATTAAACTAATGGGCCTAAAGTCCCGTAGTTCAGTTGCACCCACCTTCTTTGGAATCAAGGCCACAAAGGTGGCATTGAAACTTTTTTCAAACATCTGTTGAGAATGGAAATTCTGAAAAGTCAGCATCAAATCCTCCTTCAAAACATCCCAAAATGCCTGAAAGAAGGCCATTGTGTATCCATCCGGGCCAGGTGCCTTGTCAACAGCACACAGTTTGATCCCTTACAATGCTTTGGACACCTTGAATGTTCAAGTTTGGTCTCCATGCTTCTCTCTCCCTGTAAAGGTTCTGATAGAATTCTAGAATTGCATTTTGAATATTCATAGGTTCAGAGGAGCTAACTCTATCAACCATTAAAGTGTCAATAGTGTTGAATCTTTTGTGAGCTGTGGCCATCCTGTGGAAATACTTTGTGTTTTTGTCTCCACTCTTGATCCATTGCACTCTAGATCTTTGTCTCCCTGCTATCTCTTCATTTCTAGCCACTTCTCATACTCCATACCCAACTGAGCCTTCTGCAACTGCTCATCTTCAGTCAGAGGTCTGTGTTCTTGAATGACTTCTAGGGTGCCAGCTTGGTCCAGTATTTTGTCTTTTCTTTCCCTCTAATTTTCCTTATTCTCCTTGCTCCATTCTTTAAGTTTCCCTTTTAACAAGTTCAACTTTGCAGCTAACTTGTAGTCTGGTCTTCCTGTAACCTCAAAGGAGCTCCACCATTCCTGCACTTTGCTTCTGAAACCATCCACCTTCAACCACCAATTTTCAAACTTGAAATAAGTCTTCTTAAAGGACCAATCTCCACATGTCAGCATGATTGGATTATAATTAGATCCCAGGTTTGGCATTACATCCTCTTTGATCTGTAGGAACATTTCATCCCAAAGTGTTGAAAAGAGAAATCTGTCAATCCTAGAAGCAGTTATGTGATTTGACCCCCTCTCCAAGTATAGGATCCCCCAAATAAAGGAGGATCCACCAACTCCACCTTATTGATGCACTCAGAAAATTCCTTCATAGCACCAGATAGCCTGCTACATTTAGTTCTCTCAGATGGGAACCTTGTGACATTAAAGATCCACAAACCACCCAAGAACCCTCACATAAAGCCCTCATAGCACCTATCTCCTCCCAGAGTTCCCTCCTTACAATTCTCCCACAATCAGCATAAACTGTTGTCATAAACCAGATAACATCCTGATTTATCCCACACAGTTTACAAGTTAAACTTTGACTTCCATTTTCCCCTTTTCCCCTCTCCAATACCTCTTATCCCATAACACTATAATGCCCCCCTACTGCCTAATGACTCCAGCCATACACCCCCCACCCATCTGTTTCCCAGAGGTGTTGTAGATAATTTCCCACTTCCCTACTCAATTTTGTTTCCACCAGAACATAAATATCAGCCCCCATTGTTGTATTCTACTCCTTACAGTATTCCTTTTACTCTCCCTATTCAAGCCCCTCACGTTCCAAGAAACTATTTTTATCTTCATTATAAAGGAGTTATTAGTTTCCTCCCCCTACTTCTTGATTCACTCCTTGGTTCCCCATCTTTGAAATTCATATCAAATATCAAATTCCTTAGCTTTCTAGGAACTATCTGTTTATCAGCATTATGTAGCTGAAGTTATCTCTTTTCTCTCGTCTGGTCAATCTTTGTGAATAAAGCTTCGGCCTCCCTAGAGCAACCTTCAAATGCTGCTCCGAATTCCTGGCTCATTCTCACAATATTACCCTGAACCCACAAGTTCGATCTCATCACTGCTTCCTTTTCACATTCAGAAAAGTCTGTTTGTAAGGGAGTAGGCTCTCCCAGTAGAGTTATCTGGTTTGTGTTCCCATGTTCTTCAATTTTCTCTTCATCCTCTAGACTTTCAGTTGGCAAGGCCATTTGCCCAGCTTCTTCTCCAAACTCTTGGTACTGATCCAATCCTTTATCTCCAGCATCTGTCCTCCCGGACCCAATATTTAAATTCACCACTTTCTTGAACCCTAATCTAGATGGAGTGGTGATTCAAAAGAGCAGGGAGTAGAAATTGCCTCTTGCATATTGGTAGAAGCTTTCCAATTGACAAAGCACTTGAGGAATTTGGATGGCATCTCTTTCAAGTTGTTGAAGTGATTCTTATAGCCGGCTACAGTGGGACTATCGGGAGTTAAGTTCTGAAGAAGATGCACGTGACCTATCACGTGATTCAATTAAAGCTGGTCCCTTTTCAGACTCATATTGGGCCAAACAATTAAATTTATTTTGGCCCAGAATTAATCCCTTCGCAGATCCACCATAAATCCGGCCCATCTCCTTATTTGAATTTAAACCTACTGCACGTGCCACTGCAGAATCACGTGCAAAGTCAGCATCATCTGACTTTTCCTTCGACTTAGCGATTGTATCTGTACTTTTGCCCAGTGTCTTCGATATCTGCTGGAGAGACAACTCTCGCCGGAGATTCCACCCAAACCTGAAGGGTAAAGAGAAGTCTGCCTTGCTGCAGGGTCACTTCTTTAGGAACCTCTCTACCATCTCCTTTGACTCTGATTCTAGCCCACTTTTAGATGATTCCGGAGTTGAGTCTCTTCCTCGATTTCCAACCAGCCTCCACAATAATCACCAATGACTTTGAAGACTTCAGATGACCAGAATTGGAGCGGCACACCCACAACCCTAATCTAGACGGAATTTGGTATATTTCCTTTTTCTATGACTCTTGATAAAGGAGACCACCACTGAAGATTGATTTGGGCTCTTTTCCAAAGTCACTCCCCTTTCAGGATTTGCTCAGCTATGCTTTTCGATGGAAATTCAAACAAAAATTGATTTTCTCCCATGACATAAATATTGAGCCCATGGATCTGTTTCCAAGTGGAAGTAGTCCATCTTCGCATGTCAGACAATGTTGGAACTTCCTCATTTACAAAGTGACCAACTTCTATAAGAATTTACCTATCCCAATAACAAAAAAACCTCAAACATCTACCAAGTACCATATTCTGATGATGTGCCATATCGTCCTTTATCTGAATAACTTCTCCCCTCTTTAATGCCAAACCTCCAATCACTTCATTGTTCGACCATTTACAGCTTTTAATTACTTCTGCATATTGGAACTTTTTGTCCACAAACCTAGGCTCCCTTACATTAAATTTGTCAACAAAGTCATTAATGAATCTACCAATCTTGTCCGCCAGATAGGTCCAGCCAGCATTAAACGATACTTCGGGTATGATTATCACAACTCTCCTTCTCCCTCGTAAACTGATAATGCTAATGTATCTGCCAAAGCCATTAAAATTCGTGGAGCAAAAGGTCTCAGAGAAACTATCTCTTCTCATCCATCTTCTCACTACATTGCCTCATACCTTTGATGCCTCCCTCATGTTCTGGACTATCCATTCCAACGTCTTCTTGTTCAAAGAAACTCTTCTGATGAAATTTTTACCTCTTTCGGTCCAGTCAAACCAACGTTCTGCTATGTTTGAGGATCTAGTAATATCATAAGACTTAAAGCCTACCGCGAAATAAATGCTATCGTCCATCTCCTAGAACGTTGAAAGAAAAGGAAGTAGAGTGAGAAATCCGGTGATCAGAAGGACCACCGGAATTAGGGACCTGAATCACAAAGCAAGTTTAGTGCATTGCCTCAGGATGCTTCATGAAGTGCTTCTTTCGGAGTTAAACTTCCGTTTGTCCATATTTCGAGAAAAAGTATCTCTTGTTTTTCATGCCCATTCCCATAAGAATGAATACTATGATTCGTGTTTCGAACAGGCATGAATACAACATCTATAGGATAACTTCCATCTTGAAAGTTTTGTGGCGTTTTTATAAGATATCCACGATTTCTCTCTTTTTGTAATCCAATACAAAAATCAATTGGTTCCGTTAAACTAGCTATATGTTGTGTATTATAATTAAGATTTTTCTCAAAAAAAAAAAAAAGCTGGTCAATGTTGTTGCACCTTTTATGAGCATTGGCAATTTTATGAAAAATATTGGTGTTTCCGTCCCCTTCCTTGAGCCAGATGACCCTCGATCTTTGCCTCCAAGCTACCTCTTCATTTTTCAGGTGTTCTTCATATTCCAGAAGGAGAGAATTCTTTTTTACCATCTCCACCTCTGTTAGAGCCCTAGTTTCCAGAACACTGTCCAGTGCTGCCAATTGAGTCAATAAATTGATCTTTTGTATCTTGGGAAAATGAGCTAAAAAAGCTCTTTGAGAGTGAAATGTAAAAAAAGGGATTTCTATTTCTTTTTTCTTTTCTTTTGTTATAAATATTTAATTAAGGGCCCTCTAGGTTTTTTTAATTTACATAAAAACCCCTAAGTTTTTTAAATTTACACAAAAATCCAAAAATAAAAGCACTTTTTACCCAAAAAAAAAATAAAAAAATCTGTACGTTTTTCTCTTAAAAAATACGCAAGCAACTATTGGTTGCTTAAACAACTCCTTGTTGCTTATACAATAACCTTGTATCTCATTAAAACTAGGTAAACAACTAGTAGTTGTTTAAATAAATAAAGGTTGCTTATAATAAACAACACGAAGTTGTTTAAGCAACTCATTATTGCTTATACATGAACTCAATTGGAAATTAATTGATTGATCACAAATGAAAATTAACTAATATAAAAATCTTGTTTCTTGTAAAAACTAGTCATTTGATGAGTGATTAAATCCAACTTATTAATTTTATCATCAATTAATTGACTATACTAATAGTTTAAACAAAAATTTACGGATCCAGTGATAATGGAATCAATGTTGTTTGATTATATGAATATTTGAACATCAACTTATTGACTTGATAACAATTAAATATCAAACTAGTCGTTCAATGAGTTATTAAACCCAACTTATTAATAATATCATAATTGATCGCAAAATTGATTGACTCTACTAATAGTTTAACAATAATTTACTGATCTAGTGATAATGGAATGAATGTTGTTTGATTATATGAATATTTGAACATCAACGTATTCACTTGATAACAATTAAATGTCAAACGAGTCGTCCAATGAGTGGTTAAACCCAACTTATTAATAATATCACAATTGATCGCAAAATTGATTGACTCTACTAATAGTTAACAATAACTTATTGATCTAGTGATAATGAAATCAATGTTGTTTGATTATATGAATATTTGAACGTTAACGTATTCACTTGATAACAATTAAATATCAAACGAGTCGTTCAATGAGTGATTAAACCCAACTTATTAATAATATCACAATTGATCGCAAAATTGATTGACTCTACCAATAGTTTAACAATAACTTACTAGTGATAATAGAATCAATGTTGTTTGATTATATGAATATTTGAACATCAACGTATTCACTTGATTGTTATAAGTTGATGTTCTAATATTCATATAATCAAACAACATTGATTCCATTATCACTGGATCCGTAAATTTTTGTTTAAACTATTAGTATAGTCAATTAATTGATGATAAAATTAATAAGTTGGATTTAATCACTCATCAAATGACTAGTTTTTACAAGAAACAAGATTTTTATATTAGTTAATTTTCATTTGTGATCAATCAATTAATTTCCAATTGAGTTCATGTATAAGCAATAATGAGTTGCTTAAACAACTTCGTGTTGTTTATTATAAGCAACCTTTATTTATTTAAACAACTACTAGTTGTTTACCTAGTTTTAATGAGATACAAGGTTATTGTATAAGCAACAAGGAGTTGTTTAAGCAACCAATAGTTGCTTGCGTATTTTTTAAGAGAAAAACGTACAGGTTTTTTTTTTTTTTTGGGTAAAAAGTGCTTTTATTTTTGGGTTTTTGTGTAAATTAAAATTTTTTAGGGACTTCTGTGTAAATTAAAAAAAACTTAGGGGGATAGAGTCCCTTTTACCTAATTTTTAGAACTTGAGTCCTAAATTCTTAAATAAGTAACTCAAAAGTCTCTTTTAATAAAATGCCCCTTGTATCTTCAAGTTTCCTTGACTACTGTTGCTCCATTAACTACTGTCTACAAAACCATCAGTGCTCAACCACCAATTATCAAATTTGATCATACTTTGAGTGTTCCCAGGCACCACATTGCAAAGGTATAGGGACATGATCAGATGTTAATCTCTATAAGGTTTCTTGCTTAATGTTACTGAAACTGTCATCCCATTCCCCTGATATCAAGATTCTATCAATTCTAGAAGCAGTGGTGTGTAAATCCCCTCTGAACCAGGTATAAGCGCCACCTTCCAGTTTAGGATCATTAAGACACATATCCTCTATGAAATCTGAGAATTCCTCCATAGCACTGGATCTTCTGTGACAATTCCTTTTCTCAGAAGGAAACCTTGTTATATTAAAATCCCCACAAATTGCCCATGGTCCTTCCGTCAAGCCCCTCACATCTGTTATCTCCTCCCATACAACTCTCCTTTCCATTTGACAGTCATACACCCCTGTAATGTGACAATCAAAACTTTGCAGAATAGCCTCAAATTTACAAGTCAGAGTATAAGAGCCAATCTCCAAAACTTCCCCTTTCCACACCCTGCTATCCCAAATCATCATGATTCCCCCTCTAGTGCCACTAGCTTCTAAGCAAGCATACCTTGCCCATCTTCCCCGCCAAATTTGTTTAACAAGATCTCCTACTTCCCCTTCTGATGTAATTCAAGATATGAAAAGTCAAGAAATTAAAGGATAAATAGGTTGACACAAAGCAAGACTACTATTGGCAACTAAAGCTCTTCAATTAGCTAAAACCTCCAATTGTCATATAAACTAGCACCTAACCTCTTAGGGTGATCTCAAGGGAATCTAAGTTCCCAAGCAACCAACCTCTCAACAATCTCACAATCAAAGGCTTCAAACAAGCTCTCAACACTCAATGTGTATGATAACATCAATATTCAACATAAACTAAGTCTAGAGAAATAAAAGGGTCTACTATTTATACTAGATAGGAAAGAAAGACTAATGAGCTAGTACATATCTACCCTTAATGAAGTAAGGGCCTTGTTTGGCTAGTCTTCCTTTGATGAAGGCTTGCTATTTAATGAATAGCCTAATTTGCATGCATGACCACTTCTTCACACACACGGCCCCCTTGATGCTCTTCCTCCTCCCATGCAATCATCAACACTTGGAATCCCCGTGAAGGCTCTAACGTGTACTCAAGTACATCCCTCTTCATGAACAACCCTTGATTGGTTTGAAGCTCACGAGTTTTGACTCCTTGTAAAGGGCCTTGATGCAACTTGGCTTGTATCATTCTCCCCTTCTTGAAAACAATTTGTCCTCAAATTTAAGGGGTCATCATCATCCACGATCATAGGAGAGAGATCACACACGTTGAAGGTGTTATGAACTTGATATTCTAGAGGAAGGTCAATCTTGTAAGCATTGTCATTGAGTCTCTCAAGCACTTCAAATGGACCATCTCCTCTAGGCTTGATACTTGGTCTTCCTTTTGTTGGGAAACCTCTCCTTGTGAAAATGCACCCAAACCCAATCATCGGGCTCAAGTACCACTCTCTTACGACCCTTGTTTGCTTTCCCCTGGCTGTGTCTTGATTGTTCTTCTCAAGGTGAAGCTTCACCTTCTCATTCAATTTCTTCATGGCCACGGCCCTTTTGTTACCATCTAAACTCAAATTAACATCTTGAGACAAAGGGGTTAGATCAAGAGGGGTTAGGGGGTTAAAACCATAAACATCCTCAAATGGAGACATGCCAATAGTACTATGAATGACTCGATTATATGCAAACTCAACTAAAGGCAATTAATCTTCCCAAGATGTCAACTTCCCCTTACCATGGCCCTAAGCATAGAACCCTATGTCCTATTCACAACCTCGGTTTGGTGCTCGGTTTGTGGGTGACAAGAAATAGAAAACGACAATCTAGTTCTAAGGTGTCCCCACAATTCCTTCCAAAAGTGGCTAAGGAACTTAAGAGTCCCTATCACTCACTATGGTTTTGGGGATACAGTCAGACCTCTCTATAACGACACCCGCATATAACAGCACCTCTCTATAACAACCAAGGTTTTTCGGAACCGATTTTTTATGTTATATTTTACTTCTCTGTAATAGCATTTCACCTATAACAGCAACAACCAACTTTATAACAATACGCTCTTTGTAAAATTACCCCCCATATAACAACTATCTTCTTTTTTTCGGTAATATAATAATTAACCATCTTTAGCAGGTTTTTTCGGAAAACTCTATTTATTCTGGTGTGGATGGCAGGCAGGCCTATATTTCTTGGTTTTAATAGGACTCCTTACAAGCGTTGTTTCTATCTACTATTATCTAAAAATAATCAAGTTATTAATGACCGGAAGAAACCAAGAAATAACCCTTCACGTGCGAAATTATAGAAGATCCCCTTTAAGGTCAAACAATTCCATCGAATTGAGTATGGTTGTATGTGTGATAGCATCTACTATAACAGGAATATCAATGAACCCGATTATTGCAATTGCTCAAGATAGCCTTTTTTAGCTTTTAGGGTCTATTTTTTAGTTCAAGATCCCTCTTACTAACTAGAATCAAAGAATTAGTAGATTAGAATATCTTTGATTACCAATA